>NW_028327177.1:140188246-140491277 GCF_987537825.1 Furipterus horrens | reverse complement strand
CCAGGGAAGAAGAGGAACAGCTACAAAGAACTGTGGGTACTTTGACTTTGCTTCCCCAAACTGGGCCATTAGTGATGCATTGCTCCCTTATCAGATAGTACTTTATCCTCTAAAGAAGTAAAGCATATTAAGGAACTAATTATTTTTGCCTAAGCCTATGTCCTTGGGTAGTAATAATTGCTACTCTTTATCATACTATATGTTTGGTGTTGTGCTAGCATTTCATTATCTCATTGAATCTTCCACAATAACCCTTTTGTAGTTAGGGAAACCAAAGCTCAGAAAACCTAGTGTGCCCACAGCTGGAAAGTAGAGGGCAGGGGGATTCCACCCCATGTCAGTGCTACTCCAAGACTCATGTTCCTGACTACTTTCCCCTTTTTATTAAGGTAATTGTCGAGGATTTTCAGAGAATGCATCTGGAGGGTTTTTTTTGTTGTTGTTGTTTTTTTATTACATGGGCCCATAGTACCCATAAGGTTGTATTTACTGCCTAAGACCAGGAAGTATGAGCTATTTAAAAGGACTGATCCTCACCTGGAATGAGAAGTACAGGGCCCAATCAGGTAGGTGGGCTCTCTTTCAGTCCCTACCTCCTTCTCAGAGAGAAGGACATTGTTCTATTGTTTCCTGTTGTCTCAGTCTCATTTGGGGTCATGGCTCTTCAGCGCTGAAAGTAGGGCTTTGATCAAATGTTAAAATGAGAGACAGGAACCAGGAGGGGGAGAAAGATGATACAAGACCGCAAGTGAACTTTTCCAGCAAAGCAGGAAAACCATCTGCCAAGTTGCAGAATAATAAAGGCAGGAAGGAAAACCTCTTCAGAATTTTAAGGGAAGGACTAACCATTATAACTAGCTCAGAATACTCCACATTAGATATCTTGTATTTGTATGAGGGGGAAACAGCTGAAGATACTGGAAGAGTCATTAAAAGATTTGCCCCAGGGTCATACAGCAAGACAGCAACTCGGTTGGAGACAAATCGAAGCCTCAGGCTACAACCAGGTCTTTTCTGGGTCTGAAATGTCCATTAAAGCTATGAAACAGAAGAAATGCGGGGAAGAACAAGAGGTTGAGACAAAGGGTTGCTGGTTTGATTCCCAGTCAGGGCGCATGCCTGGGTTGCAGGCTAGGTCCCCAGTTGGGGGCGTGTGAGAGGCAAACGATTGATGTTCCCCTTGCACATCAATATTTTCTCTCCCTTTCTTCCTTCCTCCCCTCCTCTCTCTCTCAAAATAAATAAATAAAATCTTTTTTAAAAAGTGAAGTTTCAAATAACAACCTTAAAATGTTTTAGTAAGTAGCCACAATGGTTTGTTCTATGGATGAAAAAGGGGTTCTATAAAAAGTAACCTTAGTCCTGGCTAGTGTGGCTCAGTCGATTGAGCACAGGCCTGTGAACCGAAGGGTCACTGGTTTGATGCCCAGTCAGGGCACATGCCTGGGTTGCGGACCGGGTTCCTGGCTGGGGGCTTGTGAGAGGCAAACAGTCTCTCACACAACAATGTTTCTCTCCCTCTCCATCTCCCTCCCTTTCTCTCTCTCTAAGAATAAATAAATAAAGTCTAAGTAAAAAAAAAAGTAACCTCACAGGGTGATCTGATTATAAATTCCTAATCAGGCAGGTCATGGTGGGTTGTCATGTCTGAGGCATATAACTTTTCTAGTAAAAGATTTATCTTTGTCTTAGGCAAGCCCTGTCCGTTGTTTTTGTGCATCTAGATTAACACACCTTTGAAATGAGCGTTAATCACCCTCAAGAGAGCACGAAATCTGAACTATCTTGTCAAACCAATACCCACCTTGCTTTCTCCCACCTTCGTGTAATCTTCCTTACTGTGAGAAACGCTCACAATAAAACACTGGGACACAGGGCTTGAGCAGTAACTGAGGCGGTTGTTTATTCACAGATCTGCAACTCTGGGCGCAGCCTACAAGCCAAATCAAGGTGCGCGCTGAAAGGACGGAGCTGGCTGTTTTTATCCTAACGCGAGTAAAGCCCCACCCCTTTTCCTCTCCCCTCTCCCCCTCCTCCGTTTTTCCATGCTGGATACTCCGGAGTTACAATCTAACGCGATTAACTAAATTAACTGAGGGTGATCATTAACTGAGGGTGATCTGGTTATAGGTTTGTCTCCGGCTTTTCTTTGAAATTTCTCTATCTCGTTTGCTGGGCTGTCTAGCTACATTTTCCCTCCCGGAGTTTGGTGATGACTATCTCCCCGACTTTGATCTCAGATATCCTTTGTCCTCAGAAGCATTTGTGCTGAGCTGCAGAATGCCCCTTTTCTGATTTGTAAATATGCTAATACTGTTAACTCTGGCTCAGAGACCCTCTTATTACATTTGCCCTTCGCTGCTAATTATTTTCTACTGGTTTGGGAGTCACCGGTTTTCTTGCCTCTTATATGACCTTCCCTCCTTAATTCCAAAACGCACAAATGAAACTGCAAAACTGCAAAACTGGAGTATTTGGCATCTCGCTTCCTGGCAACAGTCTATCAAACTCTGATAGAGTCTCTGCAGGGTTGGGTGTTTCCTATGTCAGCAGTTCTGTGAGCATGTCCCAGGCACAAGTCTTAGCCAGAGGCACATGGGGTGTATATATGGCCACTTGCTTGGCTAAATAGATGCAATACTTCTAAATGACAGTGGTGCTTTCTGGTGGCGCTGAAGTGCTTAAAAGTAAGAGTGAGACTCAAAGAAACCCTGAGGGCAATGTGGAGACCGTCAAGGGGGCTGATTAGATATTTTAGAAAACCATAAGTTTGTTTTCTATGGGGATCAGTTCTCTGGGGTACAATTTTTGATCAATGGCAGATAACCAGGACACTTCTATACTAACCAGAGGATGTGAGATCTTGGGTTCCATTCTTATAATGTAATATGGTGGGATTAATGAGAGCAAACCTATATAAAGGATATTTACTCTAAGGGAGGGAGTCCAGACACCTGAGCTAGTGAGGAGAGAAAATAATGAATGACTTGTGGAGACCTGCAGAGACCCTTTCTCCCTCCTCCTCTCTCCTTTCCAGGAGAACAGTTAAGGAATTGAGCATTTTCTCACACATTCTTCCCAAAAAGGGAGGCAAAATCATCCTTTGAAATATGTGCAAGGGTCCAATAGCCCTGTGCAAAGTCATCTCTGCTAAAAGGCCACAGCTTTGTCACCACATCATCACAGGCCAGTGTGGTGGAGGGAGGTGCCAGGTGGCAGTTGCCTGAGACCATGAAAACAGCCCAGGGGCCGAGCTCTCCCCCAATTCCAGGGCAGGGCTGAGATGGGACAAAACATTGCATTGGGGTGCTTGAAACAGGAAGGAAAATCAAAGGCGTGATTTCAGACTTTTCCTTCATCCCAGAACCCTTGGGTGAATTAACCACGAGGCTATAAAATGACTTAATTGGCCCTGGCTGGCGTGACTCAGTGGATCGAGTGTAGGCCTGCGAACCAAAGGGTCACCAGTTCGATTCCCAGTCAGGGCACATGCCTGGGTTGTGGGCCAGGTCTCCAGTTAGGGGTGAGTGAGAGGCAACCACACATTGATGCTTCTCTCCCTCTCTTTCTTCTCCCCTTCGCCTCTTTCTAAAAATAAATTTAAAAAATATTTTTAAAAAATACTGTTGCTTGAGTCCCATCCCAATGTAATTAAGTCGAATTCTCTAGGGGTGCTGTCCAGGCAACTGTTTTTTTTTTAAGTTTCCCAGGTCATTCTATGTGCAGTTAGATTTGAGAATTACTGTTCTGGAGCCTCATAGTATTACATATATTAAGACATAGCCAAAAGAACAAAAAAATTTAAAAACGTGGCTAAAAGGATTTTTCTTTTTTCTTTTTTCTTTTTAGCAACAATTGACGTGCCTACATCCTTTACAGCCAGCGTGGCTGGACCCACTAATGACATATAAAAAGCTCCCCAAACTTGCACTGTCCTTCCACAATCGGTGACGGAAACACCACCAACGTCTCTCTCTCTCCCTTGAAATAAACCTCTAGTTGTCTGGGGCAGAGGGGCCGGAGTGTCTGGGTCTCTGGTCCACTCGGGCTTGGGGCTCGGAAGAGGCGCTGGTCCAGGGCAGGACGCAGGAGAAGGCGGTGTGGGGTGAGACAGCCCCTGCCCAGGTTATGCCCCGCCCCGGAGTTCTGCGGCGACCCGACGCCCCGCCTCCCCACCCAAGGCTCTGCCGGCGGCCGTGCGCTGAGGACTACATTTCCCATAATGCAGCCTGGGGAAGGGCAGTGCCGGGCCCGGCGGCTGGAGCCGGGCCTCTGCCGGGAGAGGCGAGCAAGGGCGGTCTTCCTGGACCGGCGGCCTGGCGAGGGGCAGTGGAAGGGGTAGGTGGTCCGCGCTGTGGCCATGTCTGTGTCCACAGGGTGTCGTGGCCCCGCGAACCTGCGCCTTCAGTCCGGGCCCAGCCAGACACCAGTGCCCTCCCGGGGGTCCGGCAGAGGGAAGTGACCGACAATCTCTGTGCGTTCTGGATCCCCCGGAAAAGCAGGTGAGTCCCACTGCCAACCCACGTGGCCTGGGGGCGCCGAGACTGCAGAGCTGTCATCCTTGGAAGGAGGGGCTTGAAGACGGAGGTCGGGGAGGCAGCTGGGGGTGTCCTGCCGTCCACGCTGCCATTTGCTCTAGGAGGACTTTTTCTCTCCGGGGTCCCTTAGCCGGTTGTCCCCCAGCTGGGGAATACAAAAGGCGAGGCCTGGAACCCATCCTTTGGCTGGAGGGCGAAGTCCTGTAGGGGGCAGTGGTCAAGGAGGACCCGCCCCCCAAAGCACACATTCTGCCCGCAGAATCCTCTCTTAAGATCGGCAGAGGTGACTCTGAGCTGAGCGGAGCAGCTCCTGAAAGTGTCTTGGGGCTTGGGACTTTGCTCACAAGGGTGCTCTGGCTCAGATAACTGGGCTGCCCCGCGGACTGGGTGAGCCAACCTTTCTGGGCTCGGGTTTGCTAGTGGAGGGTGAACAGCCTTTGTCAGAGAGGGGAGTGGCTGCCAGCAGTGACTAGGACCCGGCCGGCCGTGCTCTCAGTATGGAGTAGGCATCCTGCTGAAGCACCTGCAGCACAGCCTCACTTGGGCCCTGTCTGCCACCCACCCGTAGATCCTGGCACCATCCTCCCAGGAGGCCACTCCTCAAAGGGTCAAGGTTGGATGGAGCATTGTCTAAGCTGGGAAAGGGAGTCAGTAGGAAGGGCCTTTTGCACCTGAGGGACAGAGGCACACTAGAAGGGCTGATTGAGTCAACCTGCTCAGTGGCATTGCTGGTGTCACAGCAGAGCACTTTTAGGCAAAGTAGTAAGCCCTGGGGGCTTCTAGAGAAGCTGCCTGAGGAGGAGCCTCAAGGGAGCATCTGGGACTGCTTCCAAGAGACCTCTCTTGCTTAATTAACTGATTCAGGCTGAGCCTCCAGAGCTTCAGCTACACAGGTGATATGGCTCCAGTGGGGGTTGGGGTGAGTTTTGTTGTTAATCACTTAGCTCCCTGTCTAGTTTCCAGGGTAAGCGTCCAGAAGACTGTTTGCTTCATCCGGGCTTCTTGCTGGATCCCCAGATTGACCTTGGAGATGCTGAGATGTTTCATGTTCTCACATGGCAGGGGAACTGTAGTGAAGGAGACCTCCACTGGCCCCGGTCAGCTGACCTTGCCTCCACTCCGTGTGGGTACCACTCAGCCAGGCTTGATTCAGTTACCTGAAACCCACAAGGGATCAGTGGGTAGTGGGTCCTCGGGAGATAGGGTTGGCTGCTGTAGACCTTGTTTGGATCTTTGAGCCAGAGGTCAAGTCTGCAGAGCAGGAACATGTGGCAGACCAAGGAGTTCAACTTGGGAGCGACTTTAAGGAGCAGCAGAGAAGTAACGGTCTGTTCTTGCAAATTCAGGGCTAATGAATAGCCAGTTAACCTGAAGGGACTCCCAGTTCTAGTCCCATAGACAGTTCTTTGGCCTACTATCAAGGTGGGTCACTTCAGGCCAAAGCCCACCTGGCTTCACAGGCTCACAAGCACATTTTCCCAGGCTAGTTCACTCTGGACCTGACTCAGGGTTAGCAAACTCTCAAAGGACCAATTTACATGGCAGAGACCACTGGATGGATCCGTGTGTAAATACAGCTACACAGGGACTGAATGCTAAGTAAGAATAATCACAATGTGTGAATGGCAGGAGCTGAGTCTACAGTGCCTATTCTGCACCAGGATAACCAGATTACATGGCTTATTTCATTTAATCCTCCACAATCTAATGAATCTGTACCATCATTGTCCCAATTTATGGATGAGAAAACTGAGATTTATAAAACCAGACCTTGTTGATCCAGGTTCCTTTTCAGAAACATTGTTCCTAAACACTTGACTGCTAAACAAATCTTCCCAACAGGCAGGAGTCTCCAGAGGTTACATTGTAGCTGGGTGTTCTTTCAGGATCTTACCTTCGTTAAGAACATAAACACCACCTTGAACAGGCCAGTTTGGGGATTGGTCAAGCTATCAAGAAACAAGGTCTTTATTTTAATTTTTTTAAAAAGACTTTATGTATTTATTTTTAGAGAGAGGGGAAGGGAGGGAGAAAGAGCGGGAGAGAGACATCAATGTGTGGTTGCCTCTCGTGCGCCCCCAACTGGGGACCTGGCCCGCAACCCAGGCCTGTGCCCTGACTGGGAATCAACCAGCGACCTTTCAGTCTGCAGGACGACACCCAACCCACTGAGCCACACCTGTCAGGGCAGATTCTTGATTTGGACACTTCCCACTTAGCATCAGTAATCCATTCCACGAAAGTTGGACATTCTGTCTGCAATCACTGACTTACTGTGTTTCCCATTATTTTAAATGGGAAAAAATATAATGCTTTCCTCATCAACCCCAGATCCTCAATTTTCCAAAATGGCACTAAAACACAGGGGAAATAGATACCTGATATATGCCCAACAAATTTTAGTGTTAGGATAGGAATTACTTAAAATGTTTCCTCCTGATCCAGGCAGCATTCGTTGCTTTGATCCAATTCCACAGCCTATTTCAGTACCTGCCTCAGACATGAGGCAAGTAAGCCCCTTTTATCAGCAGGCAGCGATCTTCCATTAGTTCTGTTTGGAATGTAATTTGAAGTTGTAAATGCACATACTCTGTTAAAAATGCAGATCAAATTTGAGTGCTGTGACTATACATTTTTCCATATAAACAGAAGCTGAATCAATAACCTGTTTGTTGCATTATTCGTCTATTGCTGCATAACAAATTACCCCAAAACACAGCAGTTTCAAACAACAATAAATACATACCCTCTACTACAATTCCTGTAGGTCAGGAATTTGGGAGCAGCTCAGCTGGCTGGTTCAGGCTCAGGGCTTCATGAGGTTGCCGTCATGGGGAGGCATGACTGGGACGAGACGCCCTGCTTCCAAGTTTGCTCACTCACATGACTGGCACATTGGGACTGGCTTTTGGCAAGTCTCAGTGTTCGGCCGTGAGTTTCTTTCTGTAGGGCTGCTTTTATCCTCACAACGTGGCTGATGGTGGCATCAGAGAGGGTGATCTAAGAGAGCCAGGTGGAAGCCACTCTGTCCTTTATGACCTAGTCTCAGAAGTCACGTGTCATTTTCCCATCATCCTACTGGTTACATAGGTTTGCCCTGCTCAGCGTGAGAGGGGAGGATACAAAGGCATGAATGCCAGGGGCAGAGGCTCCCTGGGGACCAAATAAAAGCTGGCTACCAGGGTTGGGTATTAAAAATCAAGAGGCATTCTGTGGGAAAATGCTAACCAGAGAGATATTTGGCCGAGTGTACCTGTGTTCTGGAGTACAGCCGACAGGACTTGCTGCTGGCGTGGTATGTGAGGTGCAGGGAAAAGAGAGGCTTACGGGATGATGCCAGGATTTTTCACTGAACAACTGAAAAGGTGAAATCGTCTCCCACCAACATGGAGAAAACCCTGGGCAGAACAACTGCTTCTGGGGAAGACTCAGGAACTCAGCTTTGGACATAAGACTCTGAGATCCTGTAAGACATCCAAGTAAGTGTGTGTGCCTCTAAAAGTCACAAGAGAGATCAGGGCTGGAAACAGAAATTGTTGACAGTTGTTTGTCATTGGTAAGCCACGCCCTGGTGCCAGATTCAAAAGGTGCGGAAGTACATCCCGAGGAAAGCCAGGCTCCAGCCTGAAGACTAGCCCCTCTCCTCTGCCTCACCTCTTCCTTCACAAGTGCCCAAATAGCCAAAAAGAACTACGTACAACTCAACTCAGTTTTGAATGGAGTAGTGTTCCTGGTAGGATGTGCGTTGAAAGGTGTCAGGACAGAGAATTGTTTGAATTCCCAGCTCTAGTGCCTCCTTCCTGGGCTGACATCGGGTGGGTCCTTCCACTCTCCCAGCCTCGTTCCTTCATTTAAAGCTGGCCTGATAGGAGCACCTGCCTCAGAGAGCAGTGATTACGAGTAGACAACTCAGTCCACATCAACTTCTTAGCGTGCTGTCTTGGTAATCAGTAAGTGTTAGTTGATGAGATTAGTTTGTAAAAAAAAAAAAAATTACATTTTATATACAATTTTTTAAAAGAGCAGCCCTCTCTGGTGTGGCTCAGTGGATTGAGCACAGGCCTGCGAACAAAGGGTCTCCAGTTCGATTCCCAGTCAGGGCACAGGCCTGGGTTGCAGAACAGGTCCCCAGTTGGGGGCGTGTGAGAGGCAACCACACATTGATGTTTCTCTCCCTCTTTTTCTCCTTCCCTTCCCCTCTCTCTAAAAATAAATTTTAAAATCTTTAAAAAAATCCACTTATGAAAAAAAAAAATACTAGAAGGAAATAGACTCCAATGTGAATAGTGAAAGATTATGTGTGGTGGGAAAATGACTTTTTTAAAATGCTTTTTTGTATTTCCAAGTTTTCTACAATGAATAGATACCATGAATTCTTCCTTTTTATGATCAGAAGAAGAGCAACATACTCTACTTTTCAGAGGGGGACACTTGAAGCCCATTCCCCAGAGGTCTGAGTCAGTTGGGTCCTGGTGAGGGACACTGTCCTATACTTAACCGCCGTTAATTATGCCAGTGTTCCCTTCCAAGAGCACCTTCCCTCTTGCCTCGGATGATGCCTTTGTTTGTCCCACAGGCGAGCGCAAGGAATGGCTGCCGACATGCAGAGGAAGAGAAGCAATGAGTGCCCTGATGGCACGTTGGCCCCTTCCAATGGGCAGAGTGTGGAGAGAGCCGAGAGCCCCACGCCAGGACTGGCCCAGGGAATGGAGCCAGGTATGGGCAGGGCATGCTGGTTGGACAGCTGGAGCAGCCTTCGGGGCCATGCGAATTCCCAGCCACTCTTTCCCTCCCGCTCATTCACGGGTGTGTTCAGCTACTTCCTGGGTATTTGTCAGATGCTGTGGGTACTGCAGGTAACTGAGTCCGTCTGCTTCCAGCCTTCCTCTGCCCTCCATGTGGGGCCACTCGCCCTGAGTGGTCTGGCTGCCAGCCTGGGCTCTCCTCCTAGACCCTGTGTCTGCACTACACCTCCCTGGCTTCTCCCCGCTCAGCTCTCAGTGTAAATAGCATCTCCTCATGAGTGAGGCCTGGTCTGACCATACTCTGTACAGAACAGCAGTATTTTGTAATTTTAATTTGTGTGTGTGTGTGTAAGTATTGCCCATCTCGCTCATGCACAGACTGTAGGCTCTGAGCACAGAGCAGTTGTATCCTTGTATCTGCAGTGCCTGGGCCAGTGCCAAGCTCATAATAGAGACCCCAAATATATCCATTGAACTATTCTGTCAAAAAACACATCAGGGGAGGAAGACGGACATGATCCCTGGGGAAGTCACGGCCAGTGGGGCCCTGACAGCGGAGTGGGTCAGGAGCTGTGGCCAGAGTGGCCGAGGCGCCTTCTCCCAGGGAGGGGGTCACTGAGCATGGGAGGCATTCCAGGCATGGGCCAGGTGCAGGGCACACAGCGGTGAACAGTCAGGTTCCTGCCCTTGATTAGGAAGAAGGACAATAACTGACAAGTGTCACAGGGGAAATTCAAGAGGGAGACATGATGGAGTGCCTGGAGCTGGTGGTCAGGTGAGGAGGTGGGAGCTGACGAGGAGCAAGCCACGCAAGGAGGTGGGAGTGCTGTCAGGCAGAGGGGACAGCAGGTACAGAGGCTAGGAGGTAGGCGGGGGTGTTGAGTGTGACTGAAGGCCAGTGTGACTGGGGTGAACAGGGCTGTGAGCTGAGAGTGGGAGAGGCGGGCAGATACCAGCTGCCACCATAGCCATGAGGGGCTGGGGTCTTATTCCCAGTGTGATAAGGTGGAGCCTGGTGGCCTATACGTTTCAGGGAGGCAGGACTCGTCACAGACAGTAGCAGGAGGGAAGAGTGACTTGCCTCATTGGGACAGGCAGTCAAGCTAGGGTGTCACTGAGGCACCTCGCTGGGGAGGTGGCCTGCCAGCGGCTTCTGCTCTAAGCACAAGTGCTTTTGGCTGCAGGTGCTGGGCAGGAGGGCGCCATGTTCGTCCACGCCCGTTCCTACGAGGACCTGACTGAGTCAGAGGATGGGGCGGCTCCTGGAGAGAGTCCCAAGGAGGGTGCTGGGGGTCCGCCACCACTGCCTGCAGACATGCGCCAGATCAGCCAGGACTTCAGTGAGCTGAGCACCCAGCTGACGGGTGTGGCCCGAGACCTCCAGGAGGAGATGCTGCCAGGAAGCTCTGAGGACTGGGCAGAGCCCCTCAGGGCATCTGGGAGACCAGCTGCAGAGCCGCCCGGGGAGGGCACAGGTGAGGAGGATGAGGAGGAGGCTGCTGAGGCCTGGCGACTGCACCAGAAGCATGTCTTCGTGCTAAGCGAGGCAGGGAAGCCTGTGTACTCCCGCTACGGGTCAGAGGAGGCACTCTCCAGCACCATGGGTGTCATGGTGGCCCTGGTGTCCTTCCTGGAGGCTGACAAGAACGCCATCCGTTCCATCCATGCAGGTGAGCCACCTGGAGAGGGGCTGGAAGGGCTCCCTGGGCAAGGATTCGTTCATAGCAGGTTTTGGACTCCCAGGGCCTAAGAGAGATGGGCTGTGCTGTGGGGCCAAGGCAGTCCCGCCACTCACTGGACTTAGGTCCTCATCTCAGCAGGGAATACTAACACTGACTGCCTCACTGGGCTGTTGTAAGAGCCAAAGGTATGGGCTTTGCACTTGGAGAGGGTGAGAAGCCTGGGGAGGTGACCAGGAGATCCCAGGTCCTGAGCCCCACCCAGCTCTTGCCATTTAGCGCAAGAATGTGTGTTTTTCTGAAGTGCTTCCCGCGTTTCAGCCGATGCCAGTCTGTGAAGCAAGGTGCAGGGACAGACCCAGATCCCTCAGGGAAAGGGAGCCGTGAGCTGCTGTTTTTCTCATCATCCTGAAGCCCCTACTGTGTGCAGAGCTGTGAGGGAGGGTGGAGAGGATATGGAAGGCGACAAGCTGCCAGGAGGCGGGGCTCCGAGAGATCTGGGTAAGGCCAATCTGGGAGGGCTTCCTGGAGAGGGGGGGCTGAAGCTGATATTCCACCTCCACTCCCCCACCCCGCCCCCAGATGGCTACAAGGTAGTGTTCGTTCGCCGGAGCCCACTGGTGCTGGTGGCAGTGGCCCGCACGCGGCAGTCAGCGCAGGAGCTGGCGCAGGAGCTGCTCTACATCTACTACCAGATCCTGAGCCTTCTTACGGGCGCGCAGCTGAGCCACATCTTCCAGCAGAAGCAGAACTATGACTTGCGGCGCCTGCTCTCGGGCTCGGAGCGCATCACTGACAACCTGCTGCAGCTCATGGCGCGAGACCCCAGTTTCCTGATGGGGGCTGCGCGCTGCCTGCCCCTGGCGGCCACCGTGCGTGACGCCGTGAGTGCCAGCCTGCAGCAGGCGCGCGCGCGCAGCCTGGTCTTCTCTATCCTGCTGGCGCGCAACCAGCTCGTGGCACTCGTGCGCCGCAAGGACCAGTTCCTGCACCCCATCGACTTGCACTTGCTCTTCAACCTCATAAGTTCCTCCTCGTCCTTCCGCGAAGGCGAGGCCTGGACGCCCGTGTGCCTGCCCAAATTCAACGCAGCCGGCTTCTTCCACGCGCACATCTCTTACCTGGAGCCTGACACCGATCTCTGCCTGCTGCTCATCTCCACCGACCGCGAGGACTTCTTTGCAGTCTCTGACTGCCGCCGCCGCTTCCAGGAGCGCCTGCGGAAGCGCGGAGCCCACGTGGCGCTGCGGGAAGCACTGCGCACGCCCTACTACAGTGTTGCCCAAGTGGGCATCCCTGACCTGCGCCATTTCCTCTACAAGTCAAAGAGCTCGGGACTCTTCACCAGGTGAGCGAGGGCCTGGGGGACACTGCTTGAGGGAGACGGGACTGGGGAGGGGAGCTTGTTGAGTCCGAGACCTGATGCATTGCTGGAGCTGAGGACCCGCCAGGGGCCAGGAACAGGCGGCAGGCGGGGTTGCTTTACTCTGATACAGGGACCCAGACTCCCTATCACCCTGCTCTCCACGGCCATACACCTCTCTACTTCGTTACTCAAACAACCTGGAAATGCCCAAATACACCCAGGGAATGACGCTTGAACAGAAGTCTCCTGGGTCCCTTGCCCTGGAGCAACTCTGCCTTAGGGGTCATTTTCTCCAGTCCAGGAGGCAGAACTCCTCCACTTCCTCCTCCAACAGAGGCGCTGGGCCCAAATGTGGCAGCTTCTGTCCTCTCTACCCATTTAGGGTCCAGAGGGTTCCCAGCTCAGCTTTCCTCCTCTTCAGACCTGTCACTCTGTCTTAGACTCCTCAACTCGGATTGGCCTCTAAAGGAGGATCACCAAACATGCCATGAACTTGGGGGAGGGAGCACAGGCTTCCAGTCTGGGTGGGCCCTGCCCCTGTCCTGTCCTGGGGAGTCTTCTGCAGTGGGGAGACAGTGCCCTATCCTGGGGGAGCGTTTGGAAGGTAAGATACATGGCGGAGGTCTCCTTGGTTAGGAATAGGTGTTTCTAGGTCTCCAGAGAAGTCAGTGAAAGTCATGCCTTGGCAAACTCACTCCCCCTCTCCAGCCCAGAGATTGAGGCGCCATACACCACTGAAGAGGAGCAGGAGCGGCTACTGGGCCTCTACCAGTACCTGCACAGCCGTGCCCACAATGCCTCCCGCCCACTCAAGACCATCTACTACACAGGCCCCAACGAGAACCTCCTGGCCTGGGTAAGGCGGCCCTGGGATGAGTTGGGCTTCACCGGGGTTCCAGGCAGGGCCCACAAGGGGTGTCTAACCTGGATGATCACCCTGTGCCCCCTCCTTCAGGTGACAGGTGCCTTTGAGCTCTACATGTGCTACAGCCCCCTGGGGACCAAGGCGTCAGCCGTTAGTGCCATCCATAAGCTGATGCGCTGGATCCGCAAGGAAGAAGACCGCCTCTTCATCCTGACGCCCCTCACGTATTGATGGGAATGTGTGTGGGCTCAGCCGTCCTGAGCCCACTGGGCCCTGGAAGCCATCGGAACCTCCAGGCGGGGCTGGCTTCTCTTGCCCGGGCAGCAGGCAGGGACTGTGGGTTGGTGCGTGTATTAAAGTGCTTTGGGGAAGACACGTGTCGGGCCTCGTCACTGGTTCCTTGGCTCACCCACTTTCACTCACAGGCAGACACTGGGTCCTCCTCCCTGGCCCCTGCCCTGCTTCCCCATGCACAGGGGCACACGCACACTTAAGCCCCTCTGCCCCCTCCCGCGAACAACATCAGCCCACACCAGCTCAGAGTTGGAAGCTGGAGATGGGCTGTTTTCATTCACTGAAGTCCTGCCACATGTAAAGATTTCTCTAGCACCCCACTGGCTTTGCCCCCCATAACCCCACCCCCATACTCAGTCTGAGCCCCTGGTGCCTCCCCTCTCCTAGGCAGGATCCCCAACCATGTGTCCCAAAGGACCACCCAACCACTCTGGGAGCCCTGGCTGTGGCTCTGCTCAGCAGGTTGCTGTAGCTCAGCAGGGGCAGAGCTGAGTAAGATGGGGACTGTCAGCTGGGGAGAGTCTGAGCCCTGGTACAGCTGGAATCCCCAGGAGGCTCCGCAATGATGTCCCAGCCTCATTCACGCTGTCACTGGACCCTCTTTGGGCAGATCTCAAGGCACAGTTCAGAAAGCCCCTACCCTGCTGCTAGGGGGCATCTGCCAATTCTGCCACAACTTAACCAACTCATTGGCAGGGGGAGCGAAAGACCTAGGAAGTGTTTGTCAGAGTACAGCATCCACTGAAAATGGTCTTCAGACTGTAGAATGAATCACACTCACGCCGTCTCTGAGAGCTAGGTAAGATGCTCTGCCCATGCTGGAGAACATGACTGTGTGGGTGGCCTGGGCCAAGGGTTCCCTGGAATGGTTCCACCTACTGTCCCAGGAAATGGCAGCAGGTCAGCTGCCCAGACTCCTAAAGCCCCCAGGAGCAGCCACAGGCTTGGTGGGTGCTTACCCCCGCTGCACACAATGTCTGGGTTTCTTTTCTGCCTGTTTTCTGTGTCTGTTCTTCCGCTTGATCCTGACCAGGGCTCCAACCACTGCCTCTGGGGCCAGGGTGACGCCAGGCCAACTGTCCCTGACTGCTACTGGGGTTCTGGTCAGCGGTCAGCCCTGAGGTACCGCCGTTGGCTGTCCTGATCCCTGTAGGGCTTTCAGCTTCCCTGCAGTTCAGCACCTGTTCTGGGCTGGCGTGAGGAGGGCGGTCACAATCAGATCAGTGTGTTTATCTAGGAGAGTAGGCAGCTAGGAGTGGGATTTATCTGAGGATCAAGGTAGGGACAACAGACGGGGACAGTGTTCCTAGTGGAGGAACCAGCATGTGCAAAGGAAAGGACCTGGTAAAGAATCTGGTATGACTGGTTTACGGTGAAGCTGGAGGAGTCTTTCAGTCCTGGAGTCCTCAAACTCCGGGTGAAAGTCTGGCAGTGGGGAGCCAGTGAATGTGTTCAAGCTGCAGTGATGGGGTTCTATTGTGGATAGAGAAGCCTCCTGCTGCCGCTAAGATGATCTCTTTGGGTTGGACAAAAAGGCTCACACTAGTTCCCTGGAGTATTTTTCAGAGGGGAATGAGAGCCCTAAGAAGGCAAAGTGGCTAGTACTCCTTCAAGGTGACCAATGACACACAGTCGGGCAGGTCATAAGCCAAATATGGGCCAGACTTTGTGAGTTCACCTTGGTGGAGACTTGTACTGGGCACTGCAAGGCCCCATGAGCTGACTTCCCTGCACAGGGCATGCCTGCTCCCCCTCCTGCAGAGCAAGCAGATGGGGAGCGGGGGACACGCCTTCCTGTGGACACCTGCTGTCAGTGCCCTAAGCTGCCTGCAAGAAGACGCTGGCCTGGAGGCAGCCAACAGCTTGGCCACTTGGCGGCGGCAGAGAACCAACTGTTAATTGCTGCATCCTACCCCCCAAAGTGCCCTGGCTGGTTTGGCTCAGTGATTGAGCGTCGGCCTGCGAGCTAAGTGTCGCTGGTTCGATCTTCCAGTCAGGGTACATCAGAGAAGGAAAACTCTGACTCCAAAAAACCTCCGCTGCCTTGCGGCATACCTCTTCAGGGGAAAGGCTAAGGGAGTAAACCCCGACAGAAAATCCGGAGCCGGAGTCCCTAAGGCGGTTCGACGTTGTAGTCAACACCGGCAACTCCTGCGGCGCACCTGAAGCCAAGCTGTATTGACTCCGTCTTTCCCTTGGGCCCTTCAGCTGCGAAGAGAGGGGGGGTCTGCTGCATGGGCAACAGCAGACCCTCCATATCACCCTGCCCAGGCTCTGTAGCTTCAGCTCCACTGGAGAGGACACTCCAGCGTCATCGCAAGATGTCGATTCAACACGGGAGGAGACAGATACCGTGTCACTCCCGAGTCGGACTGCACAGCCATTCTCGGCGGTGCAGATAGACTCTTAAGAAGCTACACCATCGTCTCTCGAGACGGACGGCTGCCGACCGACCCCCCAAAGGGGTGGACAGGGTGATTAAGGAGGGCCCCTGAGAGTCCCGAGGCAGGATACAGGCCACAAGAACCCATGCCTTTGCTCCAGGCGGCGAATGTTTCATTTCAGTCTGCCCTTGCATGACTGTCTTTAGACATGTCAGTGTGGAACACAGGCACCATGCTGTGATTTTCCTTGCTAGTTTATTCATTTCCGGGCCAATTCTGGTTAGAGAAGGGAGTGTCTTTCACATTACCCCAGGCACTGTGTCCTCCCAGCACTGGGTGTGCCCCCACCGGTGCTCTTTCCTCTCTCTTATCACCAGGTGCTCAGCCTTGAGGGGGGCAGGAGTCCAGCACTGGGAGTGGGGGAAGTGGGGGAGTCAGGGATCCAGAATGAACTATACTGGGGTGGATGTAGTACAGGGTCTGTGAGACACCCCCCCCCCCACCCGCCATAAAAGAAAATGAACCTGGCACTGCCTGGATCAGGAGGGCTTCCTGGAGTAGGTGCCACCTAAGCTGCAAGAGGAGGAA
This sequence comes from Furipterus horrens, assembly GCF_987537825.1. Taxonomy (NCBI): domain Eukaryota; kingdom Metazoa; phylum Chordata; class Mammalia; order Chiroptera; family Furipteridae; genus Furipterus; species Furipterus horrens. Next base: position 140,474,818 of record NW_028327177.1, on the reverse strand, counting down.
GAGGAAAGGGTGCTCCTGGAAAGAGGTACAAGGATTATGGGCTGGGTGATACAGCTTCTAGGGCCAGGCTGGGAGCTGTTGGGCTGTGGGCTTCTCTCTCTCCCACTCCCCTTACTCTCCAAAGCCCTGGGACCCACGATTGATTCACAGGTCCTCAGACCAAGGCCACCCTGCAACGCTTTCCCTCCCTCCAGAGTCCAGGCCCACCTGGCTGAGGTGTGCTCAGGTTGAGCATGTCCCCCAAGGCCCCTCTTCAATGTTAGGGGGGGACCAGTGTCAATGCCTGTAGATAATTTTTTGAGTTTATTTGAGCCAAACTAACAACAGTTGCCGGGAAGCAAAATCTCAATGGGTTGAAAAAATACTCTGACCCTGGCTGGTGAGGCTCAGTGGGTTGAGTGCTGCCCTGCGAACCGAAGGGTCCCCAGTTCGATTCCCAGTCAGGGTATACGCCTGGGCTGCGGACCAGGTCCCCAGTTGGGGGCATGAGAGAGGCAATGGATCCACATATCAAGAAATGAGCCAAGTGGTCCTCAAACCCTCCCTGGCACTGGGGCAGCCCTGCCCCCCCTCACCTCGGCCCAGTGCGTCGTGGGGGCCTGGATGGGATGGTTCGAGCCTACTTACTTCTCTCCAGGCCACTCAAAGCACACCCAGCCCCAGGCCACCGAGAGAAAGGCAAGGAAGAAGAAGGAGTAGGACATCCCAGGGCCGGGAGAGTCTGCAGGGCCGGGCTGGGCCAGGCCAAACCTTCAACAGGCCCCTCCCGCCGCTCCGCCCCCAACCCGGGCCCCTCCCGCCGCCTGGCCGCCGACTTTGCTCTGAGCGAAGGCTGGGAGCGGCAGCTGCGGCCGCCGGCAGGTGAGTCGGCCTCTCCGGTTCCGGCGGGGGGTGTGTGTCCGCCCGCGCCAGGTGCTCAGACCCGAGGGCAGGGGAGGAGAGGGGAGCATCCCAGGAGCTCCAGGCGGGGATCTGCTCCCCAGAGCTCTCAGGATCCGCGCTGGACGCTGGTCCCAGCCCTCGAGGCGGCTCTCAGCCAGGTCCTTGGCCTGTGGGAATCCTCGCGGGGCCCCAGACGGGCCTCGATGGAGCAAGTCCCGCCGCCCTTGCAGCCCTTCCAGTTGCTGCTGCCGTTGCTGCTGCTGCTGCCCGCGGCGCCCGCGGCTGGCAGGTCCTGGCAGTGCCGGCGCATCCCCTACGCCGCCTCCCGCGACTTTGACGTGGAGTACACGGTGCCCAGCTTCTCGGCCCGCGGGCCGATCCAGGCCCTGGCGACCTACGACGGCGGCGGGGACGGAAGTGCGGTGTTCGTGGGCACGCGCAACCGCCTGGACATGCTTGGGCCGGACCTGCAATCCCTCGAGAGCCTGGCCACGGGCCCTGCTGGGGACCGTCGCTGCCAGACGTGTGCGGCCTGTGCCCCGGGCCCCCGCAGCCCGCGGGAGGACACAGACGCAAAGGTGCTGGTGCTGGACCCGGGACGGCCGGCGCTGATCAGCTGTGGCTCGAGCCTGCACGGCCGCTGCTTCCTGCACGAGCTGGAGCCCGGCCCGACCGCCCTGCGCCTGGTGCCGCCTGCCTGCCTCTTCTCCGCCCACGGCAACCGGCCGGAAGACTGCCCCGACTGCGTGGCCAGCCCCCTGGGCACCCTCGTGACCGTGGTTGAGCAGGGCCATGCCGCTTACCTCTATGTGGCATCTTCGCTGGACAAGGAGGTGGCCGCGAGCTTCAGCCCACGCTCCGTGTCCATCCGGCGCCTCAAGGCCGACGCCTCGGGATTCGCACCAGACTTCGAGGCGCTGTCAGTGCTGCCCGCGCACCTCGCTTCCTACCGCATCGAGTACGTGTACAGCTTCCACGCGGGAGCCTTTGTCTACTTCCTGACGGTGCAGCCGGCCAGCGTGGCCGCCGCCCCTGGCGCCCTGCACACGCGCCTGGCCCGGCTCAGCGCACGCGACACCGACCTGGGCAACTACCGCGAGCTGGTCCTTGACTGCCGTTTTGAGCCCAAACGCCGGCGACGCGGGGTGTCTGGGGTCGGACAGCCCTACCCCGTGCTGCGGGCAGCCCACACCGCCCCGGTAGGCAGCCAGCTGGCCACTGAGCTGAGCACAGCCGAGGGCCAGGAAGTGCTGTTTGGGGTCTTCGTGGCCAGCAGAGACAGCAGCCACGGTGGGGGTCCCAGCTCTGTCGTCTGTGCCTTCCCCATCGACCTGATAGACAAGCTCATCGAGGAGGGAGAGGATCGCTGTTGTAAGCCACCCGTCCACCCCGGCCTCCGGAGAAACCTCGACTTCTTCCAGGCTCCCAGTTTGTGCCCCAACCCGGTAAGCAGCAAAAGGGGCCCTTGTGTGTGTGCAGTGTGCCCGTGGCTGAATCCGGGCTGCTTTCCTTCCACCACTGAGAGGGGTTTTCTCTTCCACCCAGTTGCTGAGTGCTCGGTGGTGTGAGGCAATCAGCCAAACTGAGGCCGCACTGCAGGCTCATCTCCCAGCCAGGCTCACCCCTGGTGCTGCCGTGTTTTCTCTCTCCCTCTCTCACCTATCATGGCCTCTGATTTTTAAGGCAGCTTCCCTGGTTATGTGAGAACTGGATTGCATCATAACGGTCTCTCTGCCAGACACACTACCAAAATCTGTGGAGAATGATGGGCATCCCTCCTACCTGCCCACTACACTACACAGACCCTCAGGGACAGACCCAGAAACCGTCCCCTCAACACCCATAGATTCACACAGACTCACAGCTGCTCACCACCAGTTTCACTTTCTCTCTGGGAGCACTTGTTTTGTTCCGCTGTCCAAAGAGGGTAGGGCAGGAGTGGTGGGGAATGCCCCCCACCCCTGTTCCAGGGAGCTTCCTGGGCCTGGGAGGTGTTGAGGGGTGGGGGTGGGTTACATGGCTTGGGTTTTACAGACCCACTCATCCCTGATTGATTGTCCTCTGTGATGCGATTGTAAGAGGCCCCAGGACACAGTGGGAAGATGGCTTGGCTCTCGTAGATTCCAGGAGGCTCCCCTCAGTCCTGTGCAGACAACTGTAAACATCTGGGGATAAGTAGAGGCTGGTTGGAACTGGTTCGCCACACAAGAGTCCCGGATTTTTTCCCATTATAGTTGGGGCCCTGCCCAAGTCTCCCTTCTCATCCTAGGCAGGTCTCCCAGCCCGTGCTGAACTGGGGGCTCCTTCCAGCAGACCCCACCCTGGTTCTCCCAGGCCGCGGTGTCAGGGAGCTGGAGCAGAGACAAACACGACGTTCCTTAAAATGCTGAGGACAAAACCAAAACTGATTTCTTGAAGCAATTGAAACAGTCTTACCTTAGATCACAAGAAATTAAACCAAGGAAATGGGCTGAATGGCACTGAACGAGTGGCCTTTCAGCAAGCTGACCTATAGTCACTGCTCGCAGAGTCTTTGGCTGCTCTGTGGCCGTGGCCCTGCTGTGACATTCGCCATCAATTCCTTTCCGGCTCTTGTTGATGGACCAGAGGTAGGAGCAGTTGTATGCATGAGGATGGGGGGTCTTCAGCCTCCCTCCCTCAGCTGGGGCCACCTAGGTTGAGAAGACCCCAGGGTTGGGTCTGGCAGCCCTGCCTGTCCTCCTCTTCTTCCCTCTGGGACGTCAGAACCTCTCCCCAACTTGGCTAGCGGTCAGTGGGTCAGAAGACACCCAGCAAGACTTGGTAGTGCCAGGCTCTAGGGAGACTAATCTCAAGCCCTGGGAGGTGTGTGAACCGGCTCGTTCTGTTTGTTCAGTGACTGGGCATGCACCCTCCAGGGTGACATCCGCCCTGCGCTCCTTGTGCTGGCCTCAGGAAGCCTGAGAGGCTCAGGGCTGCTACCTGCCTTCCATGGGTTCCAGTAGGGTTTGCGTCTGGGGCATTGAACATTAAAGTGTTCAGGAGCCATGGGCCCCTAGACAAGCCTGGGAAGCCAGAGCTAAGACTCTGGAACTCAGGGCAAGCAGGCAAGGGCGTGACCCTGACTGGAGCAGGGCCTCTTTTCCACACCGCAGCCCCACCTGTCCCTGAGTCATGCTGAAAACGCCCGGCTGGCTTCTGGCTTAGAATCGGCCCCTTTCTTTCCTCAAGAGAGGACAGAGTCCCAGTCCCTGCCTACCCAGGCCACAGACTCAGAGTGTGTGTGGCTTCTGGGCCCAGCTCTGCACCTGCTCTTGCCCCCAGGGCTCCTGATCAGCGCTTAGGTCAAATGACTGAGTTTCGCATACTTGATCTGATGGTGGCCTCAGGCTGCAGCCTTGAGGGTTGTCCTCAGAGCTAACGAGGGAGTGTCCTAAGCAACTAGGACTATCGAGCCCTGCCAGCACTTTCCACCCAGCTCCATCCAATACCTTGCATTACACCCTAGCTTCTTGATTTCCAGAAGCTTCCATAGCCCTTCCGTGGAGCACTGAGTGCAGCCCCCAAACACCCTCCCATTAAGAGCAGGGGAGTCCTAGCTGGTGTGGCTCAGTGGATTGAGTGCCAACCTGCAAAGCAAAGGGTTGCCAGTTCAATTCCCAGCCAGGGCAAGTGCCTGGGTTGTGGGCCAGGTCCCCAGTTGGGGGTGTGCAAGAGACAACCACACATTGATGTTTCTCTCCTTTTCTTTCCCCATCCTTTCCCGTCTCTCTAAAAATAAATAAATAAAATCTTAAAAAAACAAAACAAAACAAAAAAAAGAACAAGGGAGTGGCTAGCATCTCTGGGCCCCTGGGGCCTAGCTTGGCACCCAGGCCTTCAGACCTTGGTTTACCCCTTTTGTACCTCGTAGGAGGTACAGGTAGCCGTTAGAGGTGCGGGAAGATGTTGAAGTCTCAGGGAGAAGGATCCTCTTACCAATTCTGTGATGACAAATTAACCTCAGAGTTCAGGCCCCTGACACTGGTGGAGAAACTGAAGCCCTAAGAGGGGACAGGGTTTGCTGAAGTTCAGGGCAGAGCCAGCAGAGGGCAGGAGAGGGCTCTAGTCAAGCGCTCAGACGTCCAACCTGGCTCCTCTCGCCGAGGGGCTCTGCAGCCTTTGACAAAGGACCAAACCTCTCTGAGCCTGTTTCCTCGTCTGTAAGATGGAGATGGTGAGTGGTTGTGAGGACAGAATGGGGGTGGGGGTGTGAGACGCAGTAACTCATTATCAGAATGGACATGATGGGGTAGGGCAAGGCGTAGGGAGACCGGGCCTTCCAGCCTGGGCCTTTTCAGGCCTTGCTACCTCTGAGAGTGCCTTTGTGGGGTGGGAGGATGCGGTACCTGGCAGGACTGGGGCCTTCACCAGGCAGGCCAGGGGAGGGGTGGGAGTCTGGGCTGCTGTGGTCACTGCTAGAGGCCCCAGGGGGTCACTGTATGGGATGAGCCCTGACTCCTTCCCTGATTTTTCCCCAGCCTGGCCTGTCTCTCAGCCCCAACACCAGCTGCTACCACTACCCTCTGCTGGTCAGCAGCAGCCTCTTACGTGCGGACCTGTTCAACGGGCTGTTAGGGCCAGTGCAGATCACTGCACTGCACGTGACACGCCTCGACAATGTCACGGTGGCCCACATGGGCACGACTGATGGGCGCATCGTGCAGGTAGGCCCCTCACCCCCACAGTCCTTTGTCCCTGGGTCCCCATTCCCATCCCCATTATGCTCACGGCTGACCTGTCCCAGGTGGAGCTGGCCAGGTCGCTCAGCTACCTGCTATATGTGTCCAACTTCTCACTGAGCAACAGTAAGCAGCCTGTGCAGCGGGATGTCAGTCGCCTTGGCGACCACCTGTTCTTTGCCTCTGGGAACCAGGTAAGGGGGGCAGGGGCAGGGCCTGGGGCCAGGGCTGTGGGAGCACAGCTTCCCATCCAATCCAGGGGGGCACTGACACACAGGTCTTACCACCTGATCTAGAATGGAACCGGGGTGGGGAGTCTATGGGGTCTAGGCCCCCCAACCTCCCCCCCCCAGCCACCCCCGAGCCACCTTTCTGCCATTCCAAGGTCTTCCAGGTACCTATCCAGGGCCCTGGCTGCCGTCACTTCCTCACCTGCGGGCGTTGTCTGCGGACACAGCGTTTCATGGGCTGTGGCTGGTGTGGGGGCACCTGTGGCAGACAGAAGGAGTGTCCTGACTCCTGGCAGCAGGACCATTGCCCACCTGAGCTTACTGAGGTATGGCTTGCCTGGCCAGGCATAGGTAAGGGTAACACAAGCTGGGTCTGGGGTGTGGAACAGCAGGTCTTGACCATGATCATAATCAGGCCTGCGATGTTCTCAAGGAAGGCGTTCTTGGCAGAGGAGGTGGTGTATGCAAAGATTTGGAGGCAGAAAAGTGCTTGAGTGAGGACTAGCGAGTGACTTAGAATGAAGGAAGTGTGGGGCGGGCAAGGGGCATAACAGAAAAGTTTGGGGGGAGCAGACAGGGTAGAGAGTCCTGGCCCACAACGGCTCTCTGCTCCCGTTCCAGTTCTATCCCCACAGTGGACCCCTAAGGGGCAGCACGAGGCTGACCTTGTGTGGCTCCAACTTCTATTCGTACCCTACCGGTCTGGTGCCTGAGGGCACCCATGAGGTCACCGTGGGCCAAAGTCCCTGCCGACTGCTGCCCAAGGACAGCTCAAACTTCAGGTACAACTGTCCCTTGCCCTTCCTATCCATGATGGGGGCAACCAAGCAGTTCCTTCCCTGTGACTCTATCCTCTGCTTATTGGGGGCAAGGAGATCTGAGGCAAGCTGCAGTGACTCTGGCTGCTTCGTGTATGTGGAGACATCTCTGTCCCTCCTTGAGCCTGCATAGGCCTTACCTGTCTCTTGAATCATGGACCAGGCAAGGCTAGTCTCTGCCCTGCCAGATCCTGCCTGCCCTGGAGGAAGGCATGGATGGAGAGAGACCCCCGCCTCAGGCTCAGAGGAGACCTGTGATTTGTGGTGGGCAAGCAACCAGGCCTGTGTGACCCCTGGCTGACTTTGAGTTCCCCGGTGCTCTAGCCCAAGGTCCCGGAAGGATTTTATAGAAGAGTTTGAGTGTGAACTGGAGCCCTTGGACACACAGGCAGCTGGGCCTGCCAACATTAGCCTCACTGTGACCAACATGCCACCGGGCAAGCGCTTCCGGGTCAACGGCACCTCCACGCTACAAGGCTTCTCTTTTATGGTGAGGCCATCTTGCCTTGTCTGTGCCCTTGGCCAGCTGGGCAATATGGGGAGGGAAGGGCTTGGAGTGGAGGGTCTCCTGCACCAAGCTAAGCCACCTCTATACCCTCTCAGGAGCCAGTGCTGAAAGACGTGCAACCCCTCTTTGGCCCACGGGCTGGGGGCACCCGCCTGACCCTTAAAGGCCAGAGTCTGTCCATAGGCAGCAGCCGGGCTGTGCTGGTCAATGGGACCGAGTGCCTTCTGGAATGGTAAGTGCTAGCAGGTAAGGGGATGGGAAGCCATAGGGCCCTACCTAGGGAAGCCCTCACCAGGTAGGACTTGGATCACTGCCAAGGCAGAGGGAAGAGGGCTCAGTCACATAGTCAGGTCCAGGAAGGGTCTGTTGCCCCCTTCAGTCCAGAGGTGGTTTGGGAATGGCGTGGGAGACCATCACAGTCCATTGCTTCCTTTCAGCTGAGGCTGTGGGGAATCTGTTCCCTCCCTTCCCTCTTGGGGGGTCTTACTGGGATCAGCCTGTCTTTATACAGACCCGTGTAGTATGAGCAGGTGGCGAGGGAACCAATAGAGGAACTGGGAAGGATTGGTAGTGGAAGTGGGCCTAAGTGTCACCTGCATGGCGACCCTGAGCCCAATCCCCCTGTTCTGCAGGGTCAGCGAGGGGCAGCTTTTATGTACCACGCCACCCAGTGTGGCTTCGGCCAGTGTACCCATTCGCCTGCAGGTGGGGGGCGCCGAGGTGCCTGGCTCCTGGACCTTTGACTACCAGGAAGACCCCACCGTGCTGGGCATCAGCCCCAACTGTGGCTACACGTAGGTGCTACCTCTTTCCCCATCTGGTCTCCTGGGAATGAGGGATCCACCATCAGAGAGCACCCCAAGCCCACCACCTGCTCTCCTCCACAGCGGCTCCCACGTCACCATCCGTGGCCAGCATCTGACTTCGGTGTGGCACCTAGTGCTGTCATTCCACGATGGCCTTAAGGCAGCAGAGAATACAGTGAGCGGGCCCTGACGGCAGCCCGATGGGCCCTGGCCTGGAGGGAGGGAGGCGGGACCAGTCCCCTGAGCCCCTGCCCCACCCCGTGCTGGGCCGAGGAGACTGGGGGTACCTGGCTAATCACTCTCGATGGGCCCCAGCAGTGTGAGGGGCAGCTGCCGGAGAAGCGTCGGTGCCGCCTGCCCGCATACGTGGTCCGAGGCCCCCAGGGGTGGGTGACAGGGAACCTGAGTGCCTGGGGGGATGGAGCTGCTCGCTTCACACTGCCGGGCTTTCGCTTCCTGCCCCCACCCCGCCTACCCAGCGCTGACCTGGCCCCACTGAAGCCTGAGGAGCATGCCATTAAGTTCGAGGTAAGTGCGAGTGTGGGAGGGCGGGCTCAGTGGGGGTCAGGGCTGAAGCCTGCCCAGAGGGGTCGGGAGCTCTGGCCCGTCCTCACGGCTGTCTCTGCAGTACATCGGGCTAGGAGCTGTGGCTGACTGTGTGGAGGTGAACGTGACCGTGGGTGGTAAGAGCTGCAAGCACGAGCTCCGAGGGGATGTGGTCATTTGTCCCCTGCCCCCCTCCCTGCAACTGGGCAAGGATGGCACCCCACTGCAGGTAGGCAGCTCAGCGGGCTCTTCACAGGAGACATGGGTGGGGGTCTGCAGGCTGGGCCTGAGCTGCCACCTGCCCCAGGTCTGCGTGGATGGTGCATGCCACACCCTGGGCAGCGTGGTGCGGCCAGGCTCGGAAGGCGCCCCACAGAGGACACTGCTCGGTGTCCTGCTGGCCCTGACCCTGCTTGTGCTCCTGTTGGCCGCCGCGCTGATCTTCAGCTACCGGCGGAGGAAGCAGCTAGGTCAGCTCTCCACGCCCATCCGACTCGGCCCCTCCCCCCAAACCATGGGGTCTCCCAGTCCCTGTATCCTCTCTCTGCCCAGGCCTTGGGGGTCTGCCCGCCCCTCCTGGGGAGGGGTCGGCCTCTAGGCGCTTGGAGAGGCTGTCTATGCGGGGCCTTCTTCCCACAGTCTTTTCTCCAAACCTGCACGACCCAGGATCCTTGGATCAAAGCACTGGAGCCACGCATCTGCCTCTCCTCCAGTCAGGCTCTGACTGCAGCAGCGGCCTTGGTGAGAGGGCGGAGGTGCTGGAAGCTGGGGCCGCGCCCTCTGCTCCACTAGCTGCTCACTCTCCCCCCCACAGCAGCTCCTGCCCTGGGCCGTCTGGATTCCACCACTCAGGTGCACGAAAAATCCTTCTCAGACAGTGGGGACGGGTCCCGTGTCCCACTGCTTCGGACAAAGTCCATCCAGCTTGAGGATCTGGACTCTGCGCTCCTGGCCGAGGTCAAGGACGTGCTGGTTCCCCACGAGCGGGTGGTCACCCACAGTGACCGAGTCATCGGCAAAGGTATGGGGGCCAGGCCAGGTGGGGCTGGGGCAGAGGTGGAGTCCTGAGATGACACGGGCTCAAGGAACAGTTGGGCAGGACTGTCACCAACCGTCCTACTCTGGCCCTCTCACCAACATGCGTGACCTTGGTCATAACAAGTAACCTCTCTGAGCCTCAGGCTGCGCATCTGTGAAGTGGGAATTTGTTCCACTTCGGGTGCAGATTAGGTGGGCCTGGAAGGGCTACAAGCTACTGCTTGTGTTTAACGTCAGATGGGCCAGCCGGGGCTCTGGGGTCTGGTTGTCAAGGAGACGGCGTGGTCCAAGCACTAGGTGCTGGGGTCCCGCTCACTGTCTCCTCTCGCCAGGCCACTTTGGGGTTGTCTACCACGGAGAATACACAGACGAGGCCCAGAATCGAACTCACTGTGCCATCAAGTCCCTGAGTCGTAAGTGGGGCAGAAGGTGGGGCGGGGCCTCATCCCGGCTGTGTTACCGTCTTGCTGAGCGACCCTGAGCAGGAGACCCTGCTTCTCCATTTCCCCCTCCGACCCGGGTCAAGGGCCTCCCTGCCCCAGGCCTGACGCACGCTGCTCTGCAGGCATCACGGAGGTGCAGGAGGTGGAGGCCTTCCTGCGCGAGGGGCTGCTCATGCGCGGCCTGCACCACCCAAACGTGCTGGCCCTCATCGGGATCGTGCTGCCGCCGGAAGGGCTTCCCTGTGTGCTGCTGCCCTACATGCGCCACGGGGACCTGCTGCAGTTCATCCGCTCCCCCCAGCGGGTCGGTGCTCATCTGGCCCTGGGTCGGGAGGCTCGGGCAGCAGCCGGGGCTGGAGCCGCTCGGCCCTCGCATACTGACCCACCTGTGTGTGTCCCCAGAACCCCACTGTGAAGGACCTCGTCAGCTTCGGCCTGCAGGTAGCCCGCGGCATGGAGTACCTGGCAGAGCAGAAGTTTGTGCACAGGGACCTGGCTGCTCGGAACTGCATGTGAGGGGCCAGGGCAGTTGGGGTGAGGCGAGGCGGCAGGGTACCAGGGTGTATGGCTGCCCTAAGGGTGCCTCAGAGAAGATGCCACGTTCCTGCTCTTGCTGTGCAGCCCTGGGCACATCCTCCCCTCTCTGGGCCTCAGTTTTCCTGTCTGTCCAGTTCAGGCTTACATGGGACCCTGTGGCTCTGAACCTGAGTGAAGACCTGCAACAGGTGGATTCAGGGCCTGGTGGGGGCCAGTCCTGAGTGGGATTCCCCTCTTCCAGGCTGGACGAGTCCTTCACAGTCAAGGTGGCTGACTTCGGCCTGGCCCGAGGCGTCCTGGACAAGGAGTACTACACCGTTCAACAGCACCGTCACGCCCGCCTGCCTGTCAAATGGATGGCGCTGGAGAGTCTGCAGACCTACAGGTTCACCAGCAAGTCTGATGTGGTGAGACCCCACTCGCCCCCGAGTCCACGCGGCCCCAGTGAACTGGGACAACACTTGGCCTTGCCCCTCGAGCTCCAGGTGATGACCCAAGCTCAGGGAGTTGCCACGCTGGGCAGCCCCCTCAGCCCACTTGCCCACCTCCTGGACAGGAGGAGGCGGTGGCCGTGACCTCACTGGCTCCTCCACACTGCAGGCCCTGCCAGCCCCACCTCTGACCTGGCTCAGGCGGTGGGAGGAGACATAGGGAAGGTGCTTGCGAGGTATTGAGGACCAGACTCTGATGGGGGGGTGGAGCCCCCATTTCCAGCGAGAGGAATCTGGGAGGTAGAAGACCTGTGGGGCTCACCTGCCCCCAAATCTGGGGTGACAATTGAGTCCCCTCACCTTTCCCTTCCCATAGTGGTCATTTGGGGTGCTGCTGTGGGAGCTGTTGACTCGAGGTGCCCCACCGTACCCTCACGTCGACCCTTTTGACCTCACTCACCTCCTGGCCCAGGGGCGTCGCCTGCCTCAGCCTGAGTATTGCCCCAATTCTCTGTGAGTATGTACAGGTGGTAATGGGGAGGGAGCTGGGCCCCAGAGACAAGGAGAGAGGGATAGGGGACAGAGTTCTTGCCTCACTTTTGGACTGATCCTTTGGTTGACCTGGAAAGGGACCCTCTCTAGGCCTTAGTTTCCTCATCCGAGGACTGGTTTTGCCCCTCTCCAGAGCTGGGTGCTGGGAGGATATCATGGTCGCCATGGTAACAGCATTCCCATCTTCGAGTCTGGGTTGAGGCCAGTGATTTGATTTCCCAGCACTCCTCTCCCCCCACCCCTGCCAAGGGGGGCTGTTTTCCATCTTTTCCACTCACTTAATGTCAAGGAAAGCTTCCATTAGCTCCCACACTAGCCCCCTCCGCGTCTCCAGATCAGATGTTTTTTTCACGGGATCTAGCTTCAGATTTCCCGTTCTCGGAGGCCTGGCGACAGCTGCGTTGTCCTCGCTGCCTGCAAAGTGGGTTTGGTGCCGAGGCTCATCTTCGTAAGCAGCGAGCACCTCAGCTGTGCCCAGGTCTCTGTGGTTAGGACAGAAGAGCCAGGTCACAGGTGCAGCCTCAGGCTGTGCTCCAGAGGGGACAAGTAACCCTCCTGCACAGCCCTGCCTGCCCTGCGTCTGATCTCCATTATTCACGTCACTCATGAGAGAAGTTAAATTCACTGCCTATCTGCCTCCACAGGAGGCTTCCTGAAACAGACTCTGAGATGGACACTTACGTGCAGGAGGCTTATTGGGGGGCTGGGGACTAGGGAAGCAGGACCGGGTGGGCGGAGCAGTTGCAGATGCAGCAGAGGCCTCAGCCCGTCCCATGGGGACCGCTGGAGATGGTGGCCCTTCGGAGTTTTAGGAAATTAAGATCAATGGGCCAGGTCTTTGAACCAGATGTTAAGCAGCCACTGGCCCCCGCTGTCCCTGAAGGGGACTGTGAGCTTGGGAGAGGCAATTCTTTTCTGCCTGGGGCTGTTCTTAGAGAGAATCTCAGCCTGAATAGAGTGGTCAGCAGCCAGGCGAGAGTGAAGGGGGATCTGGTGGCCCCCACTGTCCCAGGGTCAGCCCCTTCTCCTCTCCGGGCCTGTTTCCTCATCCGAAAAGATAACAGGACCACCCTCAGAGAGTCTGAGGATTGTGTGAGATTATTGTTTGTAGGGCACTTAGGGGATCACTTAAGGCAGGGATGACGTTCCCAAACTCCAGGGGCAAGTATTAGCCCCACCAGGCAAACCAGAGAAACTCCAGTTGGGAATGAGGGTGCGAGCAGTTCTGCTCACACCTCCTTGTCCCCAGGCTTTTCATCCCCACGTCACCGGGCCTGGGTGTCTTTCCTAGATGAGTGATGATAACTGTGACAGCTTATGAACTGGGCCCTTCACAGGCACCCTGTCATCATGCACCAGGGGCTGTGGGCTCAGACGAGGATCCACAAGCACAGACAGGTTAAGGAATTTGCCGAAATCCCACAGCCCCGAGGCACGAGGGCACAGGAGCCCAAGCTCTCACCCCTATGGCACTTCGACCTTTGCCACGGGCAGGGAGGCAGGACTGGAACAGCAATCACAACCACGAGGAGAGCTGTCCCTGATCGGGTGATGCTAGGTGTTAGATGCTGCCACCTGTCCCCATCCCTATGTGGCCTGCCAGGGGGTTAACAGGCTGGGCAGCCCAGAACCTCCGGGTGGGGGTGTGGCCTGCCCCTGACATTCTCCTCCCCCCGCAGGTACGCAGTAATGCTGCGCTGCTGGGCAGCGGACCCCGCAGCACGGCCCACCTTTGGCACACTAGCAAGGGAAGTGGAGCACGTGGCGGTGGCTCTGCGTGGGGACCACTACGTGCAGCTGCCTGCGGCCTACATGAACCTGGGCCTAGATACCTCCAAGGAGGCAAACTTGCCCCCAGAACACTCACTGTCCTCGCCTGGGCACAGGAGCCCCGGGCGGCCGCGGCCCCTCTCAGAGCCACCAAGGCCCACGTGACCTTAGCCCTAGGCAGCCCCAAGGGGCTGGACCTGCACAGCCACTCCTGGGAGCTAACCTCTGGGCTGTTCCATGCCAGGGGGTGGCCTGACTTGCCCTCTGCCCTGTCCCTTTAACCTTCAGGCTATAGGAGGGGAACAAGGCACATTGGCCCCTCACTGCACAGAGGGAGCCAGGGAGGGTGGCCCTTGAGGTAATGGGTACCTACGGAGTTGCTGTGTGCCTGGCCTGCCGGGCACAGGGACTCAGCCGTGACCGGCCACCGGCCCATGAACCAGTAAATGAACAAATGACTGTTTAAGCACAAACTGTGGTCAGTGCTGTGGAAGAAAAGGGCTGGCGGCTTTGGGGGGCGGAGGGCACCACTGGATAGAAAGGTGAACGCAGAGGCGAAGGAGGCGCCCCAGGAGGTGGCATTTTTGCTGAGACCCTGTCAGGTGGGAGCTGTGCCAGAACCGAGTTGGAAGAGAGGCCCTGAGGCTGGAAAGGAGTTGGGTCAGCAAGAAGGCTCCAGAGAGCAGGAAGGTAGGCAGGCCCCAGATGCAGGTTACAAGGCCCTGGGGACTTCTGGACGGAGCCAAGAGGGCTGCTGGGGACCCAGGGCTACAGCAGCCAGGGTGGCTTCCCTGCTGCCCAGTCTGCTGTCCCCTCCCCTGGGCTCTAGTCCTCCAGGGCTCCCTGCTCCACCTGCAGCACATGTACACAGTCAGGGCAGGGACACTTGCTCCCCCTTCTACCCCCCTCCCCCGCCACCAGCATCGTGCCTGCAGCCTTGAGAACAGTGAGCCAGCCGCAAGGCCTCAGCGCCACGCTCTCCACGCCCCAAGTTCGAGGTGCTGGTTGCTCAGGCTATTCATACCTGTCAAGGCCACTCTGCATGAGCCACTCAAGGCCCAGGCCCCCCTGGAGAGGGAGAACAGAACAGCTTCCTCCGCGCACTAGCCCTGGCGGCCCCCTCGATGCTGAGGGTGCAGCCGGAGTACCAGAGTGGCTCCTCTCTCTTGCTCAGGATGCCCCCAGTCCCTATCCTGCCAGTTTGGGGGACCCTAGCTCACCCTAAGGGGAGCACGTTCCCTCTCCTGGGAGTCCCCAGCTCTGTCCTGTCTCATGGAACCCTGGAAAGCAGAGGGGGAGTCTCTTCCCATACTGCCGTCCACTCGACCACCTCAGGCCAGGGGGGTGCCCAGCCAGGGAGCCTAAGGACCCTGAGGGTAGGTAGACAAAGCTTAAAAGGGGGCTCTTCTGCTCAAGTACAGGGGTCCAACAATGAGGGGCCCTAGAGGCAGACTGCCTGTTCACCACTGCACCTGTGCTACCCCCTTGGTGCAGCTGCAGAGGAGGTTGTAGCCTTCCCTGCTCAGCCAGAGACCCCATGTCTCTGTGTGGGGGAGACAGCTGTGTTGCCCCTGCGGCTGGGGCCGAGGTGAGTGGAACGTCCTGGGGTACCCCCCACAGCTGTATTCCCCATCCATACCAGTTGGAAAGGACTGTCTCAGTCCCTCTGACTCACAGTCCTCATTCCTCGACCTTGTCCTGGGGACCTAAGGGACACCCAGAGCACCCAGCCCTGGGTGGGGAGTGAGGAGCAGGCCCAGGGGCGTCTCTGAAGCTGCACTGAGGCTTCTTCCCCACCGAGCCTCTGCAGCTCATGGACCACTGGCTGGTGTGTTCATAAGAGAGGGACTCAGGGAGGAAGAGGGGCTCTGGCTGGCAGGGGAGCTGGGCAAGGAGAGGGGCCCCAGGGAAGGGAGATGGGAGAGAGCTCCAAGGGGTGTCAGGTTTCCAGAATGGGGTGCTTTGGGCCTGTTTCTGGGCCGAGGGCCTCCAGGGCCAGGGTTCTCGGGGAGGGGCCCCTGGGTCACGGCACAGCCGTACCGCCTGCCCGCAGTGCCGCAACCCGCCAAGTCCCCCTGGAGTGTCAGGAGCTAGAACTGCGTCAGCGTTTTCAATTCCTGCCTATGCCACCAGGGAGGTGAGGAAGGGACGGTTAGTTCTAGGCCCCCAGATGGGCTGGGGGTCTAGGAGACTCTGAGTGACCTCCCGGGCTAGTGAAGGCTGGCCTGAACACTGTCTCAGGTGTGGTGGTGACCTGGGCACAGGGAAGCTTGCTGGTGGCCTTGGCAGGCCTGCGCCTGCCGCAGGGATGGGGCGGCAGGAGCAGAGCTTTCTCCCAGGGCTTTGGGATGCCACCGTGAGCTGTGGAGAGCTGCCAGCTCCTCTGCCTTGGTGGGGCTGGGGACAAGCAGGTGCCAGTGAAGACCAGAGGGAGGCCAGGCTGGGAGCTGGGGCTGAGGAAGCAGCAGATGACTCACACCCACCTGAGCACCCACTGCTGTCACTCTTCTTGCACCTGGAGGCGGGCCTGGAGTGCACCGATCTGCTTTGATGGGGACCCTGAGCCTGGTCTGAAATTCCCCTTATGCCTCAGCCCCAGCCCTGCAGAGAATTTTCCCAGGGGTCCGAAACCTCTTTGAGGGTCACACCAGAGGGCTCCAGATATATAGTCCCATTTCAAACCCTGGGACCTTCCTGGACAATGGCTTCATCAGTGACTCCGTCATGCAGCCCATGAGGTCCCAGGTCTGTCCCTGGTACCATTCCATGAACTAGGTCCCTTCACCTGTAGGAGAGAGCAGGGCTCTCGGGGGCCGGGGTCGGGGACGTGGGCGCTGTGGGGAGGGTCTGAGGCCATGGAGGCCCAGGCTGCAGCTCTCGAATGTGTCCCCTCTGCCTGGGGATCAGTAGCTGAGCACTGAGCCCCCGCCCACCAGGCCCTGATGAAAAAGACGTTGGAGCTGAGGAACTGCCCTAGGTGAAGACCTCAGGAACGGGGCATCCTTCACCCATAGCCTCTGCTCTGCCCATGAGCGAGTCCAACCAGCCCAGAGGTGGGGCTACACCAGCTGGGGGGATGGGGAACGACTCAGAGAAGCACTCCCGACATTCCTCATCCAGCACAGTGGGGCCAACTGAGCCTCAGTCTTTTGGGGTGTGTTCCAGTGGACGGGGGCTTTAACCCAATGAGCACAGATGCCAGGAGAGCCTGGGCAGCTGCCATGTTCACCTCTGGCTCCGATGGTGCCCTGGGTGGGTCCTTTATGCCTAAGGATGGTGACCTGGAGCATGGTCTTCAAACTTGGTCCTCTCTTGGCAGGCTTCTTTGGCCCAAATGTAGGCAGCAGGTGTCCATCGGGTAGCAGAGCCTACCTGACCCAGCTCAGTCCAGAGGTGTGGCACCTGAATCCCAGCTGCCCCCTACTGACCACCCTCGGACACTCTCCGAAATGACTGTTTCTCCTGAACCCCCAACCCTATCAGTTTATCCCAGGCAGAAGCTCACACCCCAGCCTCTACACGGAAGAGCGGCTCTGCTCCTGAGCTGCCCATGGCCTCTGCATCTTGTTCTCTGTTCTTTCCGCGCCCTGAGCATCCTCTGTTTCTGATCCCCAGATGTGCATCCCTGGATGTGCAGCAGGGACTGTCAGGCTGCCCTGGAGAGGGAGGTTCAAAAGCAAGTTTCCCCTTACTTGGCAGGATGAGGAGCCCAGAGCCAGCTGCTGGCCTTCTATGGCCACCCATGCCCCCTCCTCCCATCTGGCGGCCCTGACCTTGAAAGGGAAGCACTAAAGCGCCCAGCGGCCTGCCCTGTGCTGGGGAGATGGGAAGAGGACTTCATGTTGGGTCGCCACCAGTCTCACCGTTGCTTCGCAGGAGCTCAGGGGTCAGGCTTGGGCTCAGCTGCTGGGAGCTGAGGGAAGCCACTGAATCCCTAGGGCTCAGCATGGGCTGTGGCAGAGGGGGCACAAGAGGCTCCCGATGCCAGGACACCCTCCCTTCTCCTCTCTGCTGGCTTTCACATTGGTTTGGCTACCTGCACACTTGTGGTCAGCCTTGGACTGGGCACTTGGGATCTGCATCAGGGAAGGCAGGGGACTGAAAGCAGCTGGTGGCCGGGGTCACAGAATTCAATCAGCTTGGAAACCAGTGCCCTCCCCCATGCCACATCCCACCTGTGCAGCCTGGACCGTGGGCCCTTAGACTCAGCGAAGGAGGCCGCTGCTCCCCTGGGCTCCATGGTAGTGACAGTGTCAGCCAGGCATCCCTCCTGCTGACATGTTCTCCCAAGCGGGAGAACCCCTCTTCAGAGGGGAAAAGGAATCCTTTGGGCGGCCCGTCACCCTGCCCACATGGGCTCCTGCCTTGGCATCCTGGTGCCTGTTCTTAAAGTCGCCCCCACCCTGCATTAGGCCTGGGGGCCTCAGGTCACGTGCCCTCTGCAGGCACGGGTGGAGGTCTCTTCTCAGCAACCGTGAAAGCACGCGTGCTTTGGTGGCACTGGCTTTCCCCGCACTCCTGCGGGCTGCTGGATGGGGGACGACTCCCAGGGAGGGTGGGAAGTCCACCGCAGCCCCTAAGGCGGCTGGGGCAGCAGTCAGGGTGGCTGTGCTGTCTCCCTCCCTGCGGGCTGGTGCGGCTGGCCATCTTTCACACAGAGTTACGTAAGCCTGAGTCAATTGGAGCTCAGAGCGGTTCATTGTGGGCTATTTTTAAGCTGTAACACATCACAGCAGAGGGGTCACTGCACCAAGGCTTGCAGGGAAGATTGTTTAAACATCTGTTATTTAAATTTCTTTATGCCTTAGAGCTTCAAAGCCACATCCTCTCAGCCTCTTGGGTTCTGCCTTCCACAGCCCAGATTAGGAGTGGATTATCACCCCTCACCCCACTGTAGGTTCCCCAAGGACTGGGGGCCTCTGCACCCTGGCCATCTTCCTCTTGGGTCAGGCGGGAGGCTACGGAGGAAGAGGAGGTGCCAGTTCCTTTAACATGGAATGGAGGCACCCTGGCCAGGTGACTCCGGGGGAGACAGGGGTTAGGGCTCACAGGCCACTTGGATGGCTCCAGGGAGGAGGGTCAGAAGAGGAAGCCTCAGACAGAGCACTGGGTGTGGAGCTGGGAGGCCCCCCTCAGTTTCCCATCAGTACCCAGAGAGGGCTGACACAAAAGATCCATTTGGGTCTTTTCAGGAGCCAGCCTTTGCCTGGGCTGTGCGCCTACCTGGAGTGTCCCCCACTCCTCCACAGATTGAAATGCTGCCCGTCTGCAGCCTCTGGCTGAAAGGCTGGTGTCTGAGCCCCTGGACAGTAGATAGGGGTGCACCTCTACGGAACACGCCTGCTGTTCACCCCAGTATCAGGGGCTGGCTACCCAGGGACCCCTTCAGGCTCCCTCTGTCTGGTTTTTGTTTGTTTGTTTCCTCTCAGGCTCTTCCTGATCCTAGACTTTTGAAGGTGTCCAAAGTCTTCCCAGAGCATGGGAGGAACAGGCTGGAGCGCTGGGAGAGTGTAAACCCTGAGTCCGTCTGCAGGTGTGGGAGACTTGGCTGGTCAGGGAGCTCCCAGTACAATGGAGCCTTCTTTCTTTTACGTTTTTATTTATCTATTTTTAGAGAAAGGGGAGGGGAGGGAGAAAGAGAGGGAGAGAAACATCAACGTGTGGTTGCCTCTCACACCCCCAACCGGGGACCTGGCCTGCAACCCAGGCCTGTGCTCTGACTGGGAATCAAACCGGCAACCCTTTGGTTCGCAGGCTGGTGCTCAACCCACTGCGTCACACCAGCCAGGGCCTACAATGGAGCCTTCTGTCCCCCTTTCCCTTCATGACTTCCTGCCCATTCTCCTCGGGGCCTCCTAGGTGAGGGAGATTTCGGCCTGACCCACAGGAAAGAAGGGTCCCTTAGAGTGACTGACCCCCGTCTCCAGAAGTCTCACCCTCTCCAAAAGGGCTGGGCCTTCCCCTCAAACCTGACAGGTGGGAGTCAGGTGAGGTATGAGAGGAGGCAATGCCAGGACCTGCCCTCACAGAGGACACTCTGTATGGCCTGGCCCTCAGACTGAGCTCCTTCCAGTTCCTCCTTGGCCCCTGCATCCCAGATAGCCCTCAGCCTGGGGAATGGGCTCAGTCTCGGGGTGGGGGGGGGTGCTCTCAGGTTGCCATGGCAACATGTTGGCCCTCCTCACTTTCCAGAATCAGAAATAGAATTGGATGCCCTTCTTCCTGGTGAAAGACTATTTAAAAACATGGGGGGTGGGGTACAGGGGGCAATGTTCCTACTTGATTCCTGGGGGCTGGGCAGAAGGGCCCCTGCCTGGGAGCCTCTCTAGCTGCCCTGCTGCCCCTTCCCTCAGAGGGATGCCACAGAATGGGCTTTGGCCAGCCAAGAATTCCGAGTACAAAGGCCTCCGCCTGGTCCCTCAGGGTGTGTCGCTGGCCCTACTCAGCACTGCCAGGTTCATGGCATGAACGGAAAACGCCCCCTCCCAGGCCTGGGCCACCTGCTAAGCTACCGGGAGGAGGAGCAGCCATGAAGGACACCAGCTTGGGTGGGGCCGCGGCTCTCAGAGGAGACGCATGTTGGCTTCCCTCCGGCAGGCCCATGCCTACTTGGCCCTGGGCACGGCTCCAGTGGTAGCGCCGTGGGTCCGGAAGAAGCGTGGGTCCAGAGCCTGGTGGCCTGACTTCAGATTCTGGCTCTACTGCTTACTAGCTGAGACCTCTGGGAATTCTCTCTCCTCTCCGTGCCTTGATTTCCTCGTTTTTCAAATAAGGACCATAGTGCCAGGCTCACTGCGTCGCTGCGAGGCTGGGTTCCGTGTGCTCAGCACTGCCTGGCGCAGAAGAAGGACCCAATCAATAACAGTCATTGTTCTTACTGCTTGAGGAATGTGTGCTCCCCAGGTGGCAAGGACCTCTCCTCTCTCCAGACTGCCTTCTTCAGCCTTCCTTTGTGGGCTACACCCTTCAACTGGCTCTGCTCCCTCCCCCAGGGCACCTCAGGTCAGTTGTTCACAAAGACCCAGACCTGAACAGGGGATGGTGCTACTCTTCTGCGGGAATTAGGGGATGGCTCAGTACTTAGACAATCAGGGAGCTCCGAAGGCCTCCCTCCATGTCTCCGCAGCCCCTCAGGTGCAGCCCAGCTTAAGGGCTGCACAGGATCTCGGATCTCTTGTGGGGCGGGGGGATAATCCCCCGAAAGCAATTTTCCGGGGGGCAGAGATTAGCGAAGTCAATAGTGTTCAGCACAAGTGCCGGCCACAGGCACTTGGGCTCTGCTACCTTCCTGTGCTATGTTGTATGTTGAGCAGCAGTGTCCAAAGACATTTGTCACCATTCACAACTGAAGGTAGCATCTAGGGAAGGGGGAGGGGCCCAGGGGGCCTGAGACCCGGCTGAGTCAGGCTCTGCCCAGTGCCCAGTGCCCAGTGGGAAGGTACCAACGCAGCTCGGTGCTAGCCTTGGTCCCTGCTCACATCTCTTCACACCCCACGGCCAACTGTAAGCACTATTTTTAACCTCTGTGAAAACTCACAGCTTCAGAGGACAAGCCTACAGCTGCATTCTCTACAAACCTGTTTCCTGGGCAGAAAGACTGAGGCCCGAAGGACCCGGCACTGGAGGGCAGAGCGAGGAGGCCCAGAGCTCAGAGATCAGAGCTCAGAGCTGGGGGGCGGAGGAGGGCCTGACCCACGCCAGGTCAGAACCTCCAGGTCCAGGCCTTGGGCATCGAGCAAGTCCCCAGATGGCTGCCTAGGCCTGTCCTCTGTGGTGCAGGGCACATCTGGGCCTGGGCTGGTGGTCTAGGCAGGTTTCACTCCTCCCTGTCCCTCTGTTTGCCCATCTAAGAAATGGGGAGAGGAGCTGCCCACCGGTCTAATAGCTTTCATTTCCTAGGAGCCCACCCTGTGTCCAGCCCTTCATCTCACCTGTCCTCACTGTCTATGCAGCTGTGCCCACGTGTGTCTGGTCCTGCGCCCAGCACACCCCCACTGTGCACCAGCCCTGTGCTCCCTGTGTGGACAGCCCTGCAGACACTATGTCCCTCTGTGCCCCAGCTTGTGATTGCCATGTGGCTGGCCCATGTTCACTGTGGCCTAGCCCTGTGCCCAGTGTTCTACCCCACTTCTGGTCACAATGTGACGAGAGCTAGAACATTCTGACTTGAGAATTCTGAGCCGAGGCCCTACCCCAACCCCTGGGGTCCCCATCCCCACCTCTGTGGGATACCAGCCCTAGGTTTCAAGGACATGTGACTCTGGGGAGGGGGCTCTGTGAGGCACAGGCAGAGAAGAGCCATCTGGAGCAGAAGGATTGCCAAGGAGCTTCTGTCCCTGGAGCGGGAGCCAAAGAACCTGGGGGAGGGGAGCTTGGGTCTGAGCCTGGGCCCCTCATCCTCCTCTTCCTCCCAGGACTGAGCGGTGAGGGGGCTTTGGCCCCGCAAAGGGCCTCATGTCACATACTTGGAACTGCATCCCTGGGTCAGGGCCTAGTCTCAAGTTGCCACATGGGAAATGAAGAGAGAGAGCTCGTCTGGCATCTGAGGTAGACTGGGGACCCAGGGGCTTCCCCAGCATCTCCCCTGTCTACCTTTCTCCCTTGGCCTTACACTGTCTCCCCTGCCCCCGCCCCACTCCCAAGGCACTGCCCTCACTTCAGGGCTGGCCTGAGCAGAGTGGTCACCTGGGTGGTAAGGGGACAGAAGGCCAGCCTAGGACTTGCAGGCTCTACTGGGCTAACTGGGCCTTTCTGTCTCCCAAGGTTCCCTGGGTGGGGCCCCTGGTTTTCCACATGCTGTCAACCGCACCCAGGTCACTGGGGGTTGTGATGTGTGGGGTCGTCATGGCAATGCAGTGGGGGCAGGGCACCTAGGGCATGGAGCAGGACTATGGAAGTCACCAAGAAGGTAGGGGACCCTGACCCATTGGGTCCCCAGGGCCACCCCTCAGTCTGTAGCCAGCAGCTGGGGGGTGGCCTCAGAGGGTTCCAGGGGCCATGGACAAACTCAGGGTCCATGTGCCTTAGGCAGGGCTTGTCCTTGCCCACCGAGGCCATCACCGGCCTGGCCTACCAGGCCCATGCCCCTGAGCCCATTCACCAGCTACTCCTGGGCCCTGCTGACATTAGCACACAGTGTGGCTATGAGCAGGCCTCCCAGGATGTCTTGAGACTCCCCTCCGCTAGCCCATTTCCAAGCCCCATCGCGGGAGCCCAGGTGTATCTCATCATGGAGAATGGGAACCTGGCTGTGCCCCTGTGCGCGCACAGTGACAACACCAGTGACGTGGTCCAGCACGGACTCGGCAGCTCCTGGCTTCAGGTGCAGGGCGCGAGGGCGAGCAAGGCCCCAGCAAAAGTCCTGGTCGGCTGGGGGAAAGGGCCCTGCAGCGCCGACCACACAGCTCCCCTGGGCATTAGGGTGAGCCAGTGGCTACCGCGTTTCCTTTCAGGGGAGGAGGGCTCAGCTCTAGCCCAAAGTCCTCTTCTGCCTCCAGCCCAAGATCAGGGCCAGGGCAAGTGCCCGTGTCTGGCTCAAGCTCCTCCAACTCCAACTCAGACAAACCCTCCAGCTCTGGAGACAACGCCGATGTCAGCAGCAGCTGGACCGTACACCTGCAAACCCAACCACCTGCCCGATAGCACTGCCATTACCAAGGGCTTGTCCCAAGAACCTTTGGTCAGGAAGTGCGGCAACCAGTTGTCAGTCCTCTTGGAGTCTTCCAACGTGGTCACATCTTGCCCGGACAAAGTGAACTGCGATTCTCAGGAGAAGCTTCCCACCCTGAGAACCACTCAGAAAGAGCCTCCAGACCATGCCCAGGAGCTCCAGGTGCCAGGAAGGCAAGTGTTACCCAAGCAGCCTGAGAAGCCAGCAGAGAAGCCGCTGGTTTATACGTCCAGGCCAGGCAACCCAACACCAGTCTCAGGAACGCCGGGCACCCCCACATTCCCGAGGAGCAGCTCTCAGTCAGACCAGCAGCCCCTCAAAGTCCGCAACAGCGCCTGCTCCAGCGTGCCACTCTCTGCCTGCCAAGTAGCCTTCCACAAGCAGTCCCCAGGCCAGCCTCCCAAAGAAGCCATGCAGAGCCCCCCGGCCACTGCTCCTACCTGCCAGCTCCGGGACGCTGTGGAAGACCACGTGCTGGTGTTTGATATGGCCACGGGCACCGCCAGGATGGGACTGCTGTGCCATGACCCCGCGGGTTCCCGAGCAGTACTGGTGGGCCTCATGCCCAAACACCCATCCATTTGTGCCCCTGAAAGTATGCCGTCGCCCCAGCCACTGGGCATGCCCACCGATCCCCCTGACAGCAATCACCCCAGCTTCTGGCCCATCTCATCAGTGCTGTCTAGTCCCGTGCCCTCCAGCCTCTCTTCTGGCAGCTACCGAGAGGTGGCCCTGGTTCCCAAGGAGGCCAGGCTCAACCTGGACTCCCCTGGTACTGAGACACCCATCAGGGTGGGGATGCTCACTGGGCCCATTCCGTTGGGGACACCCCTTCAGTTTGGTGAGAGGACATTGAACTGGGTCTGT
This sequence comes from Furipterus horrens, assembly GCF_987537825.1. Classification (NCBI taxonomy): domain Eukaryota; kingdom Metazoa; phylum Chordata; class Mammalia; order Chiroptera; family Furipteridae; genus Furipterus; species Furipterus horrens. The sequence goes on along the minus strand of NW_028327177.1, from coordinate 140,451,020 downwards.
GATCCTAGCTGCTCCCAAATTGATGCTGAAAAATATGAATCTAATCACACCATCTGGACGCCGGATGCTTCCGAGACGCAGGACACCTCTGTGGTCCAGGCCAAGAAAGTGCAGTGGGTGAACTCAGAGCCAAGCCCAGAGCCTGCTCCTCCAGCCACGCCCCAGGAGGCACCCAGATCCCTGCTCCAGGAGGAGACAGGCAGCCACAGCTGGAAAGCGGTCAATACTAGTCACCCTGACAACCTTTGGGCTGAAGGTGCTAGGCAGGACCCCCTCAGTGGCTGGCCCCCACTAGCAGAGCAGCATCCCCTCTCTGGAGAGCCTCCTCCACCTGCCCAACCTCCCTGTGCTGAGCAGCCCCCCTCAACCAAGCAGCACCCCCTTTTAGGCCAGCCCCCTCTCACTGGGCAGCCTCCCTCTTCCCAAGAGCTCCCCTTCTCCAAAGAGCCCATCCTCTCAGGAGGCCCCACCACCACCAAGGAGGCTGGCCAGTCCTCCACCCTGTGCCAGGAAGGGGAGGCCTTGGGTCTGCCCACCCATGGGGAGGTGCTTCAGGTGCCCCTGGACCCTGAAAAGGCCTCTGTCTACGTGAGCAGAGAAAAGGCGGGCGTCGGTGCCGCTCTAAGCTCCAGAACACATCGGCTCTCACCCGGGCACCCCGGCAGCTCCCCCAGGGCCCAGGAGGAGCAGCTCTCCTTTGTCACGTTCGCTGCACCTGACACAGGCTGCAAGGCCTTGCCTGTGGCCATGGTGGGCACTGAGCCCCAGGGTCCCCAGCTCCAGCTGACAGCTGAGGACACTACAGACCCATCAGGGGTCACAAAAGTTGACCTGTTCCGTGGGGCCTTCGGTGAGCTGGTGTCCTCCACAGATTCTCTGCCAGTGTGGTCCCCAGTGCTCTGCTGCCACTCCCTGGGTCCCTACCAGGACATGGCGGCTGTAGTGATTGACACAGGCGCAGGCTTCACCAAATGCGGGCTGACTGGAGAGGACCGCATCCTCAGCGTGGTACCCACCTGCGTCCAGCTGCTGCAGCAGCCCGCCCAGCGCCAGCCCAGGTGTGCGATGCCCAAGGACCGAGAGGGCTCCCACACGGTGCTGAATCGAGGAGTGGTCTCCGACTGGGACGCACTGGAGGCGCTGTGGCAGCACCTGTTCTACTGCAAGCTGGGTGTGCAGCCCGAGGAGCTGGCTGTCCTTGTGGCTGACTCACCCGTCTCACCGCGCACCAACCGAGAAAAGGTGGCTGAGATCCTCTTCGAGCGCTTCCACGTGCCAGCCATGCAGGCGGCGCACCAGGCCCTGCTGGCACTCTATGCTTACGGGCGCACCACCGGGCTGGTGCTCGGCAGTGGCCACGGCACCTCCTATGTGGCACCCATCCTCGCCGGGGACCTGGACCCACTTGACACCTACCGGCTGGATGTGGCCGGTGCTGACCTCACTGAGCACCTGGCTCAGCTATTGCTGGCGGGCGGCCACTCACCACCCGAGAAAGGGCTGGTCAACCAGATGAAAGAGTCCTGCTGCTATGTGGCTTTGGACGTGAAAGCCGAGATGGCCCGCGCCCAGGCCCGGGCCCGGGTGAACTTGGTGCTTCCAGACAAGCAGGTGGTCACGCTGGGCTCTGAGCGGTACCGCTGCCCTGAGGCCCTCTTCCAGCCCAGCCTGCTGGGCCTCACGCAGCCAGGCCTCCCACAGCTGGCCCTCCTGAGCATCAGCCGGCTGGAGGCCAAGCAGCAGGAGCAGCTGCTGGCTAACGTGGTGCTGGATGGTGGCAGCACCCTGGTGAGCGGCTTTCCTGAGCGCCTGAGACAGGAGCTGGGCCCTGGAGCGACTGTGCTGGGCTCTCCCCACCGTGCGGTTGCCGCTTGGCTTGGAGGCTCCATCATGGCTTCCCGGGACTCCTTCCAGAACCTGTGGCTCAGCCGCCGTGAGTACGAGGAGGAGGGCCCATGGGCCATCTACAAGTACCACCTGTGAGCATATAAAAGTTCTGGCTCTCCTTACTTTGAGCACTGTGGCATGTTTTAGGCCCAGGGCGGTGTGGAAAGGACAGAGGTCCCAGTATCGGGTCAGGGATGGGGCCCTTGGCACACCTGAGGCACACCCTGCCTCTGAACACTGGAGCTACACAGGTCCTGGCAATTCTATCCTTTCTAGAGTGCCCCAGAGCCTCTTAGAATTGGCCCTGGTCTAACCTAACCTTTACTGCACCCCAAGGGCAAACAGAGAGTGGCTGCTGTGAGTTTTGCCCCGTTGCCCTGGTGACAAGTGCAATTACACTTGATTGCCAGCTGGTTGCCATGGTAATTTCAAACATAATGTAATAACCCACACAGCCTGGAGTGAGTCATGGGGGGGGGGCAGCCCCCTCCCCTAGCTGCACAGGAAAAGACTACTTGCCCTCTCTCATCTTGGGCCTTACACAGGGAGCTGAGGGCAGCAACACAGATGACAGCCATATAGTTCCAAAGATGGCTGGGGACCTGGAGCATTTGTTGCCCTCAAAGGACAATCCCTGTCAGAGCCTGGGCTTCTTGGGGGAGCTAGCCTGGTAGCGCAGTTACTTCCTGAAGTCTGAACCTTGGCTGAAACTCTTCTGGGTTGGCAGAGACTCTGTCCACCGGTCAGAATGGAAGGTATGGGAGTGCTGGCCTTCAGTTCCCTGGGGCAGGAAATTGGGGAAGCAGGGCAGAGAAGTCCTGGCTCCCGGGCAGTAGGCGGCAGTACCCCGGAACTGGCGGGTGGGACTCTGGCTTGGTTTGTAGACTTGCACTTTACCCTGCCTCCCTGACTGTCCAGAACAGTCAGCTTTGGGCTCCCTTCTCCTCAGCCTCCCACTGGAGGCAGCCCCTGCCTACAGGGCGGCCAGGGTACACACCTCCTCGGAGATCCTCAGAGAGGCTACCGGGCAATGCCAACTGCCAACTGCTCTTGCCCCAACTGCCAATGTCAGTGCCAACTGCCCCTGCTCTTGCCCCAAACTGCCTTGTGCTGGGGCCTCCTGTCATCCCTCTGGCCAGGGGATTGGCTAGAAGCCACACTCCTGACCTTGTCTGGCTCTGAAAGTGGGAGTAGAAATGAAGGTCTGTCGTCCCAGTTCATGGTGTGATAGAGCTGAAAGGATGGCACTAAGCTGGTGTTGCTACTTCCTGCCCAGAGGGCACCTAAAGATCAAAACCAAGGCAATGAAGCCTTACCCTGCCTGTTCTTCTCTGGCTGGAGGCTGGAGGGATAAACCATGGACCAATCCTAACCCTGGGTTCTGTCTTTAGGTTGCTCTCTCCACAAAGGACAAAAACCTGGGTGCATCTCCCTGACATGCACGCACGTGCGCACACACACCCCTGCAAGTAAGGGGCTGCTCTAGGTGTAGAGACTAGAAATAGCCAATAACATAGGGTCATCCCAACCCCTGCCCACCCCGGGGCAGGGTCCAGCCTCTTCCCATGTCCTGCCTTCACACCCTGATTCAGTCTCCACGATCCTGACGCTTGGGTCATGCAGGAAGGGCACCAGTGTCTCCAGGGACCAGTGTCTTCAGGGACTAGCTACTGCATCCCTGTGCACGTGCAAGCAGGCACGCCTGGGTGCACACAGAATGCAGACACACGTGCCCCTGGGCACCACTGCACACACAGTGCTGTCGCCTTCTCCTGTAGCAGAAGAGCACACACACACACAGACATACTCATATGTGTGCGCACACACCCTGCCACGTGCTCTCACCCACAGGCACATGGAGTGTGCACAGGACCGAGAAGAGGTAGAGCCCTGCCAGCAGCAGGCAGGGCTCTTGCAAGGCACCTCTTCCCCTGCCTCTAACCTCCCCGTTCCAGCCTCTCCTTAGCTCAACTTCTCCATGCGTGGAAGTGCATAACCTTCGGGAAAGATGGAAAACGTGTGTGATGTGTGGGATGTGTGGGGTCAGCAAGCCATTGCTCGGCTGCACCATTGTTTCAGGGACAGTGGGCAGACGGCAGGCAGGACTGAGTGCCAAGCCATTCATTCATTCTACAGATATGAGCTGAGCGTCCCGAGGAGGTGATACACAGCCTCAGTGCTTCACGTACCCAGCTCACCAGGAGATTCTTACTCAGTGGTGGGGTAGGTGCCACGACTGAGACCACCTGGGTGTGACATCAGCCGGGCCTGGAAGAGGTGACCCAAAGTGAGAGAAGGATGTGAAGGGCTCCTCAACACCACCTCCGGAGGAAGATATGGAGGGGCCTTGTTGGAGCAGGCATTTCCCAGGCTAGCCTTCCCGTCCCAGCCCTAACTTCCTCACTTGGAAGTCACTCCTGTCAGCCACCAAGAGGAGCCTGCAGGGGAGACGCAACATGGCGAAGGGTTGGGGATGACCCCTCCCAGGATGGGGGTTCAGAAGGCTCACAGGGAGGGTTGGGTGGCTGAAACCCAGCTTCGGGCATCAAGAAGCCTAAGTCTGCCCTTCAGATACCAGCCTCAGGGCTTGTGAAGAGACAGAGGCGAGCATTGGGTCCATCTGCCTCCCTGACAAGGGACAGAGAAGTGGCCAAGGACTTTCTTTAGAGCTTCTGCCTGGCAGTTTTCAGCCTCCCTCACTGAGGAGCTAGGTCTGGTCAGCCCCCAACCAGAGAAGCACATGCAGTATCTCCAGCTGCCCTCCGGGCAGGGGCTAGGTCTGCACCCCCATATCCCAGCCCAGGCCACTCACCAATGATTCTGCTCATGAAGTGTTCGCAGGTGATAAAACAGAGAAGAAAGCAGATTCCACACCATGCCATAGGGGACTTTCATAGTTTGGGAAATTCAGTGCCACAAGGGAAGGGCAGACTGGGCCAGCCACCCTGGCCCAGACTTGAGGATGGCGGGAGTGGAGGTTGGGGTAGGAAGGAGATTTTGCCTCCGTGGTCTGGAGCCCTCACTGGCCCCTTGCTAGCACGAGCACGCGCACAAACACGCCCCCCATTTGTTTACTATTCCTAGCTAGGGGATGCTAGTCTGTAGTGCCGCTTGCCTTAACGACTGCCCACTTCGTTCTTCCAAGCGGGTTCCACCCTTGGGGGCCTGAGCAGCTCTGGGACTCAGGCTTTCCCTATACCTCCTACAATGCGCATAGGAAGGCCCCTACAATGCGCATTGGAAGGCTCCTACAATGCGCATAGGAAGTCTCCCTCCGACCCCTGTTGCCGAGTCGGTTGGAGGGCCTAAGGGAGCCTAAGGGGTGGTAGTCCAGTGCCACCCCTGTCGGCTCGCCTTCGAGTGGGGTTCGGGCCACAGGCTTCGCCAGGGTCGGGGCGGAGCCAGATGAGGGAAGCCCCGCCCCCAGCCCGCCCCCGGCCCGGGGTGCGAATCTGTTGCGGGCGAGCGGCGGGAGATGCTGGAGGCTCGCGAGCCGAAGCGGCTGCAGCTGGCGCCGGGTCTGCCCCGCGTGCTCGGAGCGGATTCTGCCCGCCGCCCCTGGAGCCCTCGGCGCCCCCGCTGAACCACGATCCCTTTCTCCCTGTGATCGACCGGCGCTGCAGGTGCGGAGCGGGCCGGGCGGGGGGCGCCCCCCGAACGCACCTGGTGGTCTTGGGGGACTGGGTCTCTGGTTCGAGGTTCGGATCACCGAGTGTGCGGCGGGACCCGCGAGGCTTGGGGCTTCGGCGGGGGCAGAGCACGCGGGCTCTGCGGATCCGGGGGTCGGCGTGTGGGGTTGGGCTGAAGTTCCCTGTCACCTCTGACGGCTGGGGAGACCCCAGGGGAAGCCTCTGGGCCAGGTCCAGGAGAACCTCCTCTACCTGTCCCCCACCCCCCTTATGCTCTCCCCGCTCCCCCATCTCGCTAAGCCCCTAATTGTGAAAACGTTAACCCTCAGACACTCGTGGTGCCCACTGGGGTAGGGGCCGAGGGCTGAGCGGTCCCTCCTGACTCCCAGAGCCTCCAGCCCTCCCAAAGGCCCCCGGCTCCCTCCCTCCCGCGCAAAGCAGTCACTAATTTCCATGACAACAGAGAGTTTTTTATGGAGGACAACCCGGAGGGGGCTGGGCGGGGCTGCCGAAAGCGGGGAAGGGGCTCCAAGTCCCTGGGGACCAGCAGCCCCCTAGGCACGATCTAGCTTCCAAGCCTTAATGGGGGGCTTAGCCAGGGGTCCAGGGCACCGACCCAGCGCTGGGCGGTGGGGGTGGGGGATGCACATGTGTCAGCTGGGAGGTGCGGGGCTTGGTGCTCACACGTGTGCCTCCCGCATGTGTATTGCCGTGCCAGCGGGGGCGAGTCAGCAGCACCGGGGAGGGGGTCAGGGCGGCACCGCTGTGGGAAGCGGGGCGCCAGGCTGAGGAGAGGTGGACGATGAAGGAGTGAGGGTCTTCCTGCCCTAGCCTGTAGCATCTGGCAGAGACCCCAGGCTCTCCCAGCCCCCCATAGCTCTGCAAACCGCTTTTGTCCGCACCCCTTCGGCAGAGGCTGCTCCACCAGCCTCCCTGTTAGGGAGCAGGCCCTCTGTCCCTCACCAAAAGCTCAGTCTGCAGCAGTCTCGTTAGTCCCTGTACTGCCACCGTCTCCAAGGCCCAGGCTTTGAGCCCTCCGCCCCCCCACCACCTGCGAAGACCTGGCTTCCCCCCTCCCCCATTCCCAGCTGATTCCTGTCAGCTTTAGCCACTTGCTGGGCCCCAGTTTCCTCAACTGGGATATCCGTGACTCCACTTCTCAGCGTCAGGCTGGGCCCTGGGGTGGAGCAGGCTCTCCTTTTTTTTTATAGCATTTGGTGTGGACCCCCAGGTGCCATACGCTGTCTTCCCCGTATCTGCTGCCAGCCCTCCTCTCCAGCCCATGTCCTAGCCACCACTCACTAGTAGGCGGTCAGTCATTGCCCTGGAAGGCCACAGAGTCTGTGATTTCTATCCAGGGAAACAGAGGCACGGGGAGGCGGGGCTTGTCATCCCGTTTCTAGGTCGCCTAGGATGCTGTTTCTGGCTCTCCTGAGAGGATGCACTGTTGGGAAGGGGCCAGTGGTGGCAGGGAATTAGGCTCAGATGCTAGAAGAGCCCTGGGGACCCCAGGCCTGGAAAGGATAGCAGAAGGGGGAGGTGAGTGGTGGAGGAGCCCTGGCAGAGCTGGGCTGGCTGAGAGGAAAGGGAAGCAGCCAGGTCTCCCAGCTTCATTTCCATCCCCCGCGCTTGCACCTTCCACACGTGGGACCTGCCTGACCTAAGCTGGGGTGACGGCAGGGAGGGGGCTGAGGAATTGCTTTGACTTGGGGGACTGCAACAGTTGGCCTTTTCCCCGGGGGCTAAGGCTGCGCCTCCCACACGAAGTGAGGGGCATGTCTGGGGGGTACAGGGGGGTTCAGTCTCAAAGGTCCAGGCACCGTGGCAGCTCCTAGCCAGGTGTTCAGAGCACATGGCCATGGAGGCCTCAGGGCTCTGCTGGACACCCAAAGGCCCCTTCGGAACCCCCTGCCCACCTTCCCCTCCTGTGTCCTTGGGGCTGCTTCCTTTTGTCACCTCTTTGCTCCCCTTCTGTCACAGATTATGCCTTTGTCTCTCCCGTCCTTGCCCCATTCTCTCTTTTTTGAAGTCCCTCAGTCCCCCCACCTCCCTCTCCTTGATAGGAACCAGGGTCACAGAACACATGCGGAAGGAACCTGGCAAAAGCCTCAGGGAATTCTTGCAGAAAGGGTTTGGCCAGCGCCTCCCTCCTCCCCCTCCCCTTGTTTTAAAACTTCCGTCACCATAGCAACCCTTTGCTCTCTGAGCCTTCCCCTGCATTTCCCCTCCTCCACCCACAAGGAAGCAGGGTCCCCAGTGGATTTTCCTTCAGGGGTTCAAAGATTGGGACTCCAGGCACCTGGGAAGGGTCTGTTGACTCTTGGCTCTGCCAAAGGTGAGGACTGAACTTTCTAGAGGCGGTGCTGGATTGTATGCCCACCCCTGAGGCCCCTACTCTACACTCCCTCATTAGATGGGAGAGAGTCCGCAGCAGGGACTACGGACAGTGGTTTAGCTAGAGCATGAGGCACAGCTAGGACATCTCCTTGTCCATCCCCTGAAGCAGCTTTGAGGTGGGCTGGAAGCGTGGCTCTGCCTCCTGAGACCAGATCCTGAGGGTGAGGTCCCTTGTGCCCCTCGTCCTTCCGGCGAGGACTCAGCGGTGGGCCAGGCAGAACTTGGGCCTAGGTAGGCATCTCCGTTGCATGAGGAAACGTAGCCTCAGCGCCTGAGCGAGGAGAGCAGGGAAAGGAAGCTGATGTCTGCAGGCTGGTGTTCACAGCCGCCACTAAATCGGGAGGTGTTGCCCACAGCCGTTGGGAGGCGGCCGAGGCCTCCTGTGCCCCTCCGAGCCTCCCTAGGTCTGTTGTAAGCTGTGGAACCCCACATGGCAGGGGATCAGGGTGGCAGGAAACTCCTGCGTATGGTTAAGAAAGGTGGGGCCTGAACCAGGCTGACCCTAATGGAAAGGAGAGGACAGGACTCCTTTGCAGGACTTCTGGGCCTCCAAGAGCTAGGCTCTGTCCCACTCAGGTTTCCCCTAGGCCAGACCTGCCTTGGGCTGCAGTAGGGCCCCAGAGGGCATTTTATGACGGGGCACCTACAGGCAGAGGCTTCCTCAGGGTTGCCTAAGGCTTGGTGGCCTGAGCGCAGGGGTCAGCTGAGCAGTGCCTGGCCCTCAGGCTCCCTCGGAGCCAGCTGGAGCGCCGTGGCAGTGCCAGGCTCTACACTCCCTTTGGACAGCCCCCTGTGCGCACCATGCAATTTCCCTGCAGAGAATGGGGAGGCCACGTGTCTAGGGAAAACGGCTGCTGGGGCTTCTGCGCCCTCCCATGTCCCAATGTGGACCCAAAGCAGAGCCCCAGTTCGGTGTTGCTGGAAGGCAAGCTCCCCACTGTTGTGCGCTTGGTCTGGGCTGTCTGGGCCATAGGGGTGAGAGATGCAAATCCCTTTCTGCCAGGCCTTTCAGTTCTTGAAGCTCTCTCTTGGCTGTTCCTCCCAGCTTCGGGGCCAGCCCCTCCCCCCACCTTGTGGCAGACAGGTGCCAGGGGCTCTGTGCGCTTAGCAGCCTCCCAGGCAGCAGCAGTGGGTGGCAGATGGCAGAGTGGTGGGGGTGGAGGGGACAAAGGCACTAATCCTCCGGGTCCCCTTTCTTGTCTCTTCATCCTGGGGGCCAGGTTGGGAGTGGAAGCACGTGAGCACAGCTAGACTGGTGAGGAGAAGTCCTCCATTGGTCTGAGATCAAGGCAGCGCCTTGGTTAGGGGCAAGCGGATCGGTCCCTGCTCTGCCCATGAGGCTTTAGGACATGGCTTCAGGCTGATGTGACTGTGAGCAGAGGGCCAGATTTCTGTGGTGGAGACAGACCTCAAGAGCAGCCCTGGGTCCCCGTGGGCACAAGCACAAATGCATGGCCAAAAGCCGGGCCAAGATCAGGCACCGGCATACACAAAACCTCCCACGTCGTGCGCGTGCGTCAGAGCAGGGAGCTCTGGGGTGGGGTGGGGGGAAGGGGAGGTTGTGGAAGGTATTCAGAAGGGCCATTTTGAGTCTGGAGCATCAGGATTGTTCCAGACAATCTGTTGCACAAACAACTCTATAACGTCAGAAATCGCAGTGAAAGAAGAGCTTCAGCCCTGGCGCCGGCGCCTAGTTTGGGTGGAGACTGCTCCTCGGGGAGGCGACATGGGCAGTGCCCACACTTCTCGCCTTTGAGTGACACTGTTGAGCTGGCGAGTCACCTGTGGTTGGATGTTTAGGGAGCTGCTGGCTTTTTTCATGTTATAAATACCTCTCACGTGACAGATAGGATACTGATGGGAGACTGGGAGGAAGGGCATTCCTGCCAGAAGGAATGGTAGAGGCAAAGTCACAGAGCTCGGACACGGGTCCCTCCCAGCGCTCCTGCGGGACCCAGTACAAGGTGTTGGGTTCCAGCCAAGGGAGGGGATCGCTGCACAGCAGAGGGACTGATACAGACCCTCCCTGGATTTAGGGCATAGAGATGGGTGGCCGGCAGGGGTGGGTGGCTGTGCCTCTGCCACCAGTTGTAAGAGTGCGATTCCAGCCACAGGCTCCCTGCAGGCAGACGCAGGAGCAGGGCTGTGACCACAGTGGCAAAGACACACGGTCGGGGATGATCTTCAAAGCTCCTCTTGTTCGTCTCTGCGGTGCCTCCCAAGATGGCTTACGCCCGGCTTGAATCACACCGATGAAATGCGTTTACAGTCTCTGAGCCTGAACAACGCAGATGCAGGAACAATGGAATTTGTCCCCTGATGCTGACGGCAGATCTGAGGGACAACTTTCCAGATTGTGACCCCCGGGAAGTGGGTGGCCTCTGCCTCAGAGGGAGTGAGCTGCAGCCAGGGCGCTGGCTTGGGATCCCGGCTGGCAGAGTCCCTCTGACCCAGGCCCCTCCCTCTGGTGGTGGCTTCCCCCCTTCTCCACTACCCAGTGGCTGGGAGTGACTCCAGGTAGGGGAGCACCTAGGTCATCAGGGCCCCAGCCCAGGCCCAGTGAACAGCACGTGCTAATCGCTGCGAAGGGACAGTTACATGCAGCCAGCAGGGCCAGAGCAGGTTGAGTGCAGCCCCGGTGCAGAGCTTGCTGGACACCCGATGTCCCAGTGAGCAGGTATTATGGAGCCGGACTCTGGGTCAGGTGTGCAAAGGTCCCAGCACTGTCGCTCTCCTCCCCAAGTTTGCCTCTGCGCAAGGACTATGAGTGCCTTTCCTTTGGTGATGGGGCCAGCCCGCCAGAGTGCCTGGAGCCCATGACAGTCAGCTGCACGTGGTCACCCTTGTGCCCAGAACACCCACCCCTGGCAGGGGCCCTCTCCCCTGGACCCGACTGCCCAGGTCTCCTGTGGACACTGGCAGGGGGGCACTGGGCAGGCTTCTGCAACGTTTCCTGACCTTTTCCAGACCGTTACCCCTGCGTGCCTCCTGGCAAATCCTCCTGCTCTACGGCCCTGCCCTAAGCTCCGTCTTCCTCAGCCTTTTCTCGCTCCTCTACCTCATGGGGGTTCTCCTTCTGAGGAATCCCCCCAAGCACTGTGCCTGAATGTAGTATTTATTAAATCAACACACATAGTCATAGTAAAAATCCTAACAAAGTTAAACAAAAGATATAAACCGGTTCCTCTGACACCAATTCTTGGGCCCAAAGAGAACTCTTAATTTCTTAGTTGTCCTTCCAAAACAGGATTATAAGGTGGCATATAAATTTTTAAAAATTTAACCAAATAGCATCACCCTTTACCCATTGTTCTATCCCTTGCTTTTTCACTTCACGATGTGTCTCAGAGACTGTCCACAGCAGCATATTTTAATCTACTTTATTTCTTAAACATTTTAGTGATTTTAGAGAGAGAGCAGGGGTGGGGGCACTGATTGGTTGTCTCCCATACGTGCCCTGACTGGGGATCAAACCCGCAACCTAGGTGCGTGCCCTGACCAGGGATTGAACCCACAATCTTTTGGTGTAGGGACAACATTCCAACCAACTGAGCCACATCAGCCACGGCTCAACTTACTTTATTTTAATTTTTTTATAATTACCAAGTATTCTTTAGTTTGGGTGATCATATTTTTATTATCAGTTTTTTATTGTGAAATATAACAAAAATTTAGGAATGTGCCAAAACTTGTATGTACATTTTTACAAATTATTATAAAGCTGTAAAACCATCACTTTGATTCAGAAATCGGCCCTACAGAATCCCTCCAGGTGTCCTGACTCAATCACAACCCCTTTCTTTCTCTTAGAAGGACTCATGGTGTTTATTTCCTAGTTTTCTTTGTAGTTTTGCCAGTATGTTTATATCCTTAAACAGCACAGGTTAGTCCTGCCTGTTTTGAACATTATATCGATTCTGTATACTGATTATAGATTATTTAATCACACTGTGGATGTATTCAGTGGTGTCTCTTTCACTCGGTGCTGTGAACTTCACCTTGTGGTTGGCTAGAGCTGTAGCTACATCATTTCCATTGTTGTGTAACATTCATTGTGCGACTGGATGGTAATATGTGCACAGTATCACAGGGTTGATGGCTATTTGGGCTGTCTCCGGTTTCTGGCAATTATGAATATCACCAACTATGAGGATTCTTGTGTGAGTACCCTGATGCATATATTTATATGTATTTCTGCAGGGCATATATTTAGCAGTGCCATTGCTGATTCATAGGATATGTTTGACGTCTATAGTTTTAGCAAACTGGTTTCCGAAGGGAAGACTTGCTCTTGACCAGCAGCGCTCTGTTCTTCTCATCTCTGCCAACAATTGTTTTCTTCAGACTTTCAGAGATGACTGACTGATGGGTGGGTAGTTACAGCCCCCTTTGTCAAATGGCTGAAGTGTAAAGAAATCATTTGATCAATCTTGTTAGTGTACAGATTATAAAGTGATTCTCTGGTATGTCAGTTTAATACATTTTTTATAAGCGGGAGCTTTGTAGTTCAGGTAGCCAAGTTGAGTGGCTGGAGGTATGGCCAGAACAGCACGGGTAGGACCCGAGTCTGGCCACCATCTGGCCTGTCCTTCCCAAGACTCTGCCCCTGGTTTGGCCTGAGTCAGTCTGGGGTCTCCCAGAAGCGACCTCTATGTTGTGGGGATAAGTGGGGAGTGGTACAGCTGAGCCAGACCCCATCCTGCCCACAGCTCATAGCCTGGCAATGCCGTTTGGGTGTGTGACTCTGGGGGACAAGAAGAACTATAACCAGCCATCGGAGGTGACTGACAGATATGATTTGGGACAGGTCATCAAAACGTGAGTGCCGGCCTGGTGGGCAAGGGGAGCGGGGCGCAGCCCATGCTGAGGCCAGGGCTGAGTGGGGTGCCTCTCGCTGCAGTGAGGAGTTCTGTGAGATCTTCCGGGCCAAGGACAAGACAACGGGCAAGCTTCACACCTGCAAGAAGTTCCAGAAGCGGGACGGCCGCAAGGTGCGGAAGGCGGCCAAGAACGAGATAGGCATCCTCAAGATGTAAGTGTGAGGCCTGGGGGTGGGGTGCGGTGGGGTGCAGTGGGGTGGGGTGGGGCGGGAGGCAGCAGGGCGGGGCTTTGAGGGCCGAGGCCTCAAGCAGTGCAAACCTAGTCCGCCAGGGCCCACAGTGGCAACCGCGCTCTCTTAGGGGCTCACCCAGCCCTAGCTACTCGCTCTTCTCCCTGCTGCCAGGGTGAAACATCCCAACATCTTGCAACTGGTGGACGTGTTTGTAACCCGCAAGGAGTACTTCATCTTCCTGGAGCTGTGAGTGTGGGCCTGGGGTCCCAGGAGTCCTCCGCCCTCTACAGCCAGGGAAAGCCCCCTTCTTGGACCTTGGGGTCCCAGTGCCTGTGCCTTGCCCAGCCAGCCACCCGGTGTGGGCAGCCTGCCCAAGTGCTCCTGCCCCACCCCCGATCCTGCCCACGCCGGGCTCAGGGGCTGGTGTCCCTCAGGGCCACGGGGAGGGAGGTGTTTGACTGGATCCTGGACCAGGGCTACTACTCGGAACGAGACACGAGCAACGTGGTGCGGCAGGTCCTGGAGGCCGTGGCCTACCTGCACTCACTCAAGATCGTGCACAGGAACCTCAAGGTAAGGCCAGAATCTGGTCAGAGGGTCAGTTGGCAGCCAGCCTGGGGTTGGTCTGGGCAGTCCTTTGGGGTCTTGGTCCAGCCTCTGAGGTCCTCTCCTCATGGCGTCTTTCTCTGCCCACCCACATGCCATCCCGGGCCGGAGCAGCTGGAGAACCTGGTTTATTACAACAGGCTGAAGAACTCAAAGATTGTCATCAGTGACTTCCATCTGGCTAAGCTAGAGAATGGCCTCATCAAGGAGCCCTGTGGGACCCCGGAGTACCTGGGCAAGCAGAGGAGGGGCAGGGGCAGGGTGGGAAACACCCCTCAAGGAGTGGCTCTGGATGGGGGGGAGGCAGGAAGTGGGTGTGAACAGTAGCAGGCCTGGCAAGCCTGATACTGACCAGCCGACTGGAACTATATTGGCAGCCCCGGAGGTGGTAGGCCGGCAGCGGTATGGACGCCCTGTGGACTGCTGGGCCATCGGAGTCATCATGTACATCCTGTGAGTGGATGGGCAAACAGGCTTACAGCCAGTTGGCGTGGGGGCCTATGCCCATGGCCTTCCTGGGTGACCTTGCCCTTTGGCCCTCATACAGGCTTTCAGGGAACCCACCTTTCTATGAGGAGGTGGAGGAAGATGACTATGAGAACCATGACAAGAATCTCTTCCGCAAGATCCTGGCTGGCGACTATGAATTTGATTCTCCATACTGGGATGACATTTCACAGGCGGGTGAGGAGGTGCCCAGGATTTGGGTAGAGTGAAGGGTTGGTGTGGGGGACCTGTTCTCAGCCTCCTCTGCTGGATTCTGCTCCTACCCCCCAGCCCATCCATCACCTCTAGACAGTGAGATGGGGTGCCATGCCTAGCCTTTCCCTGGGTTTGTCCCCAGCCAAAGACCTGGTCACAAGGCTGATGGAGGTGGAGCAAGACCAGCGGATCACTGCAGAAGAGGCCATCTCCCATGAGTGGTGAGCGGGGCCCCAGGGAGAGGAGAGGAGAGGCCAGGCCTCATACCTAGTGGCCCCCACCTTTGAGGCCTTGGGTGGAGAGTTAGGAAGCAGCCAGAGCCTGGAAGTTCTGCCTGGTAAACCCTGGATCTTAAAAGGCCACATTTCTGATCCAGATACATCTATACCCTTTCTAGGATTTCTGGCAATGCTGCTTCTGATAAGAACATCAAGGATGGTGTCTGTGCCCAGATCGAAAAGAACTTTGCCAGGGCTAAGTGGAAGGTAAGGCCTGGAAGGCTCTCTCCTGGAATGATCCCAAGTGCTCTTTCGGATGCCCAGTTTCTCGCCTGCACACATAGAGGCTTTTCTCCACCCACGGTGCAGCTGTGGCCACTGTCCTAAGTGTGTGTGCTGAGCAGCTGAGTGCCTTGTCCCGGGGTGATCAGGGGCAGCCAAGGGCACCATGGGGAGGGCCCGGGTCTGGCCTTTGCCAAGGAATGGATTCAGCTTCTGTAAGCACCTAATTCTGGCCCCTCTCACTGTCCCCCTTTCAGAAAGCTGTCCGAGTGACCACTCTCATGAAGCGGCTCCGGGCACCAGAGCAGTCCAGCACAGCTGCAGCCTCGGCTGCCCCTGCCACAGACACTGCCACTCCTGGGGCTGCAGCTGCAAGTGGGGCTGCCCCAGCTCCTGGGGGCAGCGCCACCTCGGTCACAGCAGGGGATGCTGCTCTTGCTGCAAAGAGCGATAATGTAGTCCCTGCAGACCGTAGTGCCACCCCAGCCACAGATGGCAGTGCCACCCCAGCCACCGATGGGAGCGTCACCCCAGCCACTGATGGGAGCGTCACCCCAGCCACCGATGGGAGCGTCACCCCAGCCACTGACAGGAGTGCTACTCCAGCCACTGATGGGAGAGCCACGCCAGCTGCGGAAGAGAGCACTGTGCCCACCAGCCAAAGCAGTGCCACCCCTGAGCCGGCTTCGGCCCAGCCGGACAGCGTAGCCCCAGGAGGCGCAGCAGGCCAGGCTGTACCCTCTAGTAAAGGGGACGAGGCTGCTGGCTCTGCCGAGTCTCAAAGCGAGGAGACCAGCTGAGTGGGCAGGCTATGGGGGGGACAGGGTGGGCAGGAGGGTGGGAGAGTGGATGAGGGGCTTTTCGCTGTACATAGTCACTGGCATGATGCCCTCGCTGCCCCCCAGCCCCTGTCTCTCAGTGTGGGGCACATCTGGGGGCCACAGGAGAGCAGTCTCATGTCTCCTGTGTGTGTGCGTGTGTGTGCGTGTGTGAGTGGTGGGCAAGCCAGAGGCAGGACCAGCCCCAGCCCCTGCATGGATTCCTCGTGGCTTTTGTCTTTTGCTAGCTTCACCAGTTTTGTTCTTTGTGGGATGCTGCTCTAGGGATACTCAGGAGGTCCCTGCTCCCCTTCCCCTTTTGCCTCATAACTCCCCCAGGCAGGCCCTGCAGGACCCATCCTCTCCCAGGCCCTAAACTTGGGTGGCCTTGCCCTGAGAGCTGGTCCTCTGGCGAGGCCCTGTCAGCGGTCCTAGGCTTCTACATCTGGAGGTATGTGCCTGTGCTATGAGGGCTGCTCTAGGAGTGGGCACGGGCTGGAATGGAGAATGCAGACATCTAGGGCAGTATGCTTTAAGACAAGACTGGTCGTATGGTTGGGGGCACTGCTTGGGAGCTGTGGGGGTCCTCAGAAGTGAAAGAGAATGTGGAGGGTAGAAGCTTCCATCGGAAGCCCCTCCCAAGACCCTTGTGCTATCCCTGCCCTCCTGGGTCCTGCAGTGGGTTTCCCTGTGCCCTGAGCCCACGAGCCTGTACGGGGAAGGAGGAGCAATTAGGATGTGGCTATGAGAACTGGGAGGACAGAGTGCAGGCCCGACACCTAGCGCACTGGCCTAGCTGGGTCCTTACCATGAGCTGAACAGGAAGGGCTGATATCTTCCCATATGGCCACCTTCCGGATGAGTTTACAGTCTACTCCCTCCCAGAGGGCCTGCTGCCTGGCAGTGTCCCATAGTCTGACTTGGGGGTGTACCCTTCATGGGTAGATTTTCTCTCTCCCACTCCAACAACAAAAGGGAGGAACCCCCTTTATGTCTGACCCACTTCCCCTTCTATCAGGACTCAGAGAGAGGCCCAGGTGCCTCTGAGTCATGTTGAGTTCCTTTGCTGGGATGACGAAGTGGAATAAGGCTCCCGGTTTCCTGATGGAGGCTCCTGGCAGGTGCCCTTTGTCAGAGCCCACCACAGCCTGGGCAGGCAGCCACACTGGTCCTGCCCTTCTTCCTGCATGCCTGTGGGTCTGCTCTGGTGTATGAAGATCAGTGGGCTAACTGTGCCTGCTGAACCTGGCAAATAAATGTCACCGTTGCCAAAGCCTCTGGCCGCCCTCTCGCCTTTGCTTCCTCTGTCTCACTGGGGAGGGGCTCCTGGAAGGCAGGCGGGAGGGGAGAGGCTGGAAGCAGGTTCACATATAGTGGCCTGTGCTCAGTGCCATGCGGCTGGCTTGGGCTGAGAATGCAGATCATCCTCGCCACAGTGTGTTCCTTGATGGCGGTGACAGGTTCCTTTGGACTGTAGTAATCCATGTGGACGGTGGGTCCTGTGATGAACCCGTGCCAAGGAATAACCTCTGGGCGGCTGTTCTGACAAGTCCTGTTTCACAGAGTCCTTGTCTTAACCTGGGCATAGAACTAGGACCCCCCCAAACCCAGCCACTATACAGAGACCTTGCCTAGAGCCAAAGTAGGCTTCCCTGTGTTGGGGAGAGGGTGCAGGGTGGGCATTGCACGAAGGTTCTACGCTGCCTTTTGTTAATCCTTCTTCCTGGAAACAACACCTGTGCTTTCCATAGGCCCAGAGGATTCACTCAGTGCCTACTTTAGGGGGAACAGACCGGCTTTCTATTAAGGTTTCTTCTGGGGAGAGGGGCGTAACACTGCTACAAATAGTTGAGTGGTAACTCCTAGGAAGACTTGTTCCAGCCCCTACCTGCCCAGGTGAACGCACCAGGGATGCCCCTCTTTCTCAGGGAAGACCCAAAGATAACTTCTGTGGCGCGGGAATAAGAAAAAAGGGTTTGCTAGTTACTGGTCTATGAAACATCTGGGCATCCAAAATTCCAGCCCTATTACAGTTCAGAGGCATAACGGATCCTACTGGGAGCTAAGGGCTAAAGTCGGGGTACTGGCCCTGCAGCCTCTAAACTTGGGGATCGTCCGTCATGCCTTGCTTGGATAAAGCCAGAGTGAGCTTAGGATGTCCTGAGGAGTTAGGACCTGTGGCCATCTTTCTAAGATGACTCAACAGCCGAGGGCTGGGAGGGTGGTCTGTGGAAACTGTGGGCTTCCAGCTTACGGTCCGCCACTGCCCAGAGCGCAGGGGACTCGTTCTCCATCGGGATCATCGGCCGCGGTCTTGCCCCTCCCGAGGTTGGCAGAATGCTGCCCTGAGAGAACAGGGTTGAAAAGCCCGTGCTCGGCAAGCCTCGCCTCAGCTCTGGTTTGCCCCCGGAAGCATCCGAGCCAGCAGTGCAGCGGCTCCCAACCCCGCTCCCGGCCCAGCGGTGAGCTCCTAGGGCGGTGGCTATCTTCCCCGGAGCCCCCGGAGCCATACAGCCTACCGGTTCCGGCCCCCGCTCCACCCCGTGATTCTAATTGGTCGCATGGCCTTCTAAGCCCCGCCCCTGAGGGTTCATCCAATCCGGACTCAACCTTCAGGTTCTGCCCGCACGTTTCGTGTAGCCGCTTCCGGTCCTGCCCCGGATGTCGAGCTGTAGAGCCAAATTTGAAGGAGCTGAGACGGGGGGGCGCGGCCAAGAAGCTGGATCTGTCGCAGTTTCCTTGGCTACCGGAGCCCCCTGAGTCGTGATCATGCCTATCCGGGCGCTATGCACCATCTGCTCCGACTTCTTCGACCACTCGCGCGACGTGGCCGCCATCCACTGCGGACACACCTTCCACCTGCAGTGGTGAGTGCCTGCTGTTACGGGGCTGGGCGCTCGCTCCGGCGCCGTTACGGGACTTGGGGTGTCAGCCCCTGGGCTGCCAATCCGCGGAGCCCAGACGGGTGGTAAGGATGGCACTAGACGGAACCCCACAGGAGGTTTCCGACTTGGGCAGAGGCAGGGCAGGGCGGGCTTTCCGCAGGAGGTGACAGCTGCACTGAGTCCAGGGACTTTCATGATGGGCCTGCGAAGAGATGTGACTTCAAAACTGTTGGCTCGGGCGGAAGTGAGCTTTCACCAAACTGACGAGCTCTTTTGTTTTTTCGAGGTAGAGACCTGGTAGGCCTCTGGCTACCCGGTCTGTTGGGGTTTGCTTGATGGTTTGGAATGCTTCTATCCAGAGTCACCTCTTTGGTCAGACACCGCAATGTATTCACGGACGCCAGCAAAACTCAGTTAACGTCTGGGGACAAGGAGGTGCTCCCTGATCAGCTGTGCTGCTGACCCTGTAGGACCATCGTATTGAGTACAGGTGGTGGGAAAAGATTCCTCTGGCAGCTGCGGACGGGCTGGTTCAGAGCTCCTCTGCTCCTTTAATTAGCGTGGGAAAATATGCATGCCAAACTTTACCATTTTTCTCTTTTCCTTTTTTTACTATACATTTTTTATTGTAGTAAAAATATATAACATAAAGTTGACCATTTTAATCATTTTTGGATTGTTTACAGAGCGTATTTAACAAACAACAACAAAAATTCCATATGAAAAAGTACACAACCCAATTTTAAAATAGACCCTTTGGAGAGGGGTGAACATAGCCATTGTTTATACTCTATCAAAGGCTTCTAACATGATGGTTTTTCCCCCTTTGCCACCATTTCAGTATTGTTCTGTTGCCCACCAGTTGCCATTATCTATCCACATGGTATCTGTCACAAGACTCATAAAGGAATCAAATTCCTGCTATATTCCTTGGACATGTCTGCCACCATCTAATTTCAATAACTTTTTGTCCATAATTTTTAAGTATATTTTATTGATTATGCTGTTACAATTGTCCCAGTTTTCCCCCTCTGCCCCCCCCCCCCTGTTTGGTACCCCTGTTCCCTCCAGCAATATTCCCCTTAGTTCATGTCCATGGGTCGTGTGCATAAGTTCTTTGGCTTCTCCATTTCCTATACCATTCTTGACATCCCCTTGTGCTATTTCATTTCTACCAATTATGATTCCTAATCCCTGCACCATTTTCCCCATTCTCCCCCTTCCCCCTCCCAGCTGATAGCCCTCCAAACGAGCCCCATACCTTTGATTCTGTTCCTGTTCTGGTTGTTTGCTTCATTTGTTTTTATTTTTTACATTCAGTTGTTGATAGTTGTGAGTTCGTTTTCATTTTAATGTTCATAGTTTTTATCCTTTTCTTAAATAAATCCTTTAACAGTTCATATAATAAGGGCTTGGTGATGATGAACTCCTTTAGCTTTACCTTGTCTGGGAATGCCCTTCCATTGTAAATGATAGGTTGTAGGTCCTTGCTTTTCATCACTTTGAATACTTCTTGCCAGCCCCTTCTTACCTGCAAAGTTTCTTTTGAGAAATCAGCTGACAGTCTTATGGGAACCCCTTTGTAGGTAACTCTGCTTTTCTCTTGCTGCTTTTAAGATTCTCTCTTTATCTTTAACCTTTGGCATTTTAATTATAACGTGTCTTGGTGTGGTCCTGTTTGGGTCCATCTTGGTTGGGACTCTCTGTGCTTTCTGAACGTTATGTCTGTTTCCTTTGCCAAATTAGGGAGGTTTTCTTTCATTATTTTTTCAAATAACTTTTCAATTTCTTGCTCTCCCTCTTCTCCTTCTGACACCCCTATAATTCGGATGTTGGCACATTTGAAGTTGTCCCAGAGGTTCCTAAGCCTCTCCTCCTTATTTTGCATTCTTGTTTTTTCTTTTTGTTCTGGTTGAATGTTTATTTCTTCCTTTTGTTCCAAATCCTTGATTTGAATCCCAGCTCCTTTCCTTTCACTGTTGTTTCCCGGTATATATATATTTTATTTCATTTTGTACAACCTTCATTTCTTTCTCATTTCTTTTTTTTTGCTGTACTTGGTGAGTTCTCTGAGCACCCATATCGCCAGTGGTTTGGACTCTGCATCTGATAGGTTGACTCTCTCCATTTCATTTAGTTCTTGTTCTGGGGTTTTGTTTTGTTTTTTCATTTAGGCCAGGTTTCTTTGCCTCCTTGTGTTTGTTTCTGTGTAGGTAGAGCTACCTTTACTCCCTGTCTTATTAGCGTGGCCTGTGTAGCGAAGGCACCTGTAAATTGTGTGGGGCAGAGCCTTAGGTAATTCCCAGGGTGAGGCCACCCACTTCATCACTTTGTGGCTCTGCATGTGGTGGGAGGGCTTGAAGAGGGGACAGTACCACTGCCTGGCTTCTGGCAATTTGTCCAGCAACCATCCCATTTCCAGTCACTTTACCCACTTCCCACATGTGATTGGTTCCCTTCCAGTTGCTGCCCTGGGGTTTGTGAATGTTCTAAGACCATGCGGGCGCTTTCAGTGGTGAAAATTCAGCAGTTTCTTCCACCACTCCAACCCCCCACTGGTTTTTACAGACAGAAGTAATGGGGGTTTATCTTCCCAGTGCTGGAACGCTGGGCTCTGTGGTCTGGCCTGGGACAGGACTGCTTGCTCCCAGGTTATCCCTCCTGATTTTTAGCCACCACACATGAATGTGGGACATAAGTGTTTATAAATGTTATTGCTTCTTAGGTTGAAACTTATCAATATATAAAGTCCTTTGTCTCTTGTAACCTTTTCTTTTATTCTATTTTTTTTTTTTTTTTGCCTTTAAGTCTATTTTGTCTGACAAGTAGGCACTTCATCTCTTTTTGTTACTGTTTTTCTTATCCTGATTGGGATTTAAATTTCTTCAATTTGTGGAATGATTTCTTTAATTACTTTTGGAAGATCATCAGCAATTATCTCTTCATGTATTGCTTCTATTTCATTATGTCTTTTCTTCTATATTAGTTTTTCATTTCTGCTATAGCAAATTAGTGACTTACAACAACACAAATATGTTATCTTATAGTTCCAGAGGTCAGAAGTCCACAATGGGTCGTACTGGGTTACAATCCAGGTTTATAGGCGGGGCTTTCCTGGGCCCACGGCACCTCTCTCCCTCTCCAAAGCCAGCGGTGTGACATCTTCAGACATCTCTGTACAACGCTGATACTCCTGCCCCACTTATAAGTAGCTTTGTGATCACATAGGGCACACCTGGTTGGATAATCCACCATCTGAAGACCCTTAATTAACCCCATCTGCAGAATCACTCTTGTCATATAAGGTAAGGTATTCACAGCTTTTAGAAATTAGGATGTAGATTTCTTGGGGGAGGACCTTATTCTCCCTGACATTCTTTCTGGAAGTCCTAATTATATGTACGCTAGACTGTCTCACAGTATCTTCTGTGTTGCTTATCATCTTTTTAATTTAAAAAAATTTTAAATTTATTTAGTTTAGAGAGAGGAGAAGAGAGGGAGAGAAACATCAGTGTGTGGTACCTCTCGCATACCCTCAATTGGGGACTTGGCCCATAACCCAGGCATGTGCCCTGACTGGGAATTGAACTGGCGACCCCTTGGTTCACAGGATGGCACTCAATCCACTGAGCCACACTGGCCAGGGCTCATCTTTTTAATTCTCAGTGTTTCCTTTGACCTATTGTTCAGTTTACTAGTTCTTCAACTGTGTCTAAACTGCCATTAAACTGCACAGAATTCTTAATTTTGCCCATTTTCTCAGTTTCAGAATTTCTGTTTGGTTATCTTTTATTTTCTAATTCTCTACTGATATTTTCAATCTTGATTTTGATTTATTTAGCCTAGTGTGTTATGATCTGTGTCCGACACTTCCAGTGCTGAAGTCTTTGTGGATATGCTCTGGCTGGCACTTGTAGTGTTATTTTCCTTGTGTGACTGTTTACTTTAAAAAAAGTTTTCTAATTGAAATATAACATTACATAACAGCATGCACATAGTAAATGTATGGCTTGCACCATTCTCACAAATTGAAGGAGATGGGAAACAGGAGGTCAGCACCCCAGAACCCTCCTTGCGCGCTCTTCCAGTTACTCCCGTCACCCGCCTCCCCGACACACGGAAGGACACCCAGTGTCTTGACTTCCAACAGCGTGGATGAGTTTTGCCTGCTGTTTTCCTTTATGTAAATGAAGTCGTACACAGTATAGCTTTTCCTGGTATCTGGCTTTTCTGCCTCCATCTCATGTTTATGTGCCTCGTTTATAACGTTCTTCTTAGGTGTAGACCCGGTCGTTCTCATTGCGGTGTAGTATTCTGTTGTGCATGGGTAGCTTTGATTATATGTTGTATGTAGCATCTGAAAAATTATTTATAGAAAACATGTTGGCACCTCAGACGATGGTATCATCTTTCAGAGAGGACTGTTGCTCCCTTGTCCCTGGGGG
This sequence comes from Furipterus horrens, assembly GCF_987537825.1. Lineage (NCBI taxonomy): Eukaryota > Metazoa > Chordata > Mammalia > Chiroptera > Furipteridae > Furipterus > Furipterus horrens. The sequence continues at coordinate 140,428,098 of NW_028327177.1, read as the reverse complement.
TGGGAGAATTGACTAGTGGGGGACTGCTTTCAGGTTTAAGGCTTGATGTTTTGTGGGCCACCCAGACAGATAGATGACGCAAAGCTGGGCTGTGTTTCGCTTTTGCTGCTTCTTCTTTTACTTCTAGTTTACCCTTCCTTTAAAAATATAGCCTCTGGAGTCCCAGCTAAAGAAGGGGGTGTTCTTAGAATCCTCATCTCTGAGGGATCCTGGGTTTTGACGGTTGCTCCCTGTCAAAGCCCAGCAGGTTCACAACAGAGCAGCCAACACAGCCAAAAAAAAGGGCCAGGCGGTTGGCGTGCTTGCACCAGCGTGCCCTGTGGGGTGTGCTGTCCCCACTTGGGGCGCGGCCCTCCCGGGTGGCCGGGCGAGGGGCGGGGAGGGGCAGGACAGACCTTTCTGTGCTCAGGGTGGCTGCCTGGCCTGTGCGTCCCCAGCCACGCCGTGGCTTACCGGTCTGCTTTTCTGTGTTTCATTGCAGCCTTTTCCAGTGGTTCGATACAGCGCCAAGTCGGACCTGCCCGCAGTGCCGAATCCAGGTGAGGGCGGTGGGGTGGAAACACCTCAGCTTGGGGCGTCTTCTCCTCACCGGGGAGCAGACCCAAGGAAAGGTCTCTGAAGCTGACAGCTTTCTTTGACCCTTTTTGGACCCTCACGGTTTGAGGCTGGCTGACCCTCACTTGTGCCTTTGAGTGGTTCAGGAGGCCTGCTTATGCCCACAGGTGGCAGGCCTGCTTATGCCCCGTTGCCTGGGTCATTCTCTCCCTGGGCGGGTTTGGCCCCCTTCCCTGCCTTTCCCCTTCTTCTCAATACCCAGTGCCTAGAGTTGGGGGGGCTTTTGAGTGGTCACCATATGGGTCTGCAGAGAGATGGCTTTAGTAACCACCAACCCAGCGGCACCAGCTTGGGGCACCAACAGGGTGGCAGAGCTGGTCTGCCTCCAAGGGCTGTGGTGTGAAAGGCCAGGCCTGGCTACCTGTTAGGCTGTGTGTCCACCCCTCCCCCCCGGTCTGTGACCCAACTATGCAGTCATGCTCTTCTTGTTCTCCCATCCAGGTTGGCAAAAGAACCATTATCAATAAGCTCTTCTTTGACCTTGCCCAGGAGGAGGAGGGTGTCTTAGATGCAGAATTCTTAAAGGTACCCAGAATTTATCTCTCTGTATTGAACCCAAGCACTCTGAGAGTTCCTTCTGCTCCCACCCAGGGAGAATACTGAGAGTAGCAGGTGGCGTTCTGCAGGGGAGACTTTGCAGAGTTCAAGGCAGAGGCAAAAGTAGAGATGAGACGGTCATTGGAGAAACCCACTGCGAGCCTTCCCTTTGGGATTTCAAAGCAATTCCGACCCAGAGTCAGAGTACCCCTCACCTTGCTGAGGATCTGCGACCATTCTCCCCAGCCACTTTGCTGCTGGGACAATTAGGGACAGATGAGAAAACCCTTCTTGTCCTCAGCCAGGGAAGATGTGTGGACCCTCTGTTCATAAACCTGGCTGTGTCTCAAAACTGCCCGGGAAGCTTGGCATATACCAGATGCCAGGGTCTTTCCCAGGCCAGGGGTGGAGGGCAGAGCCCCTGGAATCAAGATGTGCAGCCGGGGTAGAAACCCACACTCCAGGTGAGGATGGGTGGGTTCCCTCCTTTACTTCTACTGCTTTTCTTCCAAGTCAAGATTGAGCTTTCCTTGTGCCCAAGGGGGCTGCATTGGCAGAAACCTCTTGAGGAAGTAGGATTGGGGTTTGCAAGTGAACCTGGACTCTGAGGGTTAGTTCGCTGGGCATGTGTCAGGTCAGGGCTCATTTGGCGCCATGATGTCCTTGGACCCTCACTGCTTCAAGAACGTGGAGCTTCCGTGCTTACAGCCAGCATGTTCATTGTCATGGTAACCGCTCCGAGATTTAAGCCCTGTTTTCCCTGTGATACAGTCAACAAAGGCAGCCTCATTCTTTCCGGCTCTCGAAGCCAGATCTAGGGGACAGGGAGGATGGGGCGTGGAAGGCATCCTGCTGGGGCGTGGCGGGAGCCAGGGGGCTGTGGGGAGCTTTCCTTCTGAGGCAGCCCTTGCACACCCTCTTCAACCCACCACTTCCACCTCGAGATGTTCCACCTACACTGACCAACCCGGCATCCCGAAGCACCTGCCCCGGGGTCCTGAGTGGAGTATTTGACCACGTGGGGTTTATCCACCTACTGGGTCACATGTGAGATTCTGAGTCTTGGGTTGACCTTGAAAGAGTGATCTGGAAGAGGACTGGTCTGGATTCCATCCAGCTACCATCGTGGGCCCTTGACCAAGCCTTTCGCTTCTGTAGAGGCTGGTTCCCCTGCTTATGGACTAGGTACCTCCCTCGCCCACGGGGATATTGACTCCTGTGGACCCCTGGATGGGAGCCGGGCTCAGTTCCGCCCCAGCCTCTCAGTGGCTCTGCAGTGTACACAGGCTCCAAAAGGCTCACACAGTCTTCTTAGAACCTCGCACGTGTGAGGTTTCAGGCAGGAGCTCAGCGGTCCTGGCTCACTGACCATATCAGGTTCTGGGGCTGGAAGAGTCGTGGTGCACAGAGCCAGCTTAGAGCAGCGAGGAGAGGTAGACTGGGAAGCAGGCAGGACCCCAGGCAGAGGGAAGGAGCGGTGGCCCTGCCTACCTCGTGTCCCCACTGAGTGCAGCTGATGCCCAGAGAGGGTGAGGGCCCGCGCAGGGCCGGGGACGCGGTGGAAGCCTCTGCCGTGAGACTGAGCACGTAGACCCAACTTCACATCTCTTACCTCTGTCCTGCGTCTTCCCCTGTGTTGGGGTCGTGTCCCTGAGGTCATGTCCCCCATCTCATCTACTTCTTAGGCACACAGAGATGAAGCAAGGCCTGCTCCCCATTGTTGGCCTTGCCTGGCCTTGAGGCACAGCAGAGACTGACAGGCTTCCTCCCCCCAACCTGGGCCCCCCCACAGCCTGTGGGAGGCCGATGGGGCCGGCTGTGGGGCCGAGCTGCTGCTAACTGTGCACATTGCCTTACAGAATGAACTGGATAATGTCAGAGCCCAGCTTTCCCAGAAAGGTGAGTTAGCAAGAGACGGGGCTGTGGGAACCCTCTGACTTGGGCGCTGGCGGGGACGCCCTGGGGGGAAGGTCTTCGGCTGCTGGGGGAGCCTGGGCCTCACCCTGCTCTGTGCGCCCGAGTCTTGCCAGCTCTTGTGACTGAAAAAGAGAGGAAAGGGGGGTGACTGAGGCTGCCCACCTCGCCCAGGACTCAGGCTGGGAGGCCACTGCCTGACGCACTGGAGTGTTTGTGGGAGAGGTTTTAGCCGCAGAGTTTGCCAGGGACCCACCTGACTACTGGGGTGATGCGCTAACTGGCCGCGGGAGTGGGGAGCAGTGCAGAGGGTCTCGTCCGCTGAATGAAGAGACCCTAGCTCAGCTCCCCTGCTGTGGTGCCTGCCAGAGAGGGGAGCCTGGCCCCAGTTTTCTGTCCTGCGGCTCACTCTTCACCTGTCTCCGGGTTGGGGTGCTGGAGTCCAGAAGCCCAGGTTCTCATGCTGATAGTTGGGTGGGCCTGTCCCCCACCCCACTCCAGAGAGGGAGAAACGGGACAGCCAGGCCATCATCGACACGCTGCGTGCCACACTGGAAGAACGCAACGCCACTGTGGGGTCCCTGCAGAAGGCCTTAGATGAGGCCGAAATGCTGTGCTCCACCCTCAAGGTGGGTCCCGGGCCCTGTGGGCACAGGTGATGGGAGATGCAGCCCCAGCCCTGGGCTCGCCATGCCAGGCTTACCTGGTTGGGCCTCAGTCAGCAGCTTCGTGTGCGCAGTTGTGAAATGGAGGCGTGTCCCCTTGTCCCCAGGCCTCCCACACTGCACCCACCCAGCTCGTGCGGAGAGGGCCCCGTTGGTCACACTTACAAATTCCATTCCAGGTAGTTTGAGGAGGTGAGGCCTTCCCAGCACTTCATGGGGGCGGGGCTGCTTAGCCAAGGCCTTGGTGAGGCTGGGCCACGTTTCCAAAGTGGTCTGTACTCCGCCGCGAGGCCAGCCAGAAGAAACTTCCCTCCGCACTCCAGTCTTTGGTGGGGCTGCTCTCTGAGGCAGATCAAACAGCGCCCCAGGGAGGAGCAGAGGCCTTTGAAGTTGGTGGTGCTGAGCTGACCAGGCAGATCAAAGCCTGCAGAGCCAGCCGTTCTAGATCCAGATGAATTTTGTATCAGCCTAGGGTGGTGAGCCTCTTGCTCTCCCAGGGACATGAGGCGATTGATCTGAACCCGCAATTGATAGTCTGGCCTTGTAGCAGGGAGCAGTCATTGCTGGATGCCATTTGAAAGGGGAAAGGAGGCATCCTTGTGGACAGACAGGGCCCCAGGTTGTTCATTGTCTATGTTCCCGCTTGGTGGCTGGTCTGGGTCACATGGCCTGGCCGGCAGAAGGGAAGGAGCAAGCCAGCGCCGGGCTGCAGAGCAGGAGTCCCTGGTGGCATGCTCAGAGATGGGGTGGTCTTGTGCTGAGGGCCGCCTGGCCAGCTGCCTCGGGCTCCGCTCTGCCATCCTGGCAGCTGCCCGTGATCCGGATGGCGGATAGTGAGGGCCGGGTGTGTGTCGGCCTTCTTCGGCTTCTGCACAGTGTGCGCCGTGCGGCCCAGGCACGGGAGTGTGGCGGCCCGCAGGGGGCCTGAGGGTCCTAGCAGGGGGCTGCACCTGTGGTAGACATATCTCAGGGGGAGCATGCAGGCAGGCCTAGAGCCCCTTAGCAGAAGAAACACCAACTAGAGGGGGGTCCAGGAGCCTTACCTCCTGAGGGTTGGGGGACACGTGGTTACCAGCATTTTTAATCCTAGGGTAGAGTCTTCCCAGTGACTTTAGCCATGGCCCCTGGGGTCCTCCAGACAACAGGTGTGTGTGGGTGTGTTTGCTCTTCAGAAGCAGATGAAGTTCTTGGAGCAGCAGCAGGATGAGAGCAAACTGGCACGGGAGGAGGCCCGCCGACTCAGGAGCAAGATGCACACCATGGAGCGGTGAGCTGGGAGCCGGGGCCTGCCCTGCGCCCGTGCTCTCGCTCCCAGGGCCCCCAGGGCCCCTGGGTGGCACAGCTTGCGGGACTGAAGTGGGAGTTGGGTCACCTCTGGACTCTAGTCTCCATAGGCCGTGGGGCGAGGGGCTCAGGCCAGCTGGGTCTCTTTGCTCGGCCTCTGTGAGCTCTTCCCTGTCCCTGCTGCCTGTGGCCAGATGGTCTGTCAGGTCTTTTGCTCCAGGAACCTCTCTCCGGGGACCCCTGACCTTGGGAAGCTCTGCCAGACCCCGTCCTCCCCAGCAGCAACCCTACAGCTGTGCTCAGCTCTGCTGCGGGGCCCTTCCTTAGGCAGATCCGCCTGCTGGAACACCCTGGTAGGCCAGGCTGTCTCCATAGCAACAGTAGCAAATGGAGGCAGAGCTGCACTGGGTACCTACCCATCGGCCTCCAGATTTTAAATGCTGTGGGCCGGGTGTTTTTCAGGATTGAACTCCTACTCAAGAGCCAGCGGCCTGAAGTGGAGGAGATGATCCGAGACATGGGTGTGGGCCAGTCGGCGGTGGAGCAGCTGGCTGTGTACTGCGTGTCCCTCAAGAAGTGCGTACTCTGGCCCCTCTGTCCACGCCCGAGAGCTGAGCCGTGGCACCCCAGCCGGGCCTCTCCATCTGCTGCCCCTCCCGTACAAGGCAGAACAGGTGGAGTGACGGGGAGCGCGCCGCAGCCACGCTGCCTCTGTTTGAGCCCTGACCCGACCTCTCGCCATGTGGCCGGGAGCCGGTCTCTTAGCCTCTGTGACGCTCAGCCTACTGAATGGAGATAGTACTAACTAGCCTCTTCGGGTTACTGAGGGAGCTGAGAGATTCTAAGCGTTATTTCTAAGGAGGCTGGCACAGCGCTGTGAGTGTGAGCCCCGTCGGGACCGCTGCCGCCTGTTCCCCAGCGGCGTTGTCACTGACCTTGCCTGGCTTGCGTCAGAAACTGTGCCCAGATCCTCCGGTCCTGTGGGCAGTAGGCTGGGGAAAGGGCCACGTGGCTGACGGGCACAGAGGATCCCAGACGCCTCATGTGGGGGCCAGGTGGAGTGGGGGCTTCCTGCACCCCTTCTCAAACCACCAGTGCCTGCAGGACCGGCGGGGTGCAGCTGCCCTTGCGTGGGCTGGGGGGCCCTCCACCGCGCCAGCCTGCTGGGCTCAGGTGGCGGGTAGGAATGAGAGCAGGAGAGGGGCTGAGCTGGCTTTGTGTTTGGCTGGTGCTCAGTCTGACCAGCGGGTGTCTCGTTCTGACATCTCTTTCTTGGTCCCGGTGTAGAGAGTATGAGAATCTAAAAGAGGCACGGAAGGCCTCAGGGGAGCTCGCTGACAAGCTGAAGAAGGACTTATTTTCTTCCAGAAGCAAGGTAACTTAGTGGGGAGCAGAGGGCGAAGGGAGAGGGGGCTGTTCCTTTCCCACGCTCGCCCATGTCCCCTGAGCGAGACCACGGGGCCTGACGGTGCCGCTGACCCCGTGGGGCTGTTGGGTGACTCCCAGAGACTGGTCGCTGGCCTTCACTGGCATTGGCCCCGGCTCTGTGGCTTGTCCATTTAGGGTGGCAGGGCCTGCAGGTACTCTCCTAACGTGTGCTCCCCTCTGCTCTTCCTGGCTCCTGGGCACCTCTCAGCAGGCAGGAGAGCACAGGTCCCGAATGTGACAGGTGCAGGGGTCTGTTTTTGTGCCAGGTCCAGAATAGCAAGGCTCGTGGGACCAGACTCAGCACAGCTGCTTTTATCTCTGGGCCTGGTGCATCCATGAGCTGCAGGGTGTAAGAAAGCCCTTGCTCATGGGCAGCTCCAGGACATTGCCGGACGACGGCCCAGCTCCCTAGAGCTGGGGTCACCCTCGTGTGTCTCCATACTCTTCTGGTCCCTGGTCTACCGTGAGCACACACTGGGCGGCAGCCGATGGGAGCAGGGCACAACCTCCCCCGCCCCCCGCCCTGTGGCTCATCCTTTACCCTCTACACTTTCTTGTAGTTGCAGACAGTCTATTCTGAACTGGACCAGACCAAGTTGGAGCTGAGGGCAGCCCAGAATGATCTGCAGAGTGCTGATAAGGAAATCGCGGTGCGGGTTCCCCCGGCCCCGTGGGGTTGAGGGGTGGTTTGTGGGCCCTCTGAGGGCAGAGCTGGGCTAGCTGTGCCGGGAACCTGTGCTGCAGTTGGTGGTGCTTCCGGGCTCCCTGCATCCCCCTGGGTCCGGCCGGGTCGGGGCCTCGACCCTGGTCTGGAGCCTGGGTAGACAGCATCATGGGTCTCCCCCCAAAGTCTGTCCTGTCCCTACAGATCTGGGGTCACCAGAGGGAGGGGTTGGCCTCCAGAGCCCGATGGCGGGGTTTCAGGCCTTGTCCTGTTCCCAGAGGCTTTGCCCTTTTGCGTGTTGTTCACGTCCTCGGCAGTCTGTCTAGACTCGATGCCTCAGCCTTTCTTTCATGCTTTTTTCTTTCCTTCCCCCAGAGCCTGAAAAAAAAGCTAACGATGCTGCAAGAAACCCTGAACCTGCCACCAGTGGACAGTGAGGCCGTGAACCGCCTGGTTTTAGAGAGGTTGGTCAACCTTCGGGATGGTGCGGGGCCTCAAGCTGGAAGAGCTCTTTGGCTTTGGTGGGTGGGTGGTCTATGTGGGCATGAAGGCGGTGGCTGTCTTGCCCTGGGAGATGGCAAGGATTTAACTGGAAAGCAGCTTTGAGGCAAGTTCTGGGCTCAGACAAGGAGAGGCCAGGGACGGCCGGAGAGGACCGAAGGATGGTCGGAGAAGGGGCAGGAGCGTTGGCTCTCTCTGGGCAGCCTGTTTATGGGATGGCTCACCAGTGCAACGGTGTCTGCCCCAGATTCTGAAACAAATAGGAAACCTTCACTAAAATAATTCCCCTCTGGTTCTGGGAGAGTGAGCTGGAAGCTCCCAGCAGAGGGAGCCAGAGGCAGGGCGATGCTGGTCGAGCGTGGACGGCACCCGCCTGCTCCTGAGTGTTCCCCTGCAGCCTGAGCCTGCTGGCCTGGGCACCCTTAGGGCGGTCGCTCACCTGACTGCCAGCTGGGGCCCAGACAGACACCACGCTGCCCGGTGACCTGCCGCCCCTTGACTTGGGCTGCTCTCAGTGTCCTTTGGAAAACCATTCTGCACCCTCTTCCCCGCATCCAGCCAGTGGCTGGAGCCTGCCCGTCTAACTTCTGGTGCTTCCTGCCCCTTTTCCTTGCCGCCACCTCCCCTTATGGTCTGTGGCCCATCCTCTTACTGATCCATGTGGGTCTGCTGTCCCCTGGCCATGCTCTTGCCCAGAATTTTGGGGATGTCTCTGGGTACTGATGGTGGTTGCCTGTTCCATTTGTCACAGTAGGATTATCCTTCACTCCTATCATTTTAGGGTGGCCTCAGGAGGTAACTATCACCCCTAACTGCAGAGGGGGTGTTTGGAAGACCTCTCTCAAAGACCCCAAAGGCCCCCGACCTCCAGGCTGAAGGGAGTCAGGGAGGCCTTCGCTTCAGGAAGGCCTGCCAGGTGCCATGAGTTCATAGAGGAGGCATTGACTGTCTCCGTGCCACATGGGCGATGCGGGCCCTTGGTTCTGTGTTGGAAAGGCGGGCTTTGAGTATCCCGTAGCACCTGCTGAGGCCCCTGGCATGAAGCCTTGCATACAGGTTATGGGTGAGTGTCCCGAAGGTGACACTATCAGCCAGCAGGGCCTCAAGCCAGCACCTCAGCCAGTGAGGGAAGGCTCTGAGGCTCTAGACTCTTCATCCTTGTTGGGAAAGAAGGAAAGACCCTTGGCAGGAAGGGAAACAGAGTTCGAGCTTCCTGAAAGGAGGGTATACTGGGAGCGGTCTGAGGGAACAGCAACTGTGTCCACATGAGCCGGATGTGGCTGTGGGGGTGTAAGGGGAGGCCACTGTGGGAACCTTCTGGGTCTTGAGGTTAGTGCTGTGCTTGGCCAGGAGGTGCACGTGAAGAAGATTGAGCCAAAGCTGGGCATGTGCTGTGGGTACATCTGGGCGGGGTATGAGGGGATGGCAGCAGGAAGCCCTGCTGTGAGACCCCTGGAGGGCAAAGTGGCTGTCCCCAGCCAGACCCTGCCTGCCTGGTGATGTGCCTCTTCTAACCTGGGGCTGGACTTGCTAGGGTTGGCTCACTGTGGCAGGATGACAGATACTAGAGAAAGGTGGGCATGAGTGGTTCTGGCTGCTGCTTTCTGCTGTGGTTCTCAGCATAAAGAGGGAAGCAAGGTGACCGGCATAGAGTTGGTTTGAGGTGGGTTCATGCAGATGAGGGAGTGGGAGCGCTTCCAGGGACCAGGGCAGGGGAAGGAAGTGACAGGTCAAGCCTTCCCACATGCTTACCTGCCCAAAGCAGTGCAGGCTGCTCCCTCTCCTCTGGTCAGCACATCCCACTGGGCTCCTGGCCATGTCTGATACCCCATTTGTTTGGCCGTTGTAAATAATATTGCTGTGAACATGGGTATACAACTGTCTCTTTGAGATCCTGCTTCCAATTCTTTGGGGTATATACCCAAAGTGGGGTGGCTGGGTCATATGAAATTCTATTTTTTAACTTCTCGAGGAACGGCCTTTCTGTTTCCCATGGTAGCTGCGCCATTTCACACTCCCACCGGCCGTGCGCACCCATTCCAGTTTTCCCCAGTCCTTAACCAACACTTGTTATGTTCTGGGTGGTTTTGTTTTTTGTTTTGTATTGTTTTGTTTTTTGTTTCTTATGGATTTTTTTTTTTTTTTTATAGTAACATCCTGATGGGTGTGAGGTGGTATCTCATGGTAATTTTGGTTTTCATTTCCCTAATGATTAGTGACATTGAGCATCTTTTTATGGGCTTATTGGCCATTTGTAAATCTTGGAAGAAATATCTATTTAAGACCTTTGCCCATTTTTGAATCAGGTTGTTTGTTTTCTCATTATTGAGTTTTAGCTCTCTATAGATTTTAATCTTTTATCAGAGATATGATTTGCAAGTATTTTCTCCCATTCTGTGGATTGCCTTTTTACTCTGTGGTAGTATCTTTTGATGAACAAATTTTTTAATTTTTGTGATGTCTAATTTTTCTGTATTTTCTTTTGCTGCCTATTATACATAGAGCTTTGTGTTGCTTTTGAAATTTAATATATGGGCATTTTCCTGTATTATTAAGTTGACTCTCTGGAAACCCTACTTTAAAAAATTTTTTTATTTTTTCAGTCCTCACCTGAGGATATGTTTATTGCTTTTAGAGAGAGAGGAAGGGAGAGAGAAACATCAGTGTGGTCTATCTGTTGCCTCCCATATGGGCCCTGACCAGGGACCCAACCCGCGACCTAGGTATGTGCTGTGACTGGGAATCGCACCGCAACTTTTTGGTGTCCGGGACGACACTCCAACCCACGGAGCCACCCAGCCATGGCTGGAAACCCTACTTTAGTGTCTATCATATTCAAGCCACGAAAGTACCAGCCCCTGAGGGGAGTCATTTGGACAATTTCAAATAACGTGCCCTTGCCATAAGTAGTCCTGGAGGGGACATCCAGTTATCCCAGCCTGTGGTCACATCTCTGGCTCCTTGCGCTGCATCTGAGAAACGAGGCTTCTTGGTTAAAAGGCGGTAGTAGCCTTCGTGCATTTGGGTTTCGTGTGGATTTTTGCTTGCTTCCTTTCACGTCTTCCAGACTTTCACTGGTCCTGTGACTGTGGAGGACGGTGCCACGTGGTTTTTTCCATAGAGATTAGGGCTTCCTTGCAGGGCCCTGAGCTGGGTGTGGGCTCCAGGCCCCTGGAGCCAAGTCCTGTCTGATGCTCGAGGGGCTTTTGTCCCGGGCTGCCACTGTGATGCTCAGTTACCAGTCTGTGTATGCCTCTAGCCCAGCCCCCATAGAGATGCTGAACCTGAAGCTTCGCAGGCCAGCCTTCAGTGATGACATTGACCTCAATGCCACCTTTGATGTGGATACGCCCCCCGCCCGGCCCTCCAGCACTCAGCGTGGCCACGCCAAGAAGCCCTGCCTGGAGAAGGCACAGTAAGTAACAGTCCCTGGCCCTGTCTGCGGCCTGGAGGAGGGATGGCTGAGAGGGCTCTGTAGGCCCTGCCCTCACAGCCCTGAGTGGCTGAGGGGCAGTGAGGGTCACCTGGGCTTGACTGTGGCTTCGGTTCTGGCCACCTCCTCTTCCCTCTCCCGAGTACTCCCTCTGTGCAAAGCTTCTCTCCTGCTTGTCTCGTTAATCGTCGCTGTCACCCTTCAGGCAGGGGTGTTGGGGTGTGCATTGGAGAGAACGCAGAGGTCCCAGTGGGGGCGAGTATTGGCTGGTGGTGGGGGTGGTCTGCGCTCCCCATATTCTGAATGCCTGCCCACCGGAGTCCTGAGCCAGGGGCTCTGCCCCCCTGCGCCCTGTCTGTGCCTCTCAGAGTCACGTTCGAGGTGGAACCGTCTCAGCCGCGGGGCTCAGGCCCCCACGCCCCACCTAGGTGGGCGGCCCTCGGGGGCAGGTGCGAGAGGCTGTGTGGGATGCGCGGGACCGACACTAAGGATGCGGTGGCACTGGGAGCGGGGAGGCTGTCTCCTTGGCCGCTCAGGCCGAGCGTGGTTCATCACGGAGACTAGAACTGCTCCCGAACACTCACGTAGGTCTGTGCTGCTCGGGTAAGGCCGGTCAGGGGCTGAGCACGCTTCCTCTCAGTCAGAGACTTAGGGCACGCGAGAAAGGAATTGAGGTGTTGGGCACTGGGGACGGAGGAGGCCCAGGGGGAGGGCAAAAGGGGAAGCCGGCTGGGCTGCTGCCCTCCCCGCCGCAGGGGCGGGGGCCCCTGTGCTGCACAGGGCAGGGAGCAGCGCAGCCCGGGCGCGGGCGCTGCCGCGGGGGGCCCTGGCACTGCCTGGTCCACACTCGGCCCCCTCGGGTTGCCTTTTCTCTAGCTGAAAAGTTGGAAAGTAGGTACCTGGGGCCTACAGGCTGCCAGGCCTTGTAGAGACGTTTCTACCATCTTTAGGGCATGTGGGGGAGCCTGGGATGCCCCAAACTTGGATTATTCTCCCCAGACTCAACTTGCAGTAAATGGAGAGTCTTCCCATGGTCTTCCTGTGGCCTCACCACAGGCTATAGGGACAGGAGTAGAGGGTCCGGAGTGCGCAGACCCTGCGCCTGCCCCTGTCCTCGTGGCTTTGAGAAGCCACGGGGTCCGCCTCACGTCACCATCCTTCCACTCATCTAGGAAAACGTCAGGAGAGAGGGTATCCAGCTGCTAGGGTCCCCAGGAATTGGACGGAAATGCTGCATCCAGCTCTGGAGCTAGAATGGGAGGCCAGGGCCTGGGGCCATGATCTGTTCTGCTCCAAACCCTGCCTGTAAAGAATATCTAGATTATCTAGGGAGATGGCCTAGCCCTGTCTTCTGAGAGCACTTTATAGGCTATTGGCCTTACCGAGGTGGTAGCCCCTCTCTGGGCAGACAGGACGAGGCCTGAGCTCGTGAGACGTGTCTGCCTCTCAGGGCATGACTGGCGTTTCTCCTGTGGCTGGTGGATCAGTTGGGCTCTCCTGCCCCACACAGAGCCTGGGACTTGGTGAGATGCCTGAGGGTTTGCGGAGCTTTGGAATTAGCTTATCCCTGAGTGGAAGCCACAAGATTGGGGCATGGTCCAACCTCGCCTGCCTCCCCACTGTGGCAGCTGTGGCCGTGCAGCGATTCACGGATCTGACCTTGGAGTGGGGACCGCTGAGCTGCCTGGCCCAGCACACGGCCACGACAGCAGCCCTGCCACACGGGGCTCTGCAAGGGATGTGTCCTGAGCATGACCTCCCTGTCCCTGCGCCTCGCTCACATGCCTCTTGCCTCTGTACCTCACAGCTCTCCCATTCGGGACGTTCCGAAGAAGACGCCCAAAGACTCCAGGCAGGTAAGGCTTCCCAGAGGAGCTGCCAGGCGCCATCCAGCCCGGGCCGGGACGGAGTGTGAAGCTGCCCTTCTGAGAGGGCAGGGTCTTGCCTGAGCCCTCCCGGTCCCGGCCCGGGACTGAGGCACTTCGGAGCCACCCTGGGCGCCCTGCTCGCTGTCCTTTCTGCCTCCTGGTCCTGTCCCACCACCACTGTCCCCCTCCTGTGCTGCCATTCGGCTCATCAGGTCTGGCTCTGGGGTGTCCTCTGCAGGAGGCCCAGCTCTCACTGGGCGGCCAGAACTGTGTGGGAGACCCAGATGACGAGCTGGTGAGCGCCTTCCCTCTCTTCATCCGGAACGCCGTCCTGGGCCAGAAGCAGCCCAAGAAAGCCAGGGCAGAGCCCTGTCGCAGCACAGACGCAGTGAGTGTGGCTTCCCATAGTGGCAAGTGTCAGCCCTCGCAGGAGAGGACACCGTGGCCACCACCACCACCCCCTGCTCATTAGCCTGGTCCACTCACCTCTCCCTTTTACTTTAGGTAAGGACAGGCTTCGATGGTCTTGGAGGCCGGACAAAATTCATCCAACCTGTATCCTTGTTCTGTGGCACTGGGCTGAGCTGAGCTATGGAGCCCACACCATCCCTCGCCTGTACCCCCAGACCCCAGCCAGCCAGCGGCTGCAGCCTCGTGTGCAAAGCCAGACCTCACTGAGTATAGCAGGGCAGCCCACCCCCAACCTTCAGCCTCTCCTGCCCTGTACCCCAATCCCCTCTTTCAGCCTTTTCCTTGACATCTCCTTCAGACTGACACAACTATGATCCGCCCGCTGCCTGTGAGGCCCAAGGCCAAGGCCAAGCAGAAAGTAGGGGCCGGGAAAGTGCCCCCTCCCTCCCAGGCCAAGCTGGACACCTTCCTGTGGTAGAGAAAACAGTGTGTCTGATCAATGGCCATGTAGGTGCCTCTGACTTGTAGGCTCAAGACTGGCTCAGCAGGGTGTTTGTGGGGCACGGCCGCTCTTCCAGGCCCAGCCTTGGGGGCAGTGGTAGACAAGAAGATGGGGCCAAGGGCGAGGCCTTGCCCCATCCCCACCACGCTGGGCCTAGCTGTGGGAGCTGGGACCAGGTCACCCTTGCTGCCTGCAGGGCTCGCTCTTTGTCGCAGGCTCCTGTGTATAGCCAGGACCAGGTATTGGGCTGCTCTGATCCTACAGACGAGGGCCTTTGTTGGCTGTACGGACTAAAGTGCTTGAGGCTTTGCAGGCAGCTTCAGCCTGCCCGGGCCTTCTGCTTGCCTCTGACTTCCTGCTAGGCATCACCTGGGCCAAGCAGAATAGGGAGTGGGGGCTGGTGGTGGGGAGAGGATGGGGGCAAGAGTTCTGTGTTGAAAATAAAAAAAAGATAAGACTTCTTCCTGGGCCTGGGAATATAAATTTGTCCTTTGGAAGACTGTTCGGCGTGACTTTCTAAAGCAGAAACTTCACCTAAACTCAGACACTTAGGCATGTGGCTTCTTAGGGCACAGAGAGACTCTAGCAAGAATGACACTGCTGCAGCTTTGTCCACAGACTCCCACCTGGGCACTGCCCAAAGACCATAGGCCTCGTAATCGATGCCTGGTGATGACATCTATCAGAAGATTTCAAGAGACAGTGTAGTGACGGTGCCTTTCTTTTCTTTTAGCCGGGAAGTCTTTGTTAGGTCGTTAGCTGGCAGCAGAGGTAGTAGAACAGAAGCTTCGGTGACCATACACAAGGGACACATGTTTTGCAAAAACAGTTTGAAGAAGTCACAAGTGGACAGCTTCAGCCCTCAAGAAGCAAAATTTAGCAGTTCCTGAGGTGTAGAGGGATTCATTCTCTAGACTTACTATAACATACTACTCAGAAGCTAATTCTCAACAAAATATTACAAAGCATATAAATAAACAGGAGAGTATGGTTCCTTCACAGGAAAAAGAACTTCGTAGAAAGTTGCTGACAGATTTTGAAACTGAAAAGTATAATTGAAATGAAAGATTCACTATCACTAGAGTCACAAGTCTATTGCTTTCTTATATGTCATTAGTGAATAATTGAAATTAGAAACACATTATCATTAGCAGTACCAAGAAGAAGGAGGAGGAGGAAAAAAAGTGTAGGTATAAATCTAACAAAATATGTACAAGATCTTTGTGAGGAAGGCATTGAAACTTTGATGCAGTTTTAAAAAGACATGAACACAAAATGGAGCTATATTCCAGGTACATGGATAGGAAGGCACAATATTGTCAAGATGTCAGTTCTTCCCAACTTGATCTACAGAATCAATAAAATTCAAATAAAAATCCAAGCAAGTTATTTTTGTGAAGTATATTTTATTGATTATGCTGTTACAATTGTCCCATTTTTTTCCCTTTGCTCCCCTCCGCCCAGCACTCCCCTTCCCTCCAGCAGTCCCACCCCCGCTTAGTTCATGTCCATGGGTTGCACCGCTATGATTCAGATGTTGGCACATTTAAAGTTGTCCCAGAGGTTCCTAAGCCTCTCCTCATTTTTTTCAATTCTTGTTTCCTCATTCTGCACTGGTTAACTGTTTATTTCTTCCTTGTATTCCAAATCATTGATTTGAACCCCAATTTCCTTCCCTTCACCATTGGTTTCATGTGGATTTTCCTTTCATTTAGCATAACCTTCACTTCTTCCCTTATGCATTTGCCATATTCAAGCATATCTGTCAATTCTGTGAGCATCTTTATCACTAGTGTTTTGAACTCTGTGTCTGTTAGATTGGCTGTCTCCTTGTCTGTTAGGTTGGCTGTGAGGTTAGCTATCTCATTGCTTAGTTCTCCCACTGGAACCTTGATCTGTTCCCCCTTTTGGGCCATACTTCTCTGTCTCCTCATCTTCACAGGCTCCTGTGTTTGCCTCTATGTCTTAGGTAGAGCTGTTGCACCTGTTACACTCTGAGGGGCAGAGCCTTAGGGATTGGTCAGTACAGGGGCCTGTTTCACCACATTGTGAAGCTGTATGTAGGGGAAGGGTCTGAGAGGCAACAATGCAGCTTGCTCAGCACTCGCCCCTTTTCCAGGCACTTCTCCTGCTTCCCATATGTGACTAGAGCCCCTCTAGCTGTTGCCCTGGTTGTGGTTCCCAGAGTGGGTGGGTTTGCAAACAATCTAGGACCTTGGTTGCCCTCTAAACAAATGGACTCTGCTGAGAGACTGGCAGTTTCTTCCTCCGCCCCAACCCCCACTGGTTTTCACAGCCAGAAGCAATGAGGCTTTATTTTCCCCAGCACTGGGACCGTGAGCTGTGAGGTCTGGTCTGGTGCTGGGAGAGCTCCCCAGGTGTCCCTTCCTACTTTTTTAAATGTGTGACTGTGCTTTCTGTCAGCCAGCCACAGCTGCTGTCACACCTGCCGCTTCTGCCCAGGCTTAGTCCCTCCTACCTGTCTGGATGAGTATTTCTTCTTTATATCTTTGTTTGCTGGACTTCCGTACAGCTCGATTTCCTGGAACTTCTGGTTGTCTCCAGTTTTGAGGTAGTTGTGTTCCTTCTTGGTTGTGGAGGGAGAAGCAGCGTGTCTACCTATGCCTTCATCTTGGCCGGAGGTCTGCAGGAAGTTATTTTGTTATCAACAAACTGATTCAAAAGTTTATATGGAAAAGCTAAAGACCAACAGCCAACACAATACTGGAGAAGAACAAAGTCAAGGACTGACACTACCCAACTTCAAGATTTATTATAGAGCTACAGTAACCAACACAGTATGGTATTGTCAAATGAATAGAAAAATAGAGCAATGGAACGGAATAGAGCCCAGAAATAGACCCTCATAAGTACAGTTAATTGATCTTTGACCAAGGAGCAAAGGTGATTCAGTGGGAAAAGGGTCATCTTTCCAACAAACGGTGCTGGAAAAACTGGACATCCACATGCAAAGAAAAAAAAAAGGATTTAGACAGTTCTTACACCTTCACAGAAATTAACTCGAGATGGGTCATAAAATCGACTCTATAACACTAGATAATAAAACTAGAAGATAACAGTAACAGGAGAAAATCTAGTGACCTTGTGTTTGGTGATGACTTTAAACACAATACTAAAAGCATAATCCATGAAAGAAAAAGTTATATAACTTGGACTTCATTAAAATTTAAAATGTCTGGCCCTGGCCAAGTGGCTCAGTTGGAGCGTCATCCTGATCTGCTGGAGTTGACAGTTCGATCTCTGGTCAGGGCACATACAGGAATCAGCTGGTGAATGTATGAACAGGTGGAACAACAGGTCGATGTCTCTCTCTGTCTCTTTCAAAAATAAAACCTCTGCTCTGTGAAAGGTGCTGTTAAAAAAATGAAAATACAAGCCACAGATTGGGAGAAAAGCTTTGCAGAGACATCTGATTGAGGACTGGTATCCAAAATATAAAAACAACTCATAATTTAACAACTCAGCTTAAAAATGGGGAAAACTCCAAACACACACCTCACCAAAGGAGATATACAGATGGCAGGTAAGCGTATGAAAAGACGTTGAACATCATGTAATCAGAGGAGCATAAATTAAAATAAGGAGATACCACTACACACCTATTAGAATGGCCAAAATGCAGAACACTGACAATACCCAATGCAGGTGAGGCTGGGGAGCAACAGCAGCGCTCATTCATTGCTGGTGGGAACGCCAAATGGTATGCTTTGGCAGTTTCTGATGAAGCTAAATATAACCCAGCAACCATGCTTCTAGGTATTTAATACCTAATGAGTTAGAAATGTAGGGCCACACAAAACTCTGCACACAAACAGTTGTAGCAGTTTTATTCATAATTGCCAAAAAAATTGGGAGCAGCCAGGATGTCCCTTAAACAGGGGAAACTATATGTGAGGTGTGAGAGGGTGTATGGAAACTTTCCATCCACGTAGCTCCCTGGCATGGGACTCTGGGAAGTAGCAGTTACGAGAAAAGTAGAAATTCACCAAAATTTACTGAAATGTGCCCGTCTCTTCATCAATTTCCACTCCAAATTTCCAAAACAGTTGCTTCAGACAGTCACGGCCAGCTCAGTTGTTGGAACGGAGGGGCAGAATTTTGGAGTTTTCTCCTCTGCCATCTTCCCTGACATGACTTGCAAACCATCTTAAACAACCAATGGGTCAGCCCTCACCGGTGCAGCTCAGTTGGTTGGGTGTTGTACCAAAAGCAAAGGGTTGGTGGTTAGAGTCCCAGTCAGGGCACGTGCCTGGGTTGCGGGTTCTGTCTGATCCCTTACAGGGGCAGGTGCAAGAGGCAGCTGGTCGGTCTCTCACATCAATGCTTCTCTCCCTCTCTTTCTCCCTTCCTACCCCTCTCTAGAAATAAAATCTTAAAACAACAACAACAATGTGTCAAAGAAGAAATCACAGGGAAATTAGGAAATACCTTGAGATAATCGAAAATGAAAACATACCAAAATTTATGGGATGCTGCAAAAATTGTACCAACAGGGAAATTTATAGCTATAAACACCTACATGTAAGAAAAGAAATATCTAAAACCAATGACCTCACTGTATACCTCTTTTAAAAAATATTTTTAATTTATTGATTCTAGAGGGAGAGAGATTTGTTGTTCCACTTATTTATGCATCACTGGTTGATTCTTGTACGTGCCCTGACCAGGGATTGAACCCAGAACCTTGGCGTATCAGGATGATGCTGTAACCAACTGAGCTACCTGGCTAGGGCCTCACTGCACACTTTAAGGATCTAGACAAAAAGAGAAAACTAAACCCAAAACTAGCAGAAGGAAGGAAATAATAAAGATTAGATATAGATGGCCCTGGCTGGTGTGGCTCAGTGGATTGAGCACCGGCCTGCAAACCAAAAGGTCTCTGGTTCGATTCCCAGGCAAGGCACATGCCTGGGCTGCAGGCCAGGCCCCAGTTGGGGGTGCATGAGAGGCAACCACACATTGCTGTTCCTTTCCCTCTCTTTCACTCTTTCTTCCCTTCTCTCTGAAAATAATATGAAATCTTTATTTAAAAAGATTAGATATACATTAAATAGAAAAATGTGATATTGTGAGTTATAATCCCTATATACAGTGTTTGGTCTTTGTCTTGGCACAGAGCTCCTAAAACCCTTGGAATTTTTTGGGATGAAACTTAGGTCTTTTGTTGTGTTAAGAGGTGACTTTAGGAAAGGGTAGGGGCTGGTTGGGGGCTGGTGGCCGGTGGAGCCAACCCTGTGATTAGAGGGGTGGAACTTTCAGTCTCACGCCCCACCTCACACCTCTTGGAAGGGGAGAGGGGCTGGAGCGTGCGTTCGATCACTACCAACAGCCAATGGTTTAGTCAATCACACCTGTGTAATGGAGCCTTCATAATAACCCAAAAGGATGGGGTTCGGAGCGGGCCCAGTTTGGAGGACACATGGAGGCACCCAGGGAGAGCGTGCCCTACCCTTTTCCTCATTGCTTCCTTCTGGCCATTCCTGAGTTACAGCCTTTTACAATAAACTGGCAAGTTCGTAAGTAAACAGTCTCCCTGAGTCCTGTGAGCTGATGCATTGAACCTGAGGCCTCAGGGGGTTGTGGGAACCTCTAATCTATAGCCAGCCACTGGGTAGCACAGGTGACAGACAGCCTGGACTTGTGATTGACATCTGAAGTTGGGGATGGAGGGCGGTCTTGTAGGACTGAGTCCCTAACCTGTGGGGTCTGAAGCTGTCTGCATCAGAATTCACTTGACTCAGAGGACACTCGGTTAGTGTTGAATGGCCTGGTGGTGTGGACAAATACACACATCAGACCTGGCGTCAGAACCCTTAAAAACAACAGGGAAAATCAACAAAACCCAAAGCTGGTTCTTTGAAAACATCAACAATATTGACAAACTTCTAAATAAATTGACTAAGAAAAAGAGAGAGAAGACTCCAGTGATCAAACTCAGGAGTGAAAAGTGGGGATATTTCTGCCAATTTTAGAGAAGTAAAAAGAATTATAAGGGAGTATTATGACCAATAGTACATCAACACTCTGAATAACCTAACTGAAATGGAAAAATTTCTAGAAACACAAAAACTAGCAAAACTGACTCAAGAAGAATATACAAAGTCTTAATAGATTTATAACTAGTACAGGAAACATGCATTTGATGAACTCCCCCTAAATAAGGCCCGGGGCCAGCCTCACTGGTGATTCTATTGTAATGGAATGCAGATCCAGCTGCCTGTGGTGGAAACCAATACTTGAGAGGCAGGTGCTGATGGAGAGGAAGGTGGCTTTACTCAGATGCTGGCCACCTGGAGGAAGGGGACTCATGTCTCAAAGCCCATCTCCTGGGAAGATGGGTGACTCGCGTCTCAAAGCCAGTCTCCCCCTCTCAGTGGAGGCAGAGGCTGTTCTAACGAGGGAAGGGGACAGAACAAAGAGCTCACCGGAGGGGGCTGCAAAGCTCTCCACATGCAGATGAGCCCGATCCGTTCTGATGAGGCCAGCGGTGGATGGTCCGGGGTGCGTCATCCCGGTTCGTCATCCCGACTTCACGTCTCCCCGGCTCCACGGCTGAAGGTCAGCACACCTCCCAGAGCTGGGGTGCCTGAAGGTCAGAGCAGGTACATTCTGAAGTTAGTTCCTAGGAGTCTTATACAAACATGCTGTTCATCTACGAGCTACATATTCGTCAGAGCCAGCACTGAAACGATGTCAAAAGAACGGTGGGGCGGGTTACAATTCTCCGCTGTTACAACTTCCCACTGTTATACTACCAAACACTCAAAAGAATACTAACACCACAAAGACACTACCCACATAGTGGAAAGGCAGCCCACAGAATGGGAGAAGGTATTTGCAAATCATATATCTGATAAGGGACAATATCCAGAATATAGAGAGAACTTCTAAAATTCCAAAACACAAAAACAACCCAATTCAAAACTGAAAAGATATTTCTCCAAAGAATGGCCGACAAACACATAAATGTCATCCAAATGGCCAATAAGCATATTAAAAGATGCTCATATCACTAATCATTAGAGGAATGCACTTCAAAACTACCAGGAGAAACCATCTCACACTCATTAAATGGCTACTAAAAAACAAACAAACAGAAAACAAGTGTCAGAGAGGATTTGGATAAATTGGAACCCTTGTGTACTATTGGGAATGTAAAATGGTACAGCTGCTATGAAAAATAGCGGGGCAGTTCTTCAAAACAATTAAAAATATAATTACTTTATCTAGCCGTTTCACTCCTGGGTACACATTCAAAATCGTAGAAGCAGGATCTCAAAAAGACATCTGTACATCCAGATTCATAGCAGCATTATTCACGATAGCCAAAACATGGACGACACCCAGTCTCCACTGACAGATGAAAGGACGAGCAGAAGGTAGTGTATACATATGCAATAAAATATTACGTGGCCTCGAAAAAGGCAGGAAGCTTTGTAAAGTGCTACACCATGACAGCACCTTGAGAGCATTTGCCAGCTGAAAAGCTAGCCATAAAAAGACAACCTGGCTCTGGTTTCAGTGCCTAGTACATATAATACGTCCAATACATGTTTATTGAATGAACACACACGCACACACATGCATGCACACACATGCGCGCTCACAAAATCCCCCTACCACTTGACTTCTACTAGGTGGATATACTTTTTATAAAAAAAAAAAAGGAAAAACGAATGTTGGCCACAATGTTGAAAGATAGGAATTTTGTTCACAGCTGGTGGAAAACATTTTGTTGGTCCCTCAAAAAATTAAACATAGAATTACCATGTGACCCAGCAATTTTACTCCTACGTATATACCCCCAAAGGACTGAAAACAGGGACTCAAGGACATGTTCATGCATGATCACGGCAACATTCACTGTTCATCATATCCAAAAGGTAGAAACAATTCAAAGGCCCATCAACAGGTGACTGGAGAAACAAGCTGTGATACATGTATACGATGGAGTATTATTCAGCAGTGAAAAGAAATGAAATACCGATACATGCTACAGTTTGGTAAACCTCAAAAACACCATGCTAAGTGAAAGCACATACCAAAGGTCACATTTGGTATGACTCCCTTTTCTTTAGATTTTTATTTATTTTTTTAGAGAGCGAGGAAGGGAGGGAGAGAGAGGGAGAGAAACATGGTTGTGAGAGAGACGTTGATCAGTTGCTTCCTGCATGCCCCCAACTGGTGACCTGGGCCACAATGTGGGCACGTGCCCAACCAGGAACCAAACCAGCAACCTTTCAGTTCGCGCGCAGCCCAACGTTCAACCCAGAGTCACGCCATCCAGGGCTGTAGGATTCCTTTTATATGAAGTATCCAGAACAGGCGAATCCCCAGAGACAGAAAGAATATAAGTGTTTGCCAGGAGGTGGGGGTGGGGGTGGGGACTGATGACTTACTGTGATAAGTGCTCTTCAGTGGGTTAGAAAAAAGTTTTGAAAGGGATAGTGCTTGCACAACGTTGTGAATATACTGGATTTCACTGAATTGTACATTTTGAATGGTTATTTTCATGTCATACGAATTTTACTTCAATTTTTTAAAGAACGTATGATAGCACATGGTTTAGCTATTGTGGAGTTTCATGAGATCTGTGGTCTGTCCTTCAGAGTACTGGCCCCAGGTTCCTAAGAAGGCAAAAGAACACATCTGTGGGTAAAAGTTACATAGGACCGCTCTGTACTGTTTTTGCAACTTCCTTTGAGTCTATAAATATTTCAAAATAAAAGTTTTGTCCTGGCTGGTGTGGCTCAATGAATTGAGTGCTGCTCTGCAAACCAAAGGGTCGCAGGTTCAATTCCCAGCCAGGGCACCTGCCTCTGGCGCTCAGAGACTGACCATCCCCTTTGAGTCCTGGGACTCATCCCTGGCTGGCCGCCGGGAACGGTCCTGCTGTCTGTTCTGGGCTGGAAGCTGCGGGCAGGGAGGAACCTCATTCTCTGAGGATACAGCTCAGGGCCCAGCAGGCACTCCCAAAGATAGCAAGCAGGCTCCACCCAGATCTGGGGTTTGGGCCCTGGGGGTGGCACATTACCTCCTGAGCTCCCACCGCCTCTGGGCCAGGACTGGCTCCGACCTCAGGTGTCTCTGATCCTCTGTGTGGTGGACAGCAAGCCTGGCGAGACGTCAGGACAGGGCATTCCCATCAGCATTCTGTGGACAGAAGGCCCATTCAGGTGGGAGCACCTGAGGGGAATGGGGCCTGAGGTTTGGGAGGTGACTGCATCCAGCCCCTATGAGTTCCTTCCACGGCCTGGCCCCTTCCTGCTCTCCCAGGGGCCAAACAGACCCAGACGCCGGTCGCACCTTGCCTGCCCCCTAGGGCTGCCGGACTCACTTTTGCCAGCACAGGCTGCTCTCAGTACAGGCTGGAGGCAGGACCAGGAACGAGATCAGAGTCCGGTTTCACTTTCATTTTTGCTTTCCCTGCAATGACAGAGGAGCCGGGAGAAAGCTGTGACCAGCAGCGTCTCCCATTCACTCCAGGGGCCTCAGTGCCAGTGTCGCTCTAGCCACGGTTGGGCGCTGGCCTCTGCTGGCACCGCCCCCACAGACACCCTCTCCGTAGGCACTGCAGCCTGTCCTCTAGCCCCAGGCCTCAGGATGGGGGTACCGGACACCTCCAAGTCACTGGATGAGGAGCTGTACTCTCGGCAGCTGTGAGGCAGAGGTCAGGTGGGGAGCGGGGTGGCCCTCTGACCTCTGATCTCCCATTGCCTGCCCTCTTACCTTCCATCGCAGGTATGTACTGGGCTTGCCGGCCATGCAGAGGCTTCAAGAGGCTAAGGTCCTGCTGTCAGGCCTTCAGGGCCTGGGGGCTGAGGTGGCCAAAAACCTGGTCCTGATGGGCGTGGGCAGCCTCACTCTGCATGATCCCCACCCTGCCTGCTGGTCCGACCTGGCTGCCCAGGTGAGGGCCCTGGGTGGCTGTGGGTTCACAGGCCAGGGTGGGGGTAGAGCCCAAGAGATACCTCCTTGCTCAAGCTGGACTGGGTCTCTCCCTAGTTTTTCCTCTCGGAGAAGGACTTGGGAAAGGGCAGGGCGGAGGCATCTCAAGAACTTGTGGCCAAGCTCAATGGGGCTGTCCAGGTGTGCGTCCACACAGGTGACATCACGGAGGACCTACTGCGGGACTTCCAGGTGCCCTCCCAGCCCCACTTCCCAGGCCAGCCCAGCCCCCGCCTCCAGCCCCGGGCCGCAGGGTGGGCTGGGCCCTGGCTCTGGCCCTGCTGACCATGAGGCCCACCCAGGTGGTGGTGCTGACTGTCTCGAGCCTAGAGGAGCAGCTGAGGGTGGGCACCTTATGCCGCAAGCATGGAGTCTGCTTTCTGGTGGCTGACACCCGGGGCCTTGTGGGGTGAGTGAGACTGCCTGCCTAGCCTGCCACATCCCAGACAGCGACTGGTCCCAGAGCTTTCCCTGGCTCTGGGCTTGCTCGAGGGCCCATGCTCACAGCCCTAGGCCTGTCTCAGCGTCTCCTTTTTTTTTTTTTTTAAATTAATTATTTATTTATTTTTAGAAAGAGGGGAAGGGAAGGAGAAAGAGAGGGAGAGAAACATCAATGTGTGGTTGCCACTTGTGTGCCCCCAGCTGGGGACCTGGCCCGCAACCCAGGCATGTGTCCTGACTGGGAATCAAACCTGTGACCCTTTGGTTTGCAGGCTGGTGCTCAATCCACTGAGCCACACCAGCCAGGGCCTCAGTGTCCCCTCTGATTCTGGTGTCCAGTCCCACCCCTCTGCTTCCTCCACCCCAGCCTCCAGACGTGCTCCAGTAACGCCCTCCAGCTCCAGCTCCCGAGCCTCTCCTAGCATTCCTTCCTGGCTCTGGCCCTCTAGTGTCTCCCATGCTTTGCCACGGTCGTGTGGTTCACCACTGCGCCATCTCAGCGACCCCTACTGCCCCACCACAGGCAGGTGTTCTGTGACTTTGGTGAGGACTTCACTGTTCAGGACCCCACAGAGGAAGAACCCCTGACAGCTGCCATTCAG
This sequence comes from Furipterus horrens, assembly GCF_987537825.1. NCBI lineage: Eukaryota > Metazoa > Chordata > Mammalia > Chiroptera > Furipteridae > Furipterus > Furipterus horrens. Next base: position 140,403,264 of record NW_028327177.1, on the reverse strand, counting down.
CACATCTCCCAGGTGGGCGCTTAGGTGTGGGTGGAGGGTGCGCTGCCACTGCCTGTGGAAAGCAGGGACAGGCAGCCCTGAGCAAGCCGCCTCTTACCCAGGGCTCCCCTGGCATTGTCACTCTGCGAGAAGATGCCCACAACTTCCGTGATGTGGACTTGGTGACTTTCTCCGGCATTGAGGGCATGGTCGAGCTCAATGGCTGTACTTCCAGGCCCATCCGTGTGCAGGGTGAGCCCGCCCTACTCCAGGTCCAGGCCTGCACCCGGGCCCCTGTCGGGGGCAGACATAGCCCAGCCCTCGGGGACAGGCGCTCCTTCTGCCTTCCTCAAGATGGGCAACAGCAAGGACACAGATGCAAGGCGGCACGGGCTTTGGGGAACTACTCAGGTTCAGAGGTCGCACTAACTAGGCCGGATCTCCCCCAGAGGACGGGACCTTGGAGATTGGGGACACCACGACCTTCTCCTCTTACTTACGAGGTGGAGCTCTCATTGAGGTCAAGAGACCCAAGACAGTGAGGCATGTGAGTGCAAGGTGGGGGACCTTGGGAGGCTTGAGGGGACCTTGAGACTGGACCTGCCCCTGAGTCTAGTGCCCCCTGCAGGAGCCCCTGTACGCAGCCCTGCTCCAGCCGCGTGTGGTGGTCCAGAGCCACCAGAAAGTTGACCGTGCCCACTGCCTGCATCAGGCCTTCCGTGCCCTGCACGAGTTCCAGCGTCTCAGTGGCCGTCCACCCCAGCCCTGGGACCCTGTGAGTGGCCCACCCCATTGCCCTTCCCCCTGGCCTCTGTGTTTTCGGAGTCTCAGCTGCTGGGAGGCAACAAGGACCATCTCACGGATCTAAGTTTGAATCCCAGAGGCGCTTTCCCTTTCATATAAAGAAGAGCCGGGGCCCTGAGAGCCTGGGCACCCCTGCCACCCCCCAACCCCTCAGAGCCAGGCTGGGGGCTGTACCCAGGTTGGTGAAGCCTCCACGCCCTTGTCTGGCACTGGGCGTCCTCTGGTGGGGCTGCACTGTGTCCCCCCGGGCCCACTCTGTGGAACTGGGCGCACGGCAGCCTGGAGGGTATGAGTGGGGGTGGCGCTCAGGCCGGGGCTGCTGTGCCCACAGAGCTCTGCCCCACAGGCTGACGCAGAGACGGTGGTGGGCCTGGCCCGGGCCCTGACACCGCTGAGGGGGCCCAACGGAGAGCCTTTGGAGGGGCCGCTGGATGAAGCGCTCGTGCGGACAGTCGCCCTGAGCAGTGCTGGTGTCTTGAGCCCCATGGCAGCCCTGCTGGGTGCAGTGGCCGCCCAGGAAGTGCTGAAGGTGGGAGCAGGCCCAGGCAGAGGGGTGCTGGGAGGGATACAGAGGTCACTGTCAGTGCCAGAGGGTGCCCAACACCCGACAGTGGCTCTGGAGACTTCACCAGCCTGGGCGCAGCCCCCAGCCTGGCTCGGAGGCGTTAGGAGGTGGCGGGGTCCCTAAAGCGCTGGCCTCTAGGCGGTCTCCAGGAAGTTCATGCCCCTGGACCAGTGGCTGTATTTTGATGCCCTCGATTGCCTCCCGGACGATGAGGAGTTGCTTCCCAAGCCTGAGCACTGCGAATCGGTGAGAACCTGGGTGTGGTGCACACCTTCTCCACACTCAGGACCAGGGGAGAAATAGGAGGACCAGTCCCAAGGTCCTGACCCGGAAAACCCGGTGTAAGAGGGACATGCAGCACGGACCAGCGGCCGTTCCTGACCTGGGCCCGTGTTCCCTAGAGACGCTGCCGCTATGACGGGCAAATTGCGGTGTTTGGGGCTGGTTTTCAAGAGAAGCTGAGTCGCCAGCGTTATCTCCTGGTGAGCTGTGTGGTGAGGTGGGGTGTGTTTGTGGGGCGGCCAGGCCTGGTCCTCTGGCTAAGGCTCTTCCTGCCCGCAGGTGGGTGCTGGCGCTATCGGCTGCGAACTGCTCAAAGGTTTTGCGCTCATAGGCCTGGGGCTCCGGGGCAAAGGGAGCGTGGCCGTTGCTGACATGGACCACATCGAGCGCTCCAACCTCAGCCGGCAGCTCCTCTTCAGGCCCCAGGACATTGGTGTGAGTGCCTGCCCCTCCCCATACCCCCTTTCCTGGACTGCGCTCCCACAATGCCCCTGCTCCCCACCCAGCGCCTTCCTGCTTTCTTCTCAGAGGCCCAAGGCAGAGGTGGCTGCGGAGGCCATTCGCCGACTAAACTCAGACCTGCAGGTGATCCCGTTCACCCACCCTCTGGATGCCTCTACTGAACACATCTATGGGGACAGCTTCTTCCCCGAGGTGGATGGCGTGGCTGCGGCTCTGGACAGTTTCCAGGCCCGTGAGTGCTCGACCTTGGAACCCAGCACCCCCTCTGCGGCTGTGCCTGCCCCCGTCCTGACCCTGGGCCCCTTTGCCAGGGCATTACGTGGCTGCTCGCTGCACCCACTATCTGAAGCCACTGCTGGAGGCAGGCACTCAGGGCATCCGGGGCAGCGCCTCCGTGTTTGTGCCACACGTGACTGAGGGCTACGGAGGCCCCGCTGCAGACCCTGAGGATGCCCCCCACCCTCTCTGCAGCGTGCGGCACTTCCCCAGCACAGTTGAGCACACCTTGCAGGTAGGACGCACCCCAGAGACTCCTGTCCCACCCGGCTCGGTTCTCAGCCGACACCTTATGGTCCCTTTCTCCCCAACAGTGGGCCCGGGATGAGTTTGAGGGGCTCTTCCATCGGTCTGCCGAGGCCATCAACTGCCACCAACAGTGAGGCCACCGACGGGGGTGGATGTGAGTCCAGGGCTCCTAGCACCAGAGTCTTCAGGGCTGGGCCTCAAACTTCCTCTCCTCTCCGCAGGGCGCTTACTTCTCTGGCAGACAGGGGACCACAGTCGCTGCCCCTGCTGCAGGCGGTGGTGGGAGTCCTGAGACAGCGTCCACGGGGCTGGCGCGACTGCGTGGTGTGGGCCCTTGGCCGCTGGCAGCTGTGCTTTCGTCACAGCATCGAGCAGCTTCTCAGGCTCCACCCAGCAGATGAAGTGCGTGGCGAGGGGCCGGAGGCTGAGGGCTCAGAGGGACCAGACCAAGTCCAGCAGCCTTCGTTTCCTTAGGTGCTTCCGGATAAAACCCTCTTCTGGTCGCGCCCCAGACAGTGTCCTCAGCCCTTGGAGTTTGACGCCAGTCAAGTGAGTAGGGTCCCCTTGGGAGTCCTGAGAAGGCAGTGTGGCCCCTGGGGACAACAGCAGGCACCTCTGCCTTCTGCACAGAGGGCAAGACAGAGGCATGTTTGGGCACACGGGGGTGTCCTCGTGCGAGGCAGAGACAGGCACTCAAGCGCAGGCACAAACGGGCAGCCCGCAGCCTGACGCGCCCTGCCTGCCCACTCACCCCTGCGCACGGCCCGCCCTGGGTCTGACTCAGGACACGCACCTCCTGTATGTGCTGGCGGCTGCGAACCTGTACGCCCAGATGCACGGGCTGCCTGGCTCCCAGGACCAGCCTGCGCTCAGAGAGATGCTGCAGCTGCTGCCCCTGCCTGATCCCCAGCACGCTGGTGACCTGGCTTCCACTGAGCTTGGTGAGGTCCCTGGCCCTGCCCTCCCCCACGCTGCCACCCAGAAGCCTGACCTCGCCCTCAGCCTGTGTAGAAGAAAGAGGGGGCCTGGGGGCTGTGCAGCCAGCTCACTACCTCTCAGGCCCTCTGACCTTGCTTCTTTTTCATCCTCTGGCCCCTGGGAAGGCCCTGTCCCTGCTGCCCACCCCAGCGCCACCCCAATCCCTTGGCAGGTGTTTAGCCAAACAAGTATAAACTATTGGGCCCTGGGGAGCACTTATCTGCGGCCCCCAGGTGAGGACAGAGTCACACAGCACACACACATGAGGCAGACACAAACACACACATGCACAGACACACATAAACACGGGGTGGGGGGCTGGAGCTGCTGAGGAAGATGTTGTGACATCAATCAGAGGTCTTCCTGGAAGCGGTGGAGACCTTGGGCTTGGCAGAGACCAAGAAGAGGCCCCAGGTTGCAGGAAGAGTGCCAGAGATGGGGGCGAAGGACGGTCCCCATGTCCCTTCCCTGACAGACCCTGGGCAGGCGGAGAGACTGCATGAAGCCCTGCAAGACTGGAGCGAGGGCTCCCCACTGGAACCCCTGAGGTTTGAGAAGGTGGGAGCACAAGTGGGGGTGAAGGGCCAGGCTGGGGAGGTGGCGGCGGAAGGAAGGTCAGGAGCTAAAAAGTAGCTTTGGAGCTTCCTGGCCTGAGTTCTGCACTCAGCGGGACTCCAGAAGCAGTTCCCCTTCCCTTATCTGATAAGTGGGGAAACGTGATCACCCACCGGACAGAACTGTGGGGAGAGCTGCACACACGGTCGGCCATGGTGAGGGGCACGCGGCAGTGTTAATGCTGCTGGGACTTGAACCTCACAGGACAATGACAGCAACTTCCACGTGGACTTCGTGACTGCGGCAGCCAGCCTCCGAGCTCAGAACTATGGGATCCCCCCGGCCAACCGCACCCAGGTAACCCTGCCTCTTGGGACTCCAGCATGGAGGTAGGGGTCAAACTCCAGCCCTGCACCCGGGTCCCAAACCCAACCTCTTGTCCTTGGCAGAGCAAGCGCATTGCGGGCCAGATCATCCCAGCCATTGCCACCACTACAGCGGCTGTGGCGGGCTTGGTGGGCCTGGAACTATTTAAGGTGGTGGGCGGGCCACGGCCCCTCAGGGCCTTCCGCCACAGCTATCTGTACCTGGCTGAAAACAGCTTCCGCCGCTACGTGCCCTGCACCCCAGCCACCCAGAAGGTGAGCCCCCATACCCCACCCGCACCACGCCTGGGTTTTCCCCGTGCCTTCCCGAACAGGCCCAACTCTGGCTTCGGGCGTGCACCAAGACCCAGATCCTCGGGGGGTCCTTAAGACTCCCTTCGGCCCCCTTCCTGCTGCTGTGAAGCCAGGCTGGGACCTGTCAGACACAGGAAGCAGCCATCAGCCACCCCGACCGCCCAACCCTCTGCTGCCCTGGGTCTGGGGGAGCTGCAGCTTTAACTCATTAGTGAGCCAGACATCCCCCACAGCCTCCTCCCTCCCAGGAGTGCCCCTGAGGAGGGGCTGAAGGCGCGGGAGAGGGGGCGAGGGCTCTAGCCCCAAACAGAACCTAACATCGCCTGCTTGCATGGCGAGGGGTCAGACCTGCCCTGTCCAGTCTGAATTAAAGAGCATGTTGCCACGGGGGTGGGGTCGGCAGCCCTTTGGGGATGCTGTGTGTTTGTGTCATAGGTGTGAATGTGCCGGGGCTTGGGCATCCCTGGCTCTGCGTTGTGTGGGCATGGAGGGTGCACGCTTGCACATCTGGGTACCAGATGGGAGTGCAGGGCTCTTCTTCGGTGTGGGCCCTCACGGTGTGCATGTGATCACACGCGTGGGTGTTCCTGGGCTTGTGTGCGTGTGTTCCTTCGCGTGCAGGGCTGTGAATGGCCCTGGCAGTGTGCCCAGGCTCTGCAGTAGTTAGCATTTCCTTGGGGCACAGAAGAGGGGGTGGGGAGAATGTCCTCGCCCGCGGAGGAGGGAGAGGTCATGGGCTAGCACTGAGCTTTCGCTGAGTGGTCCTGGGTCCCTGAGGGCAGAGCATACAGAGCCCCTTTGTGAGGGGCCCCACCTCTAGTTAGCACATAGGCTGCCTTTGTCCATGGTGGAGCGGGAGGGGAAAGGGTCCCCCCCATCTCACCCCTGATCTTGTCTCAGCTTGACCCCACTATATTTTCTGGGAGGGTTGGCAGGACCTCTGTCCTGGTGCCTGGCTGCCTGCCACCCTTCTTCCTTCAGTTTTGGGCACCAGAATGTCAAGACTCTTGAAATAAGGAGGGAAAGAAGGGACAGGAAGAGGAGGCCTCTGTTGAGCGAGTCCCTGCTGGGGTCTCCAGCCCAGTGAGATCCCAGGGGTCACTACGCCCCTTGTCCTTTTGTGCCCATGAGTAGTCCAAGGCCCTGGCAGTACAAGATGAGAGGAGAGGATGTACCCAACCCCCACCCCCCCCACCTTGACCAGTTCCCAGCCTTGCATTTGAAGAATAAGCTGCTTTATTGGAGACTTCAGTTCAGGGTCCCGACTCCTACTTCCTCAGGAAGCCCCCACCAACCAGCCCCCCATCCAACCAGCCTGTGTGATGGATTGCTTGTTTCCCTGTGTGGGCCCCAGAGCCCCATTTCCTGTGCCGGCCCTAGTATGGGCGGGGAGGGTGCTGAGACTCTGGGCCCAGATCCCACCTTCCATCCCCACCCCCTGGCTTTTGCTTCCTGCCTGTAGTCCAGCTCCTCCCCTAGGGAAGGGGCCATCAGCTGTTGGTAACGGGTAGGGGGAGGGTCTGTGTGGGAAGCTTCTCACTCCCTCTCACCACCCCCAGTTCCACCACCTGACCTGGACCTGTTGGGATCGCCTGAAGGTGACTGCTGGGCACCCCGAGAGGACCCTGAAGTCACTCCTGGACCATCTCCAGGTACGCCTTGTTTCTCCCCACCCCCAGGCCTGGCCCCGCCTGGCCCAGCTGGCCTCTGACCTGTCTCCCTGTAGGAACAGTATGGGCTGAGGGTGACGATGCTGCTGCACGGCCAGGCAGTGCTCTACTCAGCAGGATGGCCCCCTGAAAAGCAGGCCCAGTCCCTGCCCCTCAGGTGAGCCCACACTTGTCTTTCGCCAGGCCTTATTCTGTCCCTGCAGGTTGCAGGTGGGGTACACGAAGCCTTTCTTCTTCCCAGCCCCATTTGGGCCCCTCACACCTTACTGAAGCTTTCTTTAGCCAAATGGAGCCAGCAAATGGGCTGGGGGTGGGGCGAGGGCCCAGAGCCCGAGGAGGGGCCTCCAGAGCTGCCTGCTTGGCTAGCCCCACCAGCTCCTCCACACCCGGCTTGGCGCCTCCCCTCGTAGCCCCCTCCCAGGGGACTAGCAGCTTCCTGCCTCCCGCCTGCCCCGCCAGCAGCTCTGAAAATAGTTTCAGATGTTTCCTGTCTTGAGCTGCTCCTGCTCCTGCTGCTGGCTCAGGCTCCTGATGGTCCATTCGCACCCCCCTAGTCCATGGTCACGCTATGCCTGACACTGCTCAACCACCTAATCTCCCCCGCCCCCACCCCGCACGCCACCAGGGTGACCCAATGGGTGCAGCAGGTCACAGGCTGGGTGCCTACGCCTTGGCAGCGGGTACTGGTGCTGGAAATCAGCTGTGAGGGCGAGGAAGACGACACTACCTTCCCACCTCTGCACTACGAACCGTGGCAAGGCAGCAGCACCCCCTCTACGGAGCTCTGCACCCCAAGCCCACAGTAGGCGCTCAATAAATGCTTGTTGGAGGAAGGCGTGCGTGGAGAGGCTGGATGACGGGACACTGGGTTGTAACGCACACGGGGCGTGACAAGGGCACACAGGGACAGACCCCTGGGGGGAGGGAAAAGGCTCTAGATTCGCCTCCCCAGGCTGTGCCTCACGGGGCTGGGGCTGCCTCCCAGACACTCAGGCGGAGGGAGCCAGTCCAGAGAAAGGCCTTTATTGTCCCGGGCTGCAGGGCAGGGTCAGAGGTAGCTGACGACATCATTACAGATGATGGGCTGGCGGCTGCGGCAGCTCATGAGGGCTGCAAAGCGCGAGACGTCTGCAGGCAGTTCGGGTTCTGCTCGTGGTGGGCATGACAGCCGCTTTCCCGCCACGGCCGCCCGCCGGGCCCTGGCCAGCTGGCGCCGCAGCTGCTCCGAGAGACCGAGCAGGAACTGGGGGGGCCGAGCACGGGCACGCGACCCACCCCCGCTGTCCCCCTCACCTGCTGCCTCGGGCAGCTCCATCCAGTTGTGCACCAAGTCAGCGAAGCAGTTGTCCCCCAGCACCAGGGGCTGGCGACTCCGACCTCTGCTCAGCAGGGCCGCTGTCCAGTCCTCGGCTTCCAGGCCCCGCCAATGCTCCAGGCAGGCGTCCGGGGTGGACTTGGGTCGTGGCCGGTGGGCAGGTGGTGGTGCCCCAGCCCCAGGGGCTTCGCTAGACACGGGGCTGCCACTGGCCGAGAGTCGCTGTCTATGGGGATGCCACACTGGGGGTGCTGCGCGCTGGAGTACAGGCAGCTCTTCCTCTCTCCACGTGCTGCCTGACACCTCAGAAAAGCCGGAGTCCCAGTCCAAGTTATGCTCCCTGGGGCCCTCCAAGGCTGTGCTCCTGTCTCCTGTCACCACATCTTCCTCCTCTTCCTCCACGCAGCAGACGGAATCCTCTTCCAAGGCACCTGAGGCCCTGAGCCGGTGCTGGGCACCTGGGCCAGGTTTGGGGGGTGGCAGAAGGGGACCAGGCATCGAGGGTGAGCCTGTGTCCCGGCGACAGGGCTGTGGAGGGAGAGAGGACAGAAGTCAGAGGCAGTGCTTGTCACTCCTGCCTGCCTGGCCAGGCCAATCCCAGAACAGAAGGCTCAGGAGGGCTGGACAGGCCTGCAGGCCCGGGCAGCAAGGCCTCTCGTGAGCACAGGCTCTGGGGGCGCTGGCACACGGAGCTCGTGTGGCTCCCCTAAGCCGACCTGGTGGCAGTCCGGCAGGCTGCAGCACGCAGACTTGGGCAAGTCGGCACCCGCCACCAGGGCCCAGGGCGGGAGGCAGGGTTGCCGGCCTGAATCGGGAAGTAGGTCCTGCTGAGGGCTGGGGGTGGGTGGGAGGGTGAGGCATCCCGTTCCTCTTGGGGGATTCAGCTCCCCAAACCCCACATTGTCTTTCCTCTTTCAGAGAAGGACAGAGCACTTGCGAGGTGCGGGTTAGAGGAAGGAGTTTCAGGCCAACCTGGGATAGGGGGGCATCCACAGCCAGCCAGCACCTCTTTAGTCCCTTGAAGCCCACTGTTACACCCCAAAAGAAGTTTCTCCCACCCCCTCCCTCCCAGCTCCCTCCGCAGGCCCGGCAGCAAGGCCAGCTGGGCGGCTGTTACTTGATGCCCAGCGGAGCTCCCAACCGTCCGAAACCCGACGCGGGCCATCTGGGCCATCTGGGCCGCTCCACCCCCATCCTGCCTAGAATGAGCACTCGGGACAGCCCCCCCACCCGAGTGTCGTTCGGGCCCTCGGCAGCCGAGCACCCTACACAATGTCCTTAAGAGTCACACCGATCCCAAGCCTCACCAGTTCCCAGCGGAGCTGGCCCAGGAAGCTGTCAAGCCGAGTGCTGTGCATGCCGCTGCGAAGCTCCCGCCGGGCCTGCGGGTTCCTCTGAGAACGCCAGCGGGCGCAGCGTGGACAGGCCGGGCGGGCCGGCCAGCGGCGCCCTCGCCCTCTACCCAGCGCCGCGGCTCCTCGCTCTGCGAAGCTCCCGCAGCCGCCGCCGCCCCAACATCTGGCAGCTGCGCCCGCCCCTGGCGCCGCAGCCAATGGGGCCGGGGCGGGGCTGAAGTGGCCCCGCCTCTCGGGCCGGCCGGGGGGCGAGCCCCAAGCCCGCCCCACTTCGCTCCAGCTCTGGGGAGAGGGGCGGGACTCCCTCTAGAAGCCGGGCGGGGTGCAGCCCGGGACTCCCCAACGTCCCAGAGGCTGAGCTGACTCCAGTTTGCGGAGTGACCCAGAACAAGTCACTTCCCCACGGTAGCCTCAGTTTCCCCATTTTAAACAGGACAGAGCTGCGATTCCTCCCTCGGAGGCCCCCCGAGCGCGGGCTTCCCGGCAGCGCCCTTGTGCGGGCAGTGCGCCCCCAGTCGCCGGACCTCAGGGCCCAACCCACTGGACCCGCTCCCGGAGTGGCCGTGACAATCCCTGGAAGTGATGGGAAGGTCTGGCCCCTCTGAGGACTCCGGGAGCGCCGGACGTCTAACCTCAACCAAGGCCCTCTCCACCCGGAGTCTGGGCCGTGCTAGGTCGGGCCGCCCCCTAGTGGGGAGCGCGCGCTTGGCGGCGATTCCTGCGGGGACATCCGCACCCCCTCGGACGGCGGGGGGTCACCTGCGGAACGAGAGGGAGTGCAGGGGAGTTAGGACGGCGCTCCCTGGCAGGAATGGTCCGAGAGCCTGTTCCCCGGGGCGCTCCGTGATCACAGGCCAAGTTCAAGGATACTGTCTAACTGGAGAGGACAGACCAGTCAGTAGATAGAAAAATACCAGTAATGAGGGCGAGGCTAGTTCGGGAGAGGGGACTCGCAGATGAAGTAGCATTTTGTATGGGATCTGGGTGAGCCATCAGGGAGAGGTCAAGAAGAGGGGCATTCTAGGCAGAGGAGTCTGCCAGTGAAAGGCCCTGCGAGGACAGGAGGCGGACAGCGTTGCCCTGGCCGTTGCTCGGCTGGCGTGAATGTGGTTATGTAATAGAAAGGTTACAGGTTCTATCCCCCAACTGCCTGGGTGGGTTCCAGATGTAACCAATCAGTGCTTCTCTCTCTCTAAAAGCAATGAAAACATGTTCTCAGGTGAAGGGTTTGGAAAAAAAAAGGTCCAAGATGTCTATGACAGTGGTAGTTGGGGGAGTGAAGAGGTCAGCAAAACTAGGCTCCTAGCAGTCTTAGAAATGGGAGGTCTTGTTCTTGTGCGGTGGGGAGCACTGAGGGCTTTTGAGCAGGGAATGACCTGGGCTGGGTCCTGCTTACGTAGCCCCAGCTGTTTTGGGAGAGCCACTCTGTCATCAGAGTGGATGGAGCTCCTGCCCTGATCCAGCACAGAAGGGGAGGGTCTGGGCCTCGGTGGGGCTGATGCACAAAAGGAGGTCACTTTGGGGTATGTTTTGGCGCTAAAACCAAGCCTTGCTGATGCATGAATGTGGGTAGGGAAAGGGAGCGTCAGGCATGACTCTGGATTTCTTCCCCGAACGTCTGGTTGCATGGGATTGTCATGAACTGATCCAGGAAAGACTGGAGAAGAGTGGGTTTGGGGTTGGAAAACCAAATGATCATTTGCGGACGTGTGACCCTTGAGGTGTCTGTTAGACATCCAGGGGGCAGTGGGGGGTCAACCACTGGGTTGTGACCCTGGAGTTTGGGAGAGAGATCAGCACTGAAGCCTTGGATCTAGGAGGCAGAGCAAGCGGATGGTGCATAAGGCATGTGCCCGGAAGTGATGACAAAGGTGAGTGAGTTCAGCAGTCAGGACTGAGCCCTGGAACACCCAACCCGGTGGAGGTAGGGAAGATGAAACAGAACCAGCAAAGGAGGGAAGCAGGAACAGCCAGGGAGGTGGAAGGAAATAGAGTGTGGGCACTTAGGAGCTAGGAGAGCAAGCATCAAATGCCGCCAAGGAGGTAAGACTGGAGAAAGAACTGCTGAGGACCCCAACTAGGGTGGTTTCATGGGAAGAGGGACAAGCTGGACTACAGTGAGTAGAAGAGAGAGTGAGAGGTAAAGAACTGAAGAGAGCAAATGGAGACAACTTTTTTTTACAAGATTTTATTTATTTATTTCCAGAGAGAGGAGAGGGGAGGGAGACAGAGAGGGAAGGAAACACCGATGTGTAGAGGCAACACAGATGGGTTGCCTCTCCCACGCCCCCAACTGGGGACCTGGCCCGCAACCCAGGCATGTGCCCTGACAGAACCAAACCAGCGACCTTTTGTTTCACAGGCTGGCACTCAATCTGCTGAGCCGCACCAGTCGTGGACAGACAACTTTTAAAAAATTGACATGTAAATACAACAAATGGACAACTCTCAAAGGTACAGCTCAATAAATATTAAAATCTGTAGACACTGGTGCAACTGTCACCCAGATCAAGATATAGGATATCTCCAGCCATTCCAGGAGGCCATGTTGTGCCCTCTCCAGTTTATATCCCCTAAGATAACCACTATCTGATTTCTATCACCATGGGATCCCTTTGCTTGATGAAGATAAACAATCTTTGAGAGATCTTGTTGGTGGTTGGCCTCAGATTTTGTAGGCAGATAATGTTCCAACAGGGGGTGGACAGCTGGAATTCAGACTCTGTGGGGTAGCAAGTCTTGGGTCAAATTTTCCTGGGTACTGTCTTGCTTTGTCTCCAAGGACTGCAGGACCAAGACTTCCCCGAGTCTCAGTTTCCCCATCTGAAGCTTGATCCTTCTCCCCACACATCTCCTTCGGGTTGTAGAAATGAATGGAGGAATTCACTTGGGGCAGTGAAAATGTGGGGGTTTTACAGGCCTCTGGATGCCGGTCTGGAGTCTAGAGCTCAGTCACCAGGACAGGGTGGGGCTGGCTGCAGGCTGGGAGGCCCGGGAGGCCCGCCCACCCAGTGTGTTTGAGCAACTCACCTGGCAACAGGTGGGCCTGATGCAGTCTGGTTTTCCAGCGTTTCCTCTGCTGTCTGTATCCTCAGGACGCTATGGTGCTGTTCAGGTCCCTGGCACTCCTTCTTGCTCTGGTTGTCCCTGGTGAGGAGCTGGTGGGTGGGGGAACCCCTGGACAGACCTGACTTTTCTCAGATCAACTATCATGGAGGGCAGGAGCTGGGGGAGAGCCAGGAAAGGGCAAAGATCTGAACCCCTGATCCTCATTCCTCTCTTGGCTTCCTCCTCAATCAAGTCCTCACTCCCAGTTTGTGAAATGAGCTGACCTATGGCTGGATGTGGGGGGACAGGAAGGGCCCTGCGGCGGAAGGGCAGGCCTACCCTCGTGTGTGTGGTGCCATGTGCATGGGGCCCTCCCGCCTGAGCTCCTCTTCCCCACAGCCCTCCGAGGCCTGCCCTGGTCCATAAATATCTCTGAGAGCCAGGGGCCGGGCGCCACCCTGCAGGCTTTCTCCATGAACTGCTCTTCTCACACGCCCACCCTGAAGCTGGTCCACGTGCAGCCCCCCACCACCTTCTTCAACACGCCCAGCCTCGGCCTGACCAGGTGGCCGGGGATCTATACGGGAAAGGTGGGGCTGTGGGCACAGCTGGGGACTGGGGGGAAACAAGGGCAGACCCTAAATTCGCGAGGCCAGAGGTGGTGCAGGGGCAGGGAGAGCCCGGGCCCCACACGGCACTGCCCACCTGCCACAGTTGACCTTGAGCAGCTCGGCCCGGCTAGACGCCCTGGCAGTGAACCACTATGAGCTACAGCTGCGGGTCACGTGTGGCAACCAAGTGACGGAAGGACCACTCTCTGTGGATGTGCAGCGGGACCCTGACCGTATCCAATGTGCTGGCCGATTTGTCAGCTCAGGTGAGGCCAGGGGCAGCAGGTGGGGTGGGGGGCAGGCATGGCCTGAGCAGAGCCTCCCTGACTGCCCCTTTGGCCAGCTGGGGAAGTCATCCAGGTGCCGGAAACAGTCACACCTGGGGCCCGACTGTACACTTTGCTGCTCCCAGGCCTGGAACTCCAGGGAGCCCAGGTGAGCCCAGCACCTAGGCAGTGGGGGACACAAAGGGGAGACCACGCCCAGCCCCTGCCTGGCCAAACACAGTCTGCAGGGAGCCTTTTAGTGTGCAGCTGAGCCTCTACATGATACATGTTTTTGGAGAGAGCCACTGAGGCCTCCCACCCTTCAGTGACCATGGCTATTCCTACAGGAACCTCTCAGGGGGCTGAGTTCTTTCAACTTCTCCTGTATGTTCTGGATTCTCCATGAAAATTCTGTTTCACTTCTGTAATGCAAAAAAGAAATGTAGTTTAAAAACAAACAAGTAAATGGTTTAAAAGCAGAAAGGATTAAGGATCAGGGCTAAGGGGGCCCAAGCTAGGGTGTCAGTGCTGGGTTATGGGATAGTTGGGTGTGGGTGGGTACCTGCTGGGCTGTTGAGGAATTTTGACAGGGGTGCTTGGGGCACTGGGGCGGGGGGCCGGGGCCTCCAGCATCTCTGTCCCGTCAGATAAACATCACCAGTGCCCAGGACCCTCCACACTTCCCTGGACCTTTCTCCATCAATGGGCAGGGTTGGCTGCAGGCGCCACCCCAGGGCCTCGAAGGCCAGGCTCGGAAGGTGAGCACGACTTGGGGCCTGGGGATATCCTCAGACTGGGCATCCATGGGCGGAGCCACCACCTCCTGGAAGTTCGCTTGTGCTTGGCCTCCTGGGTCTTCTCAGTTCTGCTGCCACTCCCAGACACAGCCCACACCTGCATCTTCTGCCTCAGGCCGGCAGTGCCCGCCCCCCCACCCCCCCACCCCCTCCCGGGGCTGGTTCAGTGCTGGGCTCTGGATTCCAGAAAGAGGAGGGATCCTTGGCTCTGGGATTCATGGTGCCCGGAATAGGAAGGAGAGTATTCAGAGCAGTCACACAGGAAGAGAAGGTTCTGGGTAAAGGGGCTAGTGCAGGCTGAAGGGGATTAGAGAAGTTTCTTCTTTAGAAATTCCATCTTAGTAACTGGCTCTTAGCCACTCTAGGGTGGTAAGTCACATACCGAATGACTCACATGTTACTCATTGCGGGGGCTGTTTGCATCCTAATGGAAGGATTATTGGCCCAAGAATGGGACTCAGAGGACCGTCTGCAGGCAGGGTGACCCGTCTTGGGGAGGAGTGAATGTTGGGGCTCTTGGTGAGCTCCTGAAGGGGGTCTACCTCCTTGAAGAGAAGGCTGGGCACAGACATGCCAGCAGAGGCACACCTGGTTCCCTTCCTGTGCGGTCTGCACCCAGACCTTCCAGCTTCAGATCCTGGTGAACTTTGGAGCAAGCCGAAGCTGCCGGGGGACGCTGACGGTGAAAGTTTTGCCTGTTCCTTCCAGCCAGGTCTCCTTCCTGTAAGGTTCCCCTACCCTGGGACAGTAGGGGAGGCAGGGCCCAGCACACCCCCCACATGGGGAAGTGGGAGTAGGTGAAGGTGAGGCTGCTGGAGTGTCCCAGCTAACTCCGGTAAGGGGGACGGGGGGGGGGGCGGGAATCCCCGAGGAGGGGCCTGGGGACCTAGATGGAGGGGGCAGGGTGGGGTCAGGATGCTGCTGGAGCCAGAGCGCCTTTCGGTTTAGGGAGCAGAACCAGAATATCACCATCCCCGAGGACCTGGTCCCTGGGAGTACTGTGGTTCAGGTTCAGGCCCGGGGCTCTGACGTGCGCTACGAAATCCTCTCTCCGGTGCCCAGCCCGCTCTTCTCCATCGGACCGGGTGAGGGGCGTGGAGGGGGTACGGGATGCCCCTACAGGTGGTTCAGAGGTGACTCGCACTACCTCCTCGCCTCCCTGAGAAAAAAGGCTGGAGGCCAGGCAGAAGCTGCGGCGAGGTTGCATCTGGGGGCCCGGCTGAAAGAGATGAGCCTTGAAAGAGGCGAGCCTTGGAAGAGGCAACTCGGGTGGCCGGACTGAGCGACCTCCTGGGCCAGGGGATCGGGTGGGAGGTTGGGAACCTCCCTGAGCTTGGCGGGGGGCCGAACTCTGCGTCCCCCACCCTCCCACCCCGCGCAGCGGATGGCGTGATTCGGACCATTGCGCCCCTGGACTCGGCGTGGGTGGCAGGCGCGGCAGTCACTGCACTGCAGGTGAAGGCCTTTGAGCGGCTCCGGCCCTGGGCCAGCGTCCAGCTCGATCTCACCGTGAACGTGACTCCTGTCAACCGTTGGCCCCCGCACTGCCTCCCAGCACTGCTGGTGTGAGTACACCCGAGCCTCACCTAGGCCATTGGGATGCCAGCCACGGCTCTGGCCTGCCCCTGACTTCTGCCCTGCCGCCCGCTCTCTGCTCCCAGGACTCAAATCCCAGAGACCGCGCCTGTGGGCACCGTGCTGAGCACCTTCACTTGCGCTGACCTGGACTCTCCTGCCTCCACCCTGGACTACCAGCTGCGGTTCCACAGCCCTCCTGGCCTGCCCAGCCTCTGCCTTAACGACAGGGTTCTGGAGGTGCCCAGCACCCGCTCCCAGGCCCACTGCAGGGTGCTTGGAGGGGGAGGTGGCAAGGGTCTGTGAGAGCCAGACAGGGGGTGGGAGTGGTGAAGGAGACGGTGGTGGGGCCTACCTGCTTTGCAGCTGGGAAAACGTGGGGTCCGCGTGGGTTCTCCGTGGACGGCCTGGCCTGAGGCAGCCCAGTGTGGCTCCAGGCTCCACGGCCTCACTCTCTGGCCCCTCTGGCCAGGTGAATGCCACACTGGACTGTGACACCCCTGGGGCCTGCTTTCAGCACACAGCCTCCATCCTGGTGTTCGATGGTGGTCAGCCCCTCATGACCAGTGAGTGACTATGTCCAGTCCTGGACGTTCCCGACAGGGCTGTTCTGTTCCCCTGTCCCCATTCTCAGGACAGGGTCATCCCTTCTCCCACAAAAACCGATAGGGCTGCTGGTCTCCATTTCATACGCCTAGGGTGGGGCACATCTCTCCTCTCCAAGACAACCCCTGCCGCCAGACCCTCTCCCTCCTTGGGCCCCCAGGGCAGAGACAGGTCTCCCTCCTCAGACCCTTAGGGCGGGGCTGGGCACCCCAGCCCAGCTTCCTGACTGCCTAATGGCCTGCAGCTGAAGTGCCAGTACTGGTGACGGTGACACCTGTCAACGAGTTCTCCCCAGCTTGTATTCCACGCACGTTCCGTGTTCGCGAGGATGCAGGGCCCCGCACCCTACTGGGCTCTGTGGTGGGCACCGACATGGATTACCCACACAACAGCGTTGAGTACTACGCCTCTGGCGGGTCTGCCACCTTTGCTGTGGACCGTCTCAGGGGTACTTCCTGCCCAGGGCTGGGACGGAGAGGTGGAGCCAGAGTTGACTGCAGGCTGAGGCTGTGGTTCCGCCTTCTAGGAGAGGTTCTCCTCCTGGGGCCTTTGGACTATGAGCAGCAGAGGCTGTACAGGCTCACTGTCCTGGTGACTGACCATGGCCAAGACCAGGACCCCACCCACCACCGCTCAGGCTCTTGCACCATTACCATTGAGGTTGAGGTAATTGAGCCCCGAGGCCTTGGAAAGGATTGGAAGGAGTTCAGATCTCCCTCTAGCATTCTGATTTTTTCCCTCCATGCCTCAGTTTCTTCCACTGGTTGGCTGGAGGGGGTGGGGTCTCATATGGAAAACTTTAGCCTGTTCCCAGACACCTAGGCTCTAGCTGTGGTGGGGGGAGGCTGAGGGGACAGCCTGGGGACTTGGCAACTAGATGACCTGGCTACCTTCCTACAGGATGTGAATGACCATGCTCCCGAGTGTGAACCCCCATTTCAGGAACTCACCATCCACATCTCCCCGGGCCGTAGCATGGAGGTGACCACGGTGTCTTGTCGGATCCCTCAGGAGCCACAGCGCCGTGCCTTCTCCTATAGCATCGTGGGGGGTGAGGGCCATGGGGGCCACCAGGCTGTGGGAGAGGAGAGGAGCAGGCAAGGCCAGCAACGGTCCCCTTCTTCTGCCACTCTGCTTTCAGGGAATAGTCAGAGCCGATTCAGCCTGCAAGGAGCCGTCCTGATGCACAACGACCTCATGTTGGGGCCCCCCTGGCCAGAGCAGCCCCAGACTTATGAGCTGTTGATCCGTGTGGTTGATGCAGGTCCCTCCATCCCCCACTTGAGCACCACAGCTACTGTCACTGTGCATCTAGTTCCCAGGAGGGCCAGCACAGTGGCCACCGGCACCCATAGAACCACAGTGAGGGGGTCCTTGGGCCCCTGAGGGGTGGGGAGAGAGGGTCTTGGAGGGTGAGGAGACCCAGTTTTCCAGGTGGGTGATGGGGGAGGGCACTCCAGAGGGAATCATTGAGTGCAAAGAACAATACAAGAGAGCAAATCTGGGGTGTGGGGTGTCCAAGTCCTCAGAGGGCTTTGACGACTGGACGATCAGGGCATTTTGGCAGGGCCGTGGTGAGGTTGTGGCCCCTATTTCAGGTGCTTTCAGTGATGACACCCCTGCTCGTGACAGACACAGAAGCTTTCTGGCAGCCAGAGCCCTGGTTTGTGGTGGTGCTGACAGTGACCGGTGCCCTTCTCCTCTTGGCTCTGGGCTGGCTCCTCAGCAGGCTCCTCCGGGGGTAGGGTGCCTCCCATAGCCCCCACATGGACCCCATCTGTGAGAGGTGGTCTCAGCCAAGATTTGATAACAATGCTCACGGTGATGAGCAGGCAAACTACCATTAAGGAGTGCTGTCCTCCCTCCAGAGGTTGTCTGGTTGGAGGCAAAGAAACACCGAAGGAAGCTGTCTCCATCCTTGGCAGAGCCCAGTCTTGGAATGGGATGGGGGTGTGTGAGGCCCAGGGCTTGAGACAGAGTGTGCTGTACATCGGGGCATTTACCCGGTTCCTTACCCCTGCCCTCCACTGAAAACTGCCCTGCCCCTGGGGTTTTGAGTTCTTGTAGGCACAGGACCGAACCCAGGAGGTGGTGGGGGTAACAGTGCGGACATTGGATACAGGCTCTGGCTACCTCCGATACAAAGGGGCAGGTGAACAGTGCCGGGTCCTGGAGCCGGCAGGTGTGCTTGCTGCCCTCATGCTTGGCTCCTCCCCTGGCATTTTAGGTGGGCCCAGGTGCCCCCGGCGCCACGCAAACCAGCCCAGGCTCTGCTGCTAAACAGGTCAGCCTCCTTTGCCCACCTCTACACCTGGAAGTCCACTGCCTAAACTCAGGCTGCGGCCCAGAGCCTCATCCTGTTCTCCTCCTCCTACTTTGGCCCAGTATCCCAGGAACCGAGGGGTCCATTGAGGGGTTCATGGAGGCACCGAGGATGGAGATGCCCCAGGCATCCAGCAGCATCATGAGCCCGGTATGTCAATCCTCCGTCCTGTGTCGGGGGGCCACCGAGGCTGCCAAACCTGCCCCCTTCCCTATGGAGGGCTACCTACCCCTGTGAGAGCGCCCACCCCAGCGCCATCAGGATGCAGGAGGCAGGTGGTCTCCTGACCCCGTGGACAGGGTTCAACTAATAGCACCCTCTCATTTTTCCCCTCAGCGGTATTTTGATGGCAGAGCACAGGACTCCCGTGAGTCCCCTTTTCCCAAACCATTTTCCACCTGGACCCACTTTCTCTCCTTTCTCTACCTCGTATCCCTTCCTACCACCAGGCACCCACCATCCACGTTACTCCTTCCCTGGATGGGGACAGTCCTCACTCCCACTCACCTTTCAGACAATGTTTGTCAAACACCTGTGGGATCAGGAAATGACTCAGAGCTGGTCTGGTTCCTGACCTCGGGAGCAGGGGCCACGGTAGTGAGGGGAGAGGCCCCCAGACACTCCGTTGTCGCCAATGAACGATGGAAGAGTAATCTGGCACTGGGTGCACGGGAGCTGGCGTCCGTTTTGGAGCATCTGTGTTTTGAGCCAGACCCTAAAGATTTTCTGAGAAAGGAGGGAGGGGACGGGTTGGATTAAGCAGAAGAGGGTGTCACATCAAGGTTCCTGGGACATCTCCTACCCTGAGCTGAGGGAGGCAGTTCCACTGAGGCCAGCAGCGCCCCCTCTCTCTCTCCTGACCATCTGAGCCCAGGTACAGGCAGAGATTACCTGTTCAACACACGCACAGGAGCCCGCCGCTGGCTCTGAGGCCAAGAAGCTGCTTCACTACGTGGGAATGTCTTCTTCACATGACCATGGGCTGTGTCTTCAAGATGACTCAATAATAAACAAAATTGCAAATGGAAAAGCCCTAGCCTTGTAACCCACGTGCGGGGGAACCTCTGAGAGCTGTGCTCCCTTGTTCTCACTGGGAGAACTCGCTACCTTGAGGGAATACTCTAGGGAGCGGTAAGGTTATTTTTAAAAAGATTTTATTTATTTATCTTTAGAGAAAAGGGAAGGGAGGGAGAAAGAGAAGGAGAGAAACTTTGATGTGCAAGAGAAACATCCATGGGTTGCCTCTCATGTGCCCCCAACCAGGGACTAGGCCCAAAACCTAGGCACGTGCCCCAACCAGCAAACTTTCAGTTTGTGTGAGGACACCCAACCCACTGAGCCACACGCGTCAGGGCTGGCAATCTTATTTTTAAGAAGGCACTGTCCAATGCTCTGATTGACAGTGATTAATGCTCTGCTGAGGCAAGAGCTTATTAGCTCCGGCAGGTGGAGAGGGCCCAGGAGCTTCCTTTTTCCACTGAGAGGAGGACGTTGGGGGGGCAGTTTGCCCACTGTGTGTGGAGATTTTCTTGGGAAGGATCTGGAGTTTTGCACTGAGGGTTGGTGCAGACTTGAGAATCCTATGGCGTGGGTGGCCATGGAGGGATTGACGGTAGCCCCTCTTCTGAGGGGCTGTTCCCATCTCTTCCTGATGTTTCTTCTGGCTCCTTGGTGCTCAGCCCTCCCTGTGCTGAGCTCAGCCGCTGCACATGGCCAGGCGGCCGTCAGGAGGGCAGGCTCTGCTGGGGGCTGCACTAGCCTACTTCCATGCCCAGCCTGGCGTCAGATCACAGGCACTGCCAGCTCTCCAAAAGGACCTGCTGTCTGGTGGAGGCTATTTTACTGTGTTTTAAAATTTATTGATTTGAGAGAGAGAGAGAAAGAGAAACATTGAATTGTTGTCTCCCTTCCTGATGCACTCATTGGTTGATTCTTGCATGTGCCCTGCCCTGGGATCAAACCTGCAACCTTGGCATATGGGAATGATGCTCTGACCAGCTGAGCACCCAGCCAGGGCTGGTGGAGGCTATCTTTTCTGTGGTATCCCCAAGTTCTCTCAATCTTCTCTCCTCTGCCAGGTCCATGGACCCGAATCCTCTCAGAGATCTGGAAGAATCTCCCTTCCTGACAGTTATGAAGTCCCGGGTGGGCACAGATGCTGAGGGCCTTCTGCGGGAAAAACACACCGCACGGTGCTCCCAGTAAAGCGAGGGTGTTAGAGCTGGCCTCGGGGACGGAACGGCGAGAGCAGGCTGCTACCGGAAGTGGTTGCAGGCACTTTCCCTGCTCTAAGGGCTCATTAAATCTTTATGTCTAAAGAGCCAGACTGTTAACCTCATTTTATAGATGGAGAAACCATGGCTCAAAAGTCACAGCGCTAGCTAGTCCTGACACTCGGCGTGAGTGTAGACCGTGTGACCGCACCTGGCCTAACCCTGAAGCCGAGCCCAGGGTCAGGTGCTCTGTACGGGGGGACCAGGATGCATAGTTGGCCTGGGAGGCGCATCCTGACAGTCCAGGGCAAAATATATTGTCATAGGAAACTCAAGATAAGATACTCTAGGATGGGAAAAGAGTGCCCGCTGCGTGCCAGGGGCTGTGCTGGGAACGGAACTCCGGACAGAGGGACAAACGTGGGCAATGGGCGCGGGGCTGCTTGTGTCGGCACAGACGGCCGCACTCTGGGACCGCTGAGAGGCAACGCTGGGAAAGCCGCTGGGAAGAGGGCACTCGACCCTGAAGCCAGGAGGAGGAGGTACAAGATCGGGTGCCTCCACCTCCAGAGGTGGCGTGACCTTGGCCCTGCTTCCCGCTCTGCGCCTCAGTTTCCTCACCAGTGAACTGGGGACAGCAACCCCTCCCTGCCCGAGTGGGTAACAACAACAGCAAAAAGAGCAAAGAGCACACAGCAGACAGCCCCTGAGTCTGTGCTCGTGTGCGTATGCAGACGCGGCCGGGACCCCGCCGGAGTCGCGCGCGCACAGACGCCAAGGGCGCCTCGGCCTAAGAGTCACCCGCAGAAGCTCTGCCGCCAGCAACTCTGGAAAGCGCACGCATGCGCCAGCCCGTGCCGTCACAGTCACGTGCCGAAGCGATCGGCACTAGCCTGGAGAGGTTGGCTCTGATTGACAGGCAGGTCCACCTGTCATCGGAAAGCAGTCCCCAGACATCGGGCAAAGGGGTTGTTAACTGGGGACAGTCTCGTTCGGGGGCGGGCTCTTTGCCGCCCCGGTTACTATGACGCCCGGCCCCCGCCCCCTCGGCTAGCCGCCATCTTGTTGTTGATCCTACCCAGTGGGCCGCGCCAGGAGCTGGACCGAGCGGCCGGTGCGGGGCCGCTGCTGCGGGACTCAGCCATCTGCGTTGCCTGCCAGGGGCGGGCCGAAACCTGGAGGCCCGGGGGGCCCAGCTCCCGTGGGGAGCCGTGGGCGCCCGCTGCCCGGGCCGGGCCGGTGAGTGACAGGACTCTGGCCGCTAGATCGGCCTGACGGCCGCGGGGTGGGCGGCGGCGGGCGCGGGGTGGCAGCGGCTGCGCGCGGGAGCGGAGGATCCCCGGAGCATCACTTGAACATCGTCCGAGTGTCCCGGCCGGCCGCCCGTGGAGCCTCCCAGGTGCTGGCGCCCGGGCCGCGGGGACGGCCTCGGGGTGGAGGTCCGAGAGTCCCGCTCCCGAGGGACGGCCCGCGGGGCAGCGGGCAAGTAGTGTCCCTGAGCGAAGCCCTGGGCCCCGCTGGTCCGCAGCGCTGAGCCCTGTCCGTGCCGGCCTGGTGCTCTCCTGGGCGGCGTGTTGCTCCCGCGCGCGAGCTGTCCGCGCCGCTTTCTTAGCTGCCGCTCCCGCGAGTGGTTTTCAGGCGGCTCGAGGCTGGGACGGGACGTAACGGGCGAAAGGCACGCGAACCGCGCGGGCAGGGGACGCGGCCCCTTGATCCCGGAAGGGCGAAGGCCCTCTGCCCGGCGCCTGCCTCCGTGCTCGGGCGCTCCGTTGGCTTCTCCCCGAAGGGCCTGGTTAGATGTCCGTGGTGCCCGAATTACGTTTCGGGACGTAGTTTCCTCGGTTCTCTAGCACCCGTGTCTGGAGCCGTGGTAAGCTCTTCCCCGTCCGGCTCCAGGAGAAAGTACTACGGCAGTGGCTCGGTTGAATTTACCTGCTGAAGAGATTCTCTAGTGTAAAGAGACAAAGGAGACGTAGGAATGTGTGAGAATCGGAGAAAGAGATGAAACTTTTTTTTTTTTTTTTAGGTCCTTGGCGGTGGTGGGGAACTACCAAATTAACTTTTAACAGACCAAATGCATCTTGCCCAGTGGGAACAGACGGCCCAGGCCCTCTCCCTGCGGGCGGGCCGGGTAGGGACCCTGGCCTGGGTGGGTGTGCGAGGGAGCCCCACGTGCCCCCGATGGTCCCTGGGCTTCCCCGCCCAGGCTCGTTGCATACTGTCCTATAAAAAGCCTCCCTGAGACCACCGAGAAGTCAAGCAACAGTATATTTGTGCCCTTGGGTCAGGATCTTGTCAACTTCCGAATGTTTCATTTTGAAAGAAACCAGCTCCTTGGACAGGAGGTCCCACTGGAGCACAGATGCTGAAACCGGAGAAGGCTGCCGGCCTGCTGCCGTGGCCTTCCTGTGAGAAGGGAGAGAGCTTGGGTAGTCGAGGTGTATATTTCCCTGCCTGCCTGCTGGCCTTTTTTGTTTTGAATCTTGAATGAATTTTGACCTTGGTAAGACCAGGTCCTTCGGCAGTGCCTGATGAGAAAGGAAGGAGATACTAAACTATTTAGAAGCATTTTGCCTCAAGCCCCCACCCTTTGATTAACGCTTTCTTTACAAAGTTCAGGCAGCCACAGGGTTAAATTCTTGCTGGTTCCTGTTAAAATCACCCAGGGTAGGCCCCCAGCCTGTTGAGGACCTGCTGAGATACAGAAAGTGACAGACCCGCTCCTTGGTTCCAAGCACTAACTTTTGCTGCCCCAAGGACATGAGAGAATAGCCAGTAACTTTCACTGCCTTTGTTTAATGCTTTCACAACCTCATGAGCGGTATTATGAATAGTAGATGGCGCTTGATTCTGCGTGGTGTTACCCCAAAGCAGCTAATAGCAGTAAGGCTGTGTGGGGCATTTCTAAATGCAAATAAGTAAGAATGTCGTTACGCTGGGGACGGACCCTCCATCCACTAAAACTTGTCTGTCTCTATGTAATTCACCTGTAAATGTCAGCCCTTTGAATGCCTGCGCGCAGCAGACACACTTCCCAGTCGGAGAGCCTACACCGAAGTCAGAGCCTGCTGCGGGTTTGTGGGGGGCGCTCTGGTTTCCTAACGTGGCTGGTCCTAATCCCTGCTAACCAAGCGGTTTACTAGACATTCTACACACGTTAGGCATTTCCCTACACCAGTCACCTGCTCGCTGACTCCGCGGGCTCTGCCCCCTCTGGAGCACCCCCCCCCCCCAAGGCTCTACTTCTCTCCCGAGCCCAGCGCAGGTCCCTCCCGCCTGGGGAAACACGCCCCAGACCTCCCGCCCCCAGGGATGTGCCGCTCCCTCTGAACTGCAGTAGCATCGTTGCCCTTACACAAAAACAAGATAGTCTTTGCTCTTTTAAAAATAATGGTTTGTTTCTTCTGATAAGACTTAACCCCTTTTCTACAGAGACTGTATTTTTGTGTCTTCGTGCACCTGTGTATAGATGAGGACTAAATGTTTACCAAAATGTGCTAAATTTGTCTGAGTTGGAAACACCCTCTGTAATTAAACAGGGTGGAGGGAAATGGAGGGAGTGGGCGAGTGGAAATGGGGGTTTGGTGGCTGCAGAGGGCCCCCCCCAATGACAGCACAGGTGGACTGGAGCGCCCGTGGAGGCCCATCCTCAGTGCTGCAGAACGGAGCCCCAGAAACAGCAATTCTGCACCTCAGAAGTGGCTGTGGGGCCCACCCCCTTCCTGAGATGCCAGGTTTGACTCTTGGATAACATGTGCTGGGTGGGCATGGCACTGGGTGCTGAGAGGCTGAGGTCCTCTGCCCGGTCTCGCGGCCCCCTGGGGCGCTGTAAAGTGTCAGCGCAGGTTGCTGCCTGCTCTCCTCTCTCTCCTGCCCTGAGTGTCAGGAGCAGTGGTGGGCATAGCGGGGATGCGGTGCGCGGTGCGCGCTGTCTCTGGCCTGGGGCGAGGGAGCAGTCGGGCACTGATGCATCATCGGGTGCTTCTTGCATGTGCCCTGGCTGGAGCTCGAGCCCGCAACCTTGGTGTATTGGGACGGGGCTCTAACCAACTGAGCTACCCGGCCAGGGCTCAGTCAGGCATTTTGTGTGCTTGTACCAGTGGACCTGTGCTTTTGCCCCAATTTTAAATCAGATTTTATTTATCTTCTACTACAGCAGGATTTGAGCAGTGGGTTCTGACTGAGAAAACCTAAGGCATCTTGACTCTCATATGAGAGGTGGTCAGAACTCTCATGTTTGCTGTTATAGCTTGGAGTTATGTTGATGTAGGAGTCATTACATACGCATTCTGATGGGGTCACGTGTTCACTTCCGTGCTGGATTCTGTTAGGGACTTTTGTGGAGTGAAAGTCTGCTTCTGATCTCTTATAGAAAAGTTTTATTTCTTGGTGGGCGTGTAGCTTGCTTATTCTTGTTCCCTCATTTTACTGAAGGTGAGCAGCCTGGGGAGCAGGTCTAGGACTGGACTCTTTTCAAGTCTAAAATTTGATGTCAATGAAGAAGAGCACTTTAAAGTCCATAAAAGTGTGGGCACTGATAACCAACTTATTGTGTAATCAGAAAGTCAGATAATGACGAGTGTTGGTGAGGGCGTGGAGGAGTCACATCTGAGCCCTTGTGCACAGCTGGTGAGGATGTAAAATGATGCAGCTGCTTGGAAAACAGTCTGGCAGTCCTTTAAATGGTTAAACATAGTCCCACTCCTAATTACTTCCTCAAGAGAAATGAAAATATGTCCACACAAAAACATGTATATGAATGTTTATAGCAGCATTATTCATGATAGCCAAAGGGAGAAGAAACCTGAATGTCTTATCAACTGATAATGGACGAATGAAATGTAATATGGACATAAAACGGAATATTACACAACAGTGAAAAAGAATGCTACAATATGAATGAACCTGGAGGAAATTATGCTGAGGTGAAAGACACCAAACACACAGGATCACATATTATATGGTCCTGCTTGTATGACATGTCCAGAAGAGGCAAATTTATAGAGATAGGAAGTAGCTCATTGGTGGCTTGGGGGTGGGGGAGAGGGTAGGGGAGTGATAGCTGAAGGGTATGGGGTTTCTTCTGAGGTGACGCGCGTGTTCGAAAATTGTAGTGATGGTTGAACCTATTTGCAAATTTACTAAAAACCATTAAATTGTACTTTACATGGGTGAATTGTGTGTGTGAATTATATCTCAAAGCAGTTATAAAAACAGCTTTTATATAAGTAAACAGCTTTTATCTAAGTAATATATATTCACTAGTTAAAAAAAGAGATAATTATGAGCAACAAGAAGCAATAAAAGTAAAGGTCACCCATAGCTTCACTGTTAGTGTATAATCAGACCCCTCCTCCCCAACTTACAACTTTTACAAAAATGGGATTATGTTCTACCTCCTGACTGGTACCTTTGTGCAGTCACCGATGTGGGATAAACATCTGGGTTGGTAAGTAACGTGTGCCGACAGGGGCCAGCTGGCGGCACGTGAGGGACGTGGGCGCACTTGGGTGAGCGAGCCGGCACAGGCCCTCTGAAAGGTCGCTGTCGCCCAGTTCCAGCCCGCAGTTGTGTTAGCAAACCTTGGGACTTTTTTTTTTAAAGAAAACCAGAAATTGGGATTTTTATGTGAAATTTCCTGATTTTTTAATTTGCTAGCGAGTTAAGAAAACTTGAGCCATTTCACTGGTCAAAGGAAGCCGGTCGTTTGACGGCTGGAAATGGTAAAAATTTTGAATTGCCTGATGTTCTTGTTCCACCTGAGGTGGGACAGGGTGATGTTCTGCTCTCCTGTTTTGGCCTTCATGCTATAAACAGGTGTCCTTTTCAGCAGGGTACTAAGTGTCACGGTTTTTCATATTTTCGTGCTTTTTGTTGGTGAATTTGCTGCCTAAAGTGGCTTCCGGGAGTGGCACTGAAGTGCTCTCCAATCTTCCTAAGCACAAGACGTGCCTTCTGAAGAAGGGACGTGTCTGTGGAGTTTGGTCAGGCATGAGTTACAGGGCTGTTGGCTGCGGGTTCATGAGCTGACAATGTAACATCGAGTGTCTGTAAACAGAAATACACATGAGAGGCTATGTCTTGTACAGTGTGTATGTAGTTGTGGCCAGTCACGTAGTGATTGGTTGGCAAAAATGTGACTAGAGGCTCACAGAAACTAACCCTGTATATTTCCCCGGGGAGCTGGGGTCAGTGTTTGCTAACTCGGGGTTTGCAGCAGTTTTATAAAACGTACCTCCTGTAAATAACGAGAATGGATTATGTAGTCTTTGTATCTGGCTTCTTTTTCAAGGTTCATCCATTTTGTTGTATTTGCTCTCTTTTACTGCTGAGTGGTGGTCTGCTCTGTCGCTGTGCCATTTGCTGATGGGATCAGCGTTGCTTCTAGTGTTTAGCTCTTAATAAAGCTGCACTAAATGTTCTCGTACGAGTCTGCGTGCATACATACATTTTCATTTCTCTTCAAACCGGTACCTAAGAGTGGAATTGCTGGGACTCCCAGACTGTGTCAGAGCCACGCTCGCTGGTCCAGGAGACGCTGAAGAGCGGTCCTGTGGGCTCCGGGCCAGCTTTGTTGTGGCTCTCCCCTCGCCGCCCTCCGCGCCAAGCCTCCCCTTCCGTTCTGCCGGGTTTCCAGGTCTGTCCACGCTGAATCAAGAACTAGTGGCTGCTCCCTTGAGGTTGGAACTTAAGTGACCAGGAACTGTTGCAAGTACTCACAAGCTTCTCAGTTGAGGGGTCTATTTGCTTTAGAATTTACTTCTGAATTTGTCACGTTTCTAGAATTCTGTTCATTGATGCAGGCCAGGAGGCTTCTTGGCCATCCGCAGGGTCACAGGATTCACCCCTTCCCTCTGTGGAGCCTGGCCGTGGTGACTGTGCCTCTGCAGTGTCCAGGACCAGTTACCATGGTGGCAGCTGCCTCTTTAGCCTGTTGGACATGTGGAACATATTTCGGGGCTTTTACATTTTAATTTTAACTCATGTTTAACTTTTTAAAGCGTGAGCCTTCCTTGTGTGATGATCTTTTACGTGTGGTATTTGAAAGCAGCACGAACAAGAGGGTCCTTGCTGGTAGTCTAGATTTTAATTTCTGGGAGCAGCGTGCATTGGTTTTGGTGATGGGTATTCATTCCTTAAATCCCCCCTCCCAGTAAAAGTCATCTGCACACTTTGCCTATTTATAGCTGTTTGGCATATTACATGCATTCTGTTTCACCATTGACTTCTTGGACCAGTGTTCGGTGACTACTGAGTTCTTTGTAGTCAAGAACTTGGTTATCAGAATTCTCTTTTAAAGCTTTCCAAATCTCTTAAAGAATTAGCTTGATTCCTATGAAGCTGCTAAAATAATTTTTTGTGCCTGGATCAGGGACCAAACCCACAGCCTTTCGGCTATGGGATGACGCTCCAACCAATGATGCCACACCAGCCAGGGCAGGAATTTCTTTTTTACCAGCCCTATGAGACAAGTAGTGATACATTCATTTTACATTTGGGGAAACTGAAGCCAGACAGTAATTTGAATGGGTTAAGTTTAATAGAAAGAGTTATTAACTGTCTACAGGATATTGGGGTAATGAAGTAGAAGGAATTCTAAGTAACAGAAACAGCATATGCGGGAGCGGCTACTGCCCCTGGGGCTGATAGTGGCACTCAAGGAGGACACCGCCCCAGGGCTGAGAGGGTGGCCAGGCCTGACTGGATGACAGAGGGAGTCCCTGAGGTGCCGCCCCTGCAGGGCATGCTGGACATTTACCCTCTAGCCCTTGTTGGGCGAGAGGCTCTCCTTTCCGTAATGTCCTTACCGATGACAGTAACCTCAGCTGGTGAAGGAAATATTTAGTGGGTTCAGCTCCCTTTTGCAGCGCAGGTCATAGTGTGTGGGTTCGGAGCCAAGAGGTAATACATCGGTAACTGCCAAGCTATTTGTCAGAGTTATATGAACAAGTTATTAACAGATTAATCACATTTTTTCAACAGAATACTCATTACTACCACTTTATTTTTAAAATTTGTTTCCTTTAATATAGGATTAAACTGCTTCCTGTTCTAGCCAGAGATGACGTCTCTTTTTCTCTTTATCATAGATTGGTCTGTTTTAAAATTTCATACTAACAGAATCATGCTATGTGTGCACCTGTATAAGACGTCTTTC
The DNA here is from genome assembly GCF_987537825.1 of Furipterus horrens. NCBI lineage: Eukaryota > Metazoa > Chordata > Mammalia > Chiroptera > Furipteridae > Furipterus > Furipterus horrens. The sequence goes on along the minus strand of NW_028327177.1, from coordinate 140,374,497 downwards.
ACAGTGCGGCTTTGGAGACTGTCCATGCTGCCGTCCGTGTCAGTAGCAGTCCGTTGCTTTTTTGCTGTGTATTTCATTATGTGAACATTCCGGTTCGTTTACTGTTCTGTGCGTGGGAATCTGGACTGTTCCCAGTGTTGCTCTTACGAATAAAGCTTCTGCGAACATTTTTGTACAAGTGTTTTGGTGAACATGTACATTCGTTTCTCTTGAAGGGAGTAGAATTGTGGGATCATAAGGTAGATGTATGTCTAGTTTTATAAGAGACTTTAACACATTTTTCAAAATAGTTGTACCACTTTACAATCCCACCAACAATCTGTGAGAATTCTCAGCACCATGTAGTGTGTTGTCTGTGTTTTTAATTGTAGCCATTTTTGTCAAAGTATAACTACCTCACTGGGGTTTTAATTTGCATTTACCTGGCACTTTTGGGCACTTTTTTTCAATCTTTATTAGTCATTTGCTTAGCTTTCATTGTGAAGTACTTCTTTAAATATTTTGCCCATTTTAAAAGGTGGAACTGTTCATTTATTTTTATTATTGAGTTTTAGGAGATTGTGTATTTTGGATACCAGTTAGATACTTGTTTTGTGAATATTTTCTCTCAGTCCATAGCAGCTTGCCTATTTAATTTCTTATTGTATTTAAAGATCAGAGGTTTTCAGTTTTGTTGAAGTCTGATTTATCAATATTTTCTTTTAAAAGATTAATTATTTTTTCAATTACAGTTGACATTCAGTATTAAAATGTTTTAAAATCCTCATCCAAGGACATTTTTTCTCTCTATTTATTTGCTTGTTGTTTTGTTTATTTATTTTTAGAGAGGGGAAAGGAGAAAGAGGGGGAGAAACCTCACTGTGTGGTTGCCTCTCACTTGTGCCCCCAACTGGGGACCTGATTTGCAACTGAGTCATGTGCCCTGACTGGGAATCGAACCAGCGACACTTGGCTCGCAGGTCGACGCTCAATCCACTGAGCCACAGCAGCCAGGTTTTTTAAGGACACCTTTTCATTGCTTTTTAGGGAGAGAGGAAGGAAGAGGGAGAGAGAAAGAAACATCAACTGGTTGCCTCCCACATGCCCCCCGACCAAGACTGAACCCGCAACCCCTCAGACCACAGTATGACGCTCCAGCCGACTGAGTGACACTGGCCAGAGGGACAATCAATATTATAGTAGTTTCAGGTGTACAGCATAGTGGTTACACATTTATGTACGTAAAAAGTAATTCCCCCCAGTATGTCTAGTACCACCTGACACCACACATAGTTACTACGATGTTACTATCCTCCTGTGCAGCACTTGCATCCCCGTGACTGTTTTCTAGCTGCCAGTTTGTACATTTTAATCCTTTGACCTTTTCACTCGGCTCCCCAGCAACCCCTCTCCCATCTGGCAGCTGGCAGCTCTCTGTCTGTGAGTTTGTTTCTGTTTTGTTTGTTTTGATTTTTGGGTTCCCCATATTAGTGAAATCATGTGGTATTTTGTCTTTCTCTGTCTGACTTATTTCACTTAGTATAATACCCTCTAGGGCCGTCCACGCTTCACAAATGGTAAGATTTTATTCTTGTTTATGGCTGAGTAATACTCCATCGTGTATATGTACCACATCTTTATGCACCCATCTGTTGATGGACACCTAGGTTGCTTCCCCATCTCGTCTGCTGTAAATAGTGCTGCAGTGAACATAGAACTGTGTATGTCTTTTCAAATCAGTGTTTTGGATTTCTTTGATAAATAAATACCCAGAAGTGGAATAGCTGGGTCATAGGGTAGTTCTATTTTTAATTTTTTAAGGAACTCCATTCTGGTTTCCTATAGTGGCTGCACCAATTTGCATTCCCACCAACAGTGCACAGGGGTTCCCCTTTTTCCACATCCTCACCAGCAATTGTTTGTTGATTGATTAATGATGGCCATTCTGACTGGTGTGAGCTGATACCTTATTGTGGTTTTAATTTGCATCTCTCTGATAATTAGTAATGTTGAGCATCTTTTTGTATGTCTTTTGGTCACCTGTATGTCCTCTGGAGAAATGTCTGTTCAGGTCCTCTGCCCACTTTTAATTAGATTGTTTTTTGGTCTAAGCTGTTTGAATTCTTTATAAATATTTTAGATTTTAACCCCTTATTGAATGTATTTTTGGTAAACATCTTCCCCAATACAATAGGTTGTCTTTTCATTCTGTTGATGGCTTCCTTCACTGCACAAAAACCTTTTATTTTGATGTAGTCCCATTATTTGTTTATTTTTCCTTTTGTTTCCCCTGTCTGAGAAAATGTATTTCTTGGACATGTATGTTCATATCTTTCCTCAGATTTGGAAAGGTTTTGGCCGTTATTTCTTTAAGTATATTTTCTGCTCTCATCGCCTTTGGAAATTCCTATAATGCATATATGACATTTGGGGGTGCCCCCCAAACCCCTGAGGCTCTTTTCCTCACTCTTTTTACCTTTGCATCTCAGGCTGAGCACTTTTGGTTGCCTTACCCTAAGGGTCACTGGTATCCTTAGGTGCGCTCAGGTCGGCTGGTGGACACCTCTGGTGATTTTTTGCACTCAGTTACGGTACTTTGCAGCTGCAGAATTTGTTTGGTTCCTTTTTAGAATTTCTGTTGTTCGTTGAAATTTTCATTTTGTTCATATATCAGTTTCCTGATTTCCTTTGTGGTTTCCTTTAGCCCATTGAACATATTTAGGACAGTTGATTTAACATCTTTGACTCATAATAATTCCAATGTCTTTGCTTCTTCAGGGATTTTTTCGCTCTTTGGGTCAGAGTGCCTTTCTCCTATAAAATGGGCATTTATTTTATTTTTCGTTGGATATTTTGTGATTTTGTTGTTGTTGTTAAAACTGGACATTTGCGTACGGTGTTCTGGTAACTAGAAATCTGATTCTCCCACTCCTCAGGTGTTGCTGGGTTTTGCTCATTGATTGCTAGAGCTTTCTATTTGTGACTTTTCCAAACTAACTGACTTTGAAAACGTTTACTCCTGTTATGTGTATGTGGTCATGGAAGTTTCTGTTCAGCTGCCTCTGCTGTTAGCCAGTGACCTGGTAAAGACTTCCTTACACATCTGGCCCCCAGAAGGAGAAAAACTAAAAACAAGTGCTGTTCTCCTAAGTCCCCGGGAAGCCACTCCAGCCTGGGGTGCTGAAATAGGCAGTGGCTGTGCTCGCCGCAGCCTGCGCCGCAGTCAGAACACACACCTTGGTTCCTACTTTCTTTTGGTCTCATTTTGATTTCCTCTGTCGCTTGGAACCTGTGTTTAAAATCCTGTCCTCAGTTCCCCTTTTTTCATTCATTTCAGCACAGTCGAGAGAGAGATTTTCGAAAGCATCTTTGCTTTTATACACACACACGTAATACGGGGACGCATGGGTTACTGATCTTTAGAAACTCAGTAAAAACAGGAAAGGGGTTCATTGGATTCCAGCTTTTCTCTTTGTCCTAAATTAATTCTATTCTGGTTGTTTCTTGATGGGCTGGCACATCTCAGGCCCCCTGCCAAGTTTCCATTCCTCCTTGCTACCTGTGTACTCTCAGCCTGGTGTTCTAAGGAGGATGCCACTGTATCCCTTGATCCTGGGATAGGACCCAGGAGTCTAAACAATTCTTCATCTCTTCTCTGAGGACAAACAACAAAACAGATACCTTTAAGCCTTTTTCCCTTCTCCTGGTTTCAGACCTCCCAGATGGCTCTAGGCCTCTGCACGCACTTCTGGTTTCTGGGTGAAGGATGTGCCCAGTGCCTGGTGGACTGGAAGGGCAGGCTCAGGTTGGCAGCCCTACTTAGGTCAAAAACATTGCTTCTAATTCCCTCCTCAAAGGAGAGTTTTGTGAGCACCTGCTTGAAGCAGTCCAGTCCGTGGACGTGGGGACAGGAGGACTGTTCTCTCGCACCCTCCCGTCCGCATCTGTATCAGTGCCTCTGGTCTCGTACGTGAACGCAAGAATGGACTTGACTTCCAGGAGGCATTCTGTTCCCTTGGTCATGTGCTTTAGAGAACAAACAAGCTTTCATGTTAGTTTTCTGCTAGAGTGTTGTTTTTCTGTCCATGAATTTGAGGGTATCTCAGTATCTTTTTCCTGTCGGAGTCTGTAACAGCTTATTATTTCTAAAATTAGTTAGAAAATAGTTTTCATAAAGTTCAGAGCTATACAACCCAAGCTTTGTGTGGTGTTCTTTTCTATTAGAATGACTTATCAGTCCGTGATGTTCTTTTTAGTTGAGTGATTTTGCTATTTTGACCTTGGATTATATCAGAGAGTAAAAAACAAACTAAAGATAATTATTGTCAGAATTTTACTTAGCATTCCTGGGCCTTACCAAGTTTGTTTAATTTTTAAAAACTAAATAAATTTCATATGAGTTTTAAAGGACAAGATACTTCATTGTTATGCTTTTAGCGCTTAATGGATATGTTTAATTTTAGAAGAGGTAGTAGAAATACTGAATTTGTAAACTTTTTAAAAAAGATTTTATTTATTTATTTATTTTTAGAGAGAGGGAGGGAAACATTGATATGTGAGAAATATATTGATTGCAAGTCCCCAGCTGGCGACCTGGCCCGCAACCCAGGCATGTGCCCTGACTGGGAATTGAACTGGCAACCTTCCACTTCACAGGCCGGCACTCAGTCCACTGAGCCACGCCAGCCAGGGCTGAATTTGTAAACTTTTTAAAGACTACCTAAGGAAATTTGCAAGCATACCTATGGAACGTGAAGGCACCAAGGACACTTCTCTTTATAAAAAACTTGCATATCCAACTCAAGTGGTTAACCTGAGGCTATAAAAGCGTTGACCACAGAATTTGGAATTCTAACCAGGCTTCTTAGAGTGCATGGCTGCCGGTGTGCATTTTGAGTGTGTGTCTGAGCCTGCCCAGCCGAGGAAGTTGGTGATCAGGTGTTGTCTTGCTCTTGCTGTGGTGACAGTGCCTTCCTAGTTCTTAAAATAGTCCTGACCTTGTTCACTGCTGTATCTGATTGCAGTTTCTCTTCTTTGCCAGGGCTTTTGTTCATTGCCACTTTCTAGGCTTCCTCTGTTGTTGAATTAAAACAAACAGACTCATGCTGTATTTTCTGAACTTAGTTGGAGTTTTTTATATCGTTCATCCCTTGTTATGGAGCTTATTTGTATGTTTGCCTGATTCCCTTTCCCTTGTTTCTCTTTTGTATTATTAATAAAACCTGTCTAATCCTTCTCCTCACAGGCTGTCTTGTTTTCCCTCCAACATCTTGTTTAGTTTCTGTTGCTATTCATATCCAAGAATATTTCAAACCATTTTTCTTTCATGTATGTCTTTTTAGAGTTGAAAACAGAATTCTGCATTTTCTTTATTTGTTGATTTGGTATTCTGTCCTGTGGCCAGCATGCTTTGTTCTCTGTAAAGCTGCTCTTTGTTCTGGTTTTGATAGCCCTAGATTAATCTGTAAACTTTTTTGATTCACAGCCCTAGTAGTTAAAAAAAAGAAAAAAAGAACTTGTTCTTCATAAACATTTTTTATATGTTATACTTATCCTACTGTACACATCTGCTATAAACATCATATACGTACCTACATACATTTATTTACTGAGCTGTTTTTATTGTGTGGCTGCCATGTGCCAGACACTGCTCCGGGCACTTAGGATAATGTATAGTGAACTAAACAGACAAAGAGCCTTTCCTTCATGGAGCTGACATAATAAAAATAAGCAACAGATATTATCGATAAGTAAAATACATAATATATCCAAAGGGGGTAAGTGCCATGAAGAAAAGTAGAGCAGATTAAGGGGGGGATGGAGAATCCAGATGGGTTTGCAGTTTCATTTAGGGAGGTTAGACAGGTCTCAGTGAGAAGGAGACATTTGAGCTGGTACTTTTGAAGGCAGTGACTGAGTTAGCCGTGTGGCTACCTGGGGGCAGGGAAGGACGGTGCAGGCAGAGCAGACGGCGGGTGCAGAGGCCACGGAGTGGCAAAACACGCCTGCGCGTCTCGCTAGCGTGAGCAGATTGAGGTACTGAGCAGTGGGGAGAGGGCTGGCAAGTCGGAGAGGAGAGAGGTGGGAGGAATACAGATCTCGTGGGATCTTGTAGGCTCCGGTAAGGGAGTTGGATTTTTACTTTGGGGGTGATGGGGTGAGACTGCGGGATTTTGAATGGAAAAGTCACGTGCTCTGACTCTCACTCTTAACAGAGTTCGTGTGGCTGCTGCGTTGAGACTGTCGGAAGGCCCTGGTGGAAACGGGGTGTCAGGAGGTGAGGGAGATGCCGTGGTCGCCCCAGGGTGCTGGCTTTGGTGGCCGTGAGACGTGGTTGGGTCTGGGTGTGTCCTGAAGACAGTAGAGTCAGCAGGGTTCCATGATACATGGTGTGAGAGGAAGAGAGGAGTCAGGACCGACGGCCAGGTTTTTGGTGAGAACAGCAGTAAAACACAGTTCGGGATGGGGGAGACTGCAAGTAGAGTGTTTTTGGTCAGGGGGAGAGGAGTTCGTTTTAGCCAGTTGTGTTTAAACTTCCTAGATCAGCGATTTTCAGCTGATGAGCCACAAGAATTTTTAAAACATGCAGTAACTGTTGAGTCAGGGGCACTGAGCTCTTTTCCCTCGGATTGTCAAGTAAAAAGATGGCAGCAGCTGTGCAACAGTGGCCGTCCACAGTGAGTGAATCCAAAGTGTCGCCTGTGTTTTGTCTGAGCAGCAAAAGATATATTTCTGGTGCACTGCGAATTCTCGGAATTATGTGTGCCGTGAGATGAAAAGGTTGACGGTTGCTGTTTCAGATCAGCTAGGCAGGTGGGTGTATCTGTGAATTTGGTGGTCAGGAGAGGGTTGAACTGGAAGTGTCGCTGGACAAGAAAGGGCCAGAGACAAAGAACCAGTGAAGGACACTGAGTAACGGGAAGGGGAGAGCTTCATGTCTGAAAGCCAAGTGGAGAACACGGATCAGCGTTTTCTTCCCACTGCAGGGGCTGTGCTGGTATTCACTCGGGAACACTGGTGTCGTGTGTTCTCTCAGTGACTGGGTATTGACACCAGCTTTTCGCACTGGGAAGGCCCTTGTTAAAAATACATGCTTTATCGATTATGCTGTTACAGTTGTCCCAATTTCTTTTCCCTTTGTTTTCCTCTGCCTAGTACCCCCCTCCCTCCTGCTTTTTGTTTTTTAATGAAATCTGAGGTCAGAGAACAGTACAGTATTAATGTACTTGACACATAGATTTTAAAAGGTTAACATTTTACCATATTTACTTCAAATTTTTTTAAAAAATAAAAATTTTGCCCTGGCTGGGTGGCTCAGTTGATTGAAGCGTTGTCCTGTACACCAGAAGGTTGCGGGTTTGATTCCCGGTCAGGGCACATACCTAAGGTGCAGGTTTGATCTCCCGTCAGGGAGTGTATGGGAGGCAGCCGATCAACGTTTCTCTCTCACATTGATGTCCCCTCCCACCCTCTCTAAAGTCAATAAAAGCATATCCTCAGGTGGGGGTTAAAAAAAAAGAAATAAAAAATCATAGATAGAGGAGAAGGAAGTTCCCTTTCTTCCTAGATACCAAGACCCTCCTTTCCTTTCTTTCTCTAAAGTTGATGCACATCCTTCTGTTACATATCATTGTTCCTGTTAATAAGTACATATATGTGTTCACAAATTCATGTATTGTTTTATGTATTAAAAAGTTACAGCATCATCATACTAGAAATATTTCCAAATTTGCTTTTTCTAATTTGGTTTTGAAATATATTCATGCTGACATATTGATCATCATCAATACCGTACAGTCTGTGAATATACTCATTGGTTATCTGTTTCCCACTTAACGGACATTTGGGTGGTTTCCCGTTTTGGGTGACAACAATGCTACAATGAGCATCCTGGCACCTGCCACCTTGTAGCGCCTCCACCTCTGTGCCCCTTCTCTGTTAGCATTTTCCCAGAGTCACTGTCATTGTAATCGCCGCTAGTGTCTTTAATTTCACGTAAATAGAATCACACCACATGTCCTGTTTAGGGTTAGGGTTGACGGCCCCTGCGAAGTCAGCAGCCCTGCTAGGGTGTAGCGGAGCCAGGGCAGGAGCTGATTGGCAGTGCCACCGTGGGCACCTCCAGGAGTGTTTGCTTCCTGCTGTAGACGCTGCCGCTGTGCGACTCCTCTTCCGGAATAATTTAATTCATCCAACAAACTTCTTCGTTTAGTTACTTATTTAGAGCAGTTCCTGTGTGCCGGGAACTGCCTTGGATCTGGATGGAGGTGAAAGAGAACCGTTCGGTGGTGGCGACAGAGAAGTAACTAGACAGCAGTACAGCGATCCATTGTGATAGAGTCAGCACAGGCTACCGTAGGGACCAGAGAGGTGTGTACCGAACTCATTTAAGAGACCATGGGGCCTGGGAAACCTCCCGGGGCCGGGAGCCTTGTCCCGCAGGAGGACGAGGAGGGAGATGGCGGAGCAGAAACGTGGGCCTTAAAGCAGTGCTGATCTGCTTGGGGGAGTGGGAGTGGAGAACACTTCGTTTTTGTTGGTAGCCGTGAAATAGAGCAGTTTCCTGGGCAGCCGCGGGTTGAGACAGTTTTGCAGTTTTGCAGCAGTGTTTTTGTATAGCCCTTTCCGCCTCGGAACAAAAGTAATAGTTGTCTGTAGCAGGTAAAACCATATTTCTGCTCTGCAAATACTGTATTTTCTTTAGTCTTGAATTTTTAGATGTATCCTTGCCAATACATTTCTAGTTTCAAAAACATATTCAGTACTGAGAAAGGTGCCCACCACTTTAACTTTCTTGAGAGGAAATGGACATTTCAAGGAGGGTATTTGCAGACAGACAGCTTTTCCTTGTCCTACTGGTTGGTGTAGAGTCAGAAGGAGGCCCTGAGGTGCTAGCCATGGTCAGACTCAGTGGCCGTAGATTTAGCATTTATGATCTGCAACTCAGCAAGGAATGCCTTCCCCTGCCTGCTCCTTGGCACCTTCAGCAGAACAGTTGGGAACCTAGCGTGACCTGATTTTTCAGGCAGAAGAGGCCCTGACCAGTACTGGGTATCATGAGAAGTCTGAACAGAATGAGTTCGTGCTGCCTTTGTTTCTCCCTGAACTCTTCGTCTTTGAATGTGATGTGAGCAGGGACAGTTCGTTGCCGTCATGATGGCTGTCGCACACCATAGCTTTAAAATCAAACCCTTTAGAGAACTTAAAAGGGGTATGAGAACTAGGAAAGGCAGAGAATGTGGGCTTTTGTGCATAAAAAGATAGATGGAGGGGACCAAAGTGGCATCATTAAGTAAAAATTCACCAGCTGCCTCTCACGTGTCATGCTGGGGGAGCACAGCCCATGGCGGGGAACCAAACAGAACCCCTGGTCTTATGGTAAGGGGTAAAGAAGCCGGTGGGAGATAATTAGCAGATGAATCATGGAAAAGGGGCAAGAAGTGACATTCTGCAGCTCCTCACACTATCTCTGGGGTCAAAAGGAGGAAGATTGTTGTCACCAAACACAGAAATGGGAAGATGTAGCTAGATAACTTTGCAAATAAGTTGGAGATAGACCTACCTTTAGTTAATCACACCCTGAGTTAATAGTTCATCGAGTGAGGTTGTGAGCCTGGATTAACCAGTAATGGAGAACCAGGGGAGAAGTAGAGGGAAGGGGGAGCTAATCGCGTTAATCGCATTTGAGAGGGGAGCTAATCGCGTTAATCACTTTCCAAGAGGGGGAGATAATTGCGTTAATCGTGTTGGGGAGGGGAGCTAATCGCGTTAGTATAAAACCAGTTTACTTTGTCTACTTCGCTGTCTCTTGTGCTCCTGGCTGGCTGGGCGCGGACTCTGCAGACTCGTGAATGAACGCCTCGCTTTGCCGCTGAGGTCCCGTGTCCTAGTGTTTTATTGTGAGTGTTTCTCACATTACTTCTGGAGCAGGTGTTCTCTGAACTCTGGGGAAGTTGTAGCTCCTCAGGTGTCTTGATCTCCTGTTTTCCTCTCTTCCTTCCTGTTAGGAAAGAAGAACCAGCCGACTGGACCCTGAGCGTTGGCTCTCAGCTTGCCAGGACCTCTGCCTTGCGCTCCTCTGTGGCCCATGTGCTGCATCCTCTGCCCTCAGTGTGCAGCCGGCCCCCAACGCAATGTGTGTTTGTCAAACCATGGAAGTGGGGCAGTATGGCAAGAACGCGAGTCGGGCCGGCGACCGGGGAGTCCTCCTGGAGCCCTTCATCCACCAGGTGGGCGGCCACAGCAGCATGATGCGCTACGACGACCACACCGTGTGCAAGCCCCTCATCTCCCGGGAGCAGCGCTTCTATGAGTCCCTCCCGCCCGAGATGAAGGAGTTCACCCCGGAGTACAAAGGTCGGTCACGGGCCTGGGCCAGGAAGCCCAGCGCGGGGTTCCTTGTTTTCTTGGCCCTGCCATGTGGTTGTGGGTCCCCGTTGTCTCAAAGCAGCCCAGGCATTTGGTTATGCAAAAGGTGACCCGAAGGCATCGGTGAGGAGTGTAGGCCTTGGAAAGTGAATTTACTGATAGGGAAGCCCGGAAGAATTCACAGCATTGAGTCCCATTGGTGAAGACCATGCTGGTGTCGAGGTGTCCTGTGTGCTGGGACGGATGGTCTAGGGCAGTGGGTCTCAACCCCCCTAATGCTGCGACCCTTTAATACAGCTCCTCATGTTGTGGTGACCCCCAACCATAAAATTACTTCCGTTGCTACTTCATAACTGTAATTTTGCTACTGTTATGAATCATAATGTAAATATCTAGTATGCAGGATGTATTTTCATTGTTACAAACTGAACATAATTAAAGCATAGTGATTAATCACAAAAACAATATGAAATTATATATGTGTTTTCCGATGGTCTTAGGCGACCCCTGTGAAAGGGTCGTTTGACCCCCAAAGGGGTCTCTGGTCCCGCAGGAGGAGGGAGTGGGTGCTGCCAGGCTGAGGCGGGGAGGCAGCTGGCGCGGAGGCTGTGGAGCGGGGCTGTGGAGCGGGGCTGTGCGCTGCGGGAGTGAATCGGGGTAAGAAATTTACAGGACTGAGGTCTGGCGGTCCTGACTTTTGAAGGAAGAACAATATGTTTAAAATGTAAATTAACTTTATAGAACTCCATGAATACATACCAGAATTAAGTCATTTTAAAGTCTGATTTTTGTCATTGTGTTTATACAATTTTATGATTGTTCATCATGTGTAACTTATGTATTTTTTGTGCTCTGATTTTTAACATTTTAAAAAAAAGATTTATATTTTTAGAGAGAGGGGAAGGGAGGGAGAAAGAGGGAGAGAAACCAATGTGTGGCTGCCTCTTGAGTGCCCCCACCTGGGGGCCTGGCCCACAGCCCAGGCATGTGCCCTGACTGGGAATCGAACTGGTGATGTTTTGGTTTGCAGGCCAGTTCTCAGTCCACTGAACCCCACCAGCCAGGGCTAAATTTTAACATTTCTAAAGCTGTATGAATTCAGTCATGTTTACACCATCCTTTTCTTAGGGAAACCTCAATTTAGAAAAACTAATTCAAATCAGTATTGACTTTTGCTTCTTTACTCTTATTTTTTATTGTGGTAAATATACATAATATAAAATTTGCCATTTTTAAATATATAATTTAGTGGCATTGAGTAAATTCACAGTGTTGTGTAACCATTATCATTATCTATTTCCAGAACTTATTCATCACCTCAAACAAAAACTCTGTACCCATTAAATAGTAACTCCTCATTTCTTCCTTGCCCAGACACCACGTAACCTCTAATCTGTTTTCTGTCTCCACACATTTGCCCACCACAGGCATTTCATGTAAGTGGAACCATGTAACCCTTGTCCTTTTGTGTCTGGCTTATTTCACTTAGCGTAATGTTTTCAAGGTCCAACCATCTTGTAGCACGAGTCAGAGCTTCATTTCTTCTTAAGGCTGAACACGGTTCCATTGCAAATGTACAGCACGTCTTGTTTATCCGCTCGTCCCTTGGTGGACACGTAGGTCACTTCCACCTTGTGGCTGCTGTGGGCAATGCGTCTGTGAATACCAGCATACAAGGCTCTGTTTGAGTCTGTTTTCACTTCTGGGTATATACTTGGGACTGGAATTGCTGGGTTATATGGTAATTCTGTGTTTTACTTCTTTGAGGAACTTTTTTATAGTAACTGTACCATTTGACATTCTTACCAGCAGTGTTCCTTGCCAACACTTATTTTTCATTTAAAAAAATTACTATAGCCATCCTAGCAGGTATCTCATTGTGGTTTTGATTTGCATTTTCTTAGTGACTGATGATGTTGATATGTTTATCGGCCATTTGTACATATTCTCTGGAGAAATGTCCATTCAAATCCTTTGTGAAGTTTTGAATTGGATGGTTTGTTTGCTGTTGTCTTCAAAACAGAATCAGAAGAGTATTGAATTTGGAGGAATAAATATTCTAAGGCTGTAAAATTAGAGGGAAACCAGAATCAGATGTGCTGCTGTCTCTACCTGGCTAAGAAACAAGCGTTGCAAATGCTTGATAAATGCGACTTCAGCCACTTGTCCACATTCAACGTATCCACGGCCAAACCTTTTGCTGTAAATATGCCAAACCCAGAACAAGAACCCCAGGCCCTGTTAGTACATTGGGTCCTGCTGCTGCTAAAGCAAAGGTCCCGAAAAGGCCATGGAGCCCAGCTCCAGGGAAATGTCTCCAAGTCACAGCCCCCAGAACCAGGACACGCCGGGATCTCAGGTGCCACAGCCAGAGCGCTGGTTCCGCCCTCCCGCCAGCTTTCTCTCGGACTGGGGAACACGAGTCTTTAAAAGCCATAGCGGGTCTTTAGTAACCACTCGATGTTCTTCCCTCCAGCTGCATCTTCACTAGAAAAGAATTTACTTTCTCGAAAATATAATTCAATTAATTGAAAATTGATCCCTTTTTAAAAGTCAAATGAAGCCCAGTTTCTTCAAAGAAAATGAAAGATATTATTGGTTCAATTTACTATTTCAAAGGCCAAAGCATAGCGTTTTCACCTTTTATTTTGAAATAAATTTAAAACTACAGGAAAAAAATGCAAAAATAAGAGAGTTCTCATATACCCAGCTTCCTCTGTGCGCCACGATTCCAATGGACCAGGTAAAGCCCATTACTGGGCGGCATATCTGTCCATGAAGAGTCCTCTCGCCCACATCCACCCCCCGCCTGTACTGGCTCCCCACGTTCACAGCAGGACCTGCAGCCCCATGTAGGAAGAACCTGTTCCATCTCTCCAGGCTCTTGAGTTCTGCTGAGATATTTTAAAACGTGTATGAATTGAAAGCTGTGGGTGATGGTCTTGCCAAGGTGATACAGATGCCAGATGCTGCTGGATGTAACCGGCATAGCCCAGCTGATGAGCCGCCGCTGCGTTGCCGAGTGCCCTTGGGCTTAAGTGCATGCTGAGTGCCCTGGCCGCTGTGGGGCCTTGTCCTGCGTTCAGTGCCCGGTCAGGGCACACGTCTGGGTTGCTGGTTGGGTCCCCAGTGGGATGCGTGTGAGGGGCAGCCGATTAATGTTGCTCTTCCGTTCTGCCCCTCTCTGAAAAGTAAATAAATAAGATCTTGAAAATAGATAAATAAATTCAGTGTTTGGAAAGGCCCTCAGGGCACTGAAAGACCTGCGTCTTCTCCCCTCTCGCTGCACCGCCTGCGCTGTGACCACTGCAAGGTCCTGGCCACTGTGAGCGTGCAGTCAGCAGTCGGGCGCGCCGGAAAACCGTCTCGAGTTCTCAGGCGAGCAGACGAAAGAACGGCCCCTTCATGAACGTCAGCTGGGCTTTATTTTCATTTGGAAGAACGTGCCAAAGACTCACATGATGTTCAGTGTCCAGACGATGTGTCCCATCAAAGGAGAAGGAAACATAGCATGTTTTTTGTTCTCCCAGTTTGGCCAGATGCACGATGCTGTAAATTCAGCCCTCATCAATGGCCGGGTGGCAGATACAGCTGTTCCTCAGCCGAGAGAGAGAAGCAGTCAAGGAGAAGCCCCCGAGCGCCGTGAACTCTGCCCTGGGAGGAGCCCCCGCTCGTGCCTGAACTCACCGTGGCAGGGGTGCTAGGGTCCTTGCCCCTGCAGAGGGGGCTACGGCGTGACGGGGCCGGCCGGCGGGCAGAGCGGGTGCGGGCCCGGGAGCCCCTGGCCCCTCCAAGCTCCTTGCGTGAATTGCAGTAACTGACACTAAAGGGTTTCGATTTTAAGAATGGTGCTGTTTCATGCCTGTTGTTGGTAAAGAGCCTTATACTAAAATCAGAGTCGCCGTTTAGGCCACTTTTCAAGTATCAATAAAAGCATCATGTTACAAAAGTAACCAGTACAGTTTGTAATTACTCGAACCAGAAAACGAATGTTGATTAGCACTCTGATTAATCTGCGCACTGTTGGGGCATTGGCGGGTTCTCCCTCCGTCGTCCTTCTGGTCTGGGATTTCATATTCTATTTAGTGCACCTTAGTTTCTCCCAGTCCAGGGCTGATTCTCAGGTTTTCTTTGTCTTTCATGACCTCAACACTTGCGAAGAGTGCTGCTAGCAGTCATTCTGTAGGAGGTCCCTCAGTTTGGGTAGTCTTATGTTCCCTCCTGATTAGGTAGAGGTTCTGTGTTTTGAGCAGCAGAAATGGCCCTGTGTCCTCAGTTCCTCATGCCAGGAGGGACATGTCTTGTTACTGATAGTTTAACTTGGATCACTTGGTAAAGCTCTTTTTTTCCCATTGTAATTAATGAGTGTCTTAGGAACAATGCTTTGAGATTAAAGATCCTGTCTCTCTCACATTTGAGCTCACTAATTTTAGGTTGCATCACTGCTGCGTGCTAAAGGTGACTGACATTTCCACCATTTCTTCTCAGCCGTTTACTTTTATTATGGGCTTAGGGATATTTTATTTCTCACATTTGTCTGGATTTGGCCTCTGGGGCACCTTTACGTGGGCTCGTATGTGCTTGTGACTATACGCCCGCATTTTGTACTTCTGGTTACCACAGAGCGCTCCCGAGTGGGACGGAAGTCATTAACTGCAGGTGAGAGTGCCAAGAGGGGAAGTAAATACAGATTTATATAAGGTCAGGTGAGTGGCAGGCTCAGACGGGGCAGGAGCAGCCAGCTGTCTTCTGGAACGATGTCTGCTGGTCACTGTTCCCGTGCTGAGAGACCCGTGCGTGGGAGCAGGTGACGTCGGTGCGCTCCGGGGCCGCAGTGCCAGCCGGCTGTGCTGTGCGGACCCAGCCTGTGGAGACGTGTGTTGACTGGCTGCTTTTTTTCCAACAGGCGTGGTGTCCGTCTGTTTTGAGGGGGACAGTGATGGTTACATCAACTTGGTGGCCTATCCTTATGTGGAAAGTGAGCCAGTGGACCAGGATGACACGCCGGAGCGGGAGCAGCCCCGGCGCAAGCACTCCCGCCGGAGCCTGCATCGGGCGGGCAGCGGCAGCGACCACAAGGAGGAGAAAGCCAGCCTGTCCTTGGAGGCCTCTGAGAGGTGAGCGCGCCGAGCGGGGCCGAGGGCGCCTGGCTGCCGCGCCAGAGCCCTGCCACGGTTCGGGTGGGGAGGTCGGGCCCGGGGTGGGGAAGGTGGCTGGTGCTCTGAGGCCGCCCACTAGGAACAGCCTGTCCCCTGTTTGTCACATCACCCCAGTGACAGCGTCTGAGAGTAGCTGTAGCTGTTTGAGAGAGAATGGAGCTCTGGCAGCCCTTGGGAAGGAAGAGCGTCCTTGCCCTCCGGCTTCGTTCTCTCTCTGAGGCCCGACAGCAGCCGGTAACGTTTCCCTGCATTTGCAGTTTTGTTCATTGCATCAGACATGGGTTTCCTTTTGGGTTAGGAAGACAGCATACAAAGACTTCTGTTTCTTGTTATTTTATGCAAAAAATGTGAGCTCCCACTATGGTGGCAATAATCAGAAGAACAGACAATGGAAGGGTTGATGAGAAATTGGAAGCTACATTGCTGATGGAAATGTGAAATAGTGCAGCCACTCTGGAAAACAATTAATTCGTCAAAAAGTTAAACCCACCAGTTCCATTCCTAAGTGTATACCCAAGAGAACTGAAGAAATGTAACACACAAAACTTGTGAGCAGATGTTCACAACCGCATTATCTCTAATAGGCAAAAAGTGGAAACAGCTCAAGTGTCCGTTAACTGATGAATGGATAAATAAAATGTGACATTCTATACAACAGGCTATTACTCAGCAATAAAAAAGAATGGAGCACGTCTACGTGCTGCAACAAGGAGGAACCTTGAAAACATTCTGCTCAGCAAAAGAAGCCAGTCACAAAACAACACACGTTTTATGATTCTGTGTATGTAAAACGTTTAGAATAAGCAAATTCATAGAGACAGAAAGCATGTTAGTGGATGCCAGAGACTGGGGGGTGGGGAGGATGGGAGTGACAGCTCGAGGTGACTGGTTTTGATCTTGGGGTGATGAAAGTGCCCTAAAAAATTAAATAGTGGTGATGTTCTACAACCTTGTGAATATACTAAAACAATCACTAAATTGTAAAAAAGAAAAAAAAAAATCAAAGTAATAAAACTAATGTAAACTAAAAATAATGTGAGCTTCCTGAAACAAAGTGAAATCAAAATTGCATTAAATTACTTTATATTTAATTTCATTCAAAAATAAGTTTCTGTGAACAGGATGCCCCGTGACTCGATTAGTTGGAATTGGACTTGGCCGTGGCAGCGTGTAGTTTACCTCTGACACCAGGTCAGTTAAGCAACACGTGCTGCACATCGGGCTCCGGAGCTCAGGGGCCCAGGACGTCCCCATCTCCTCGCTCCGTGATGGAAGGGGACACACTCACATTGAGGAGCGCGGAACCCCACAGGACTCTGGGTGTGTGATGTGTCATTTCTCGTGTCCTCCATGGGGGTCCCCTGTGGCCAAGTCTGCGTCTCTGATGCCAAGAGAGGGCTTCACCTGCGCTGCATAGTAAGCAGGGCTCTGGGTGTTGAGGAGACCCATGGGGCGAGGGCACAGAAGCACAGCTCCACGGGCCCCCTTTATTCATTCCCCAAGGGCTCTCTCGTGACTGACGATTGTGGGACCTAATCTTGGTCATTCAGGTGACAAGGATTGTTCCCACGTCATAGCTGGCAGTTTGTGCCCCTCTCAGCAGCTCTTGGGAGTGGGCTCTCTTGTCCCCTCCACAGGTACAGAGGTGATTTCATGCATCATCTGGTGAAAAGCCAGTGAACACAGAATCCATCGAGGTCTGCCTGTGTCAGGTTCAGGGCCCTGCTCTGAAGGTGACAGCTGTGTCTGCAGTGACCAGACTTCTTTTGGCTTGTTAGCAGAGTCTCTAAGTCACTCCCAGGAGGGGAGCTTGTGTCTTCCCCAGGGACAGGTCTATAACCGAGGGCGAAGCCAAGGGCCACGGGGCCTCGTCCAGGCACAGAGTTGACTGACCAGCTGACTGACTGGGGCTCAGACAAGTCAGTCCTGCAGTTTCTTAAAGGGGATCGCAAAAGGCACCCGAGAGTGGCCTCGGCAGTGTCCTCACCCGCAGCAAGTGGGGCTTTTGTCAGGCTGAGTGGCACTGGCAGGCTATTTCTCTGCCAGTTAAAGGGACACGGCACCTCCGCCAGTGCCCCCCTGCTGGGGAGCATCAGCAGTTCTGGAGAGGACAGCAGCGATGACATCACTGCAGCGGCCACCTCTGCTCTGAGCCTCGGCCTCGCTCTGCCATGTTCAGGGCCCAGGGCTTGGCCTGCGTTTAGCTTTGCTGGGCAGAGGGATGCACAGCCTCACAAGTTACTTCAAGCAAAGACTTTGATGTTGGGAAAAAATGAGGTTGTGGTGAAGTTCTGATTTTTTAGAGTGAGGAAGGGAGAGAAAGAGAACAACATTGATTTATTGTTTTACTTATTTGTGCATTCATTGGCTGATTTATTATTATTATTATTATTTTTAGAGAGTGGGGAAGGGAGGGAGAGAAACACATGTGCAAGGGAAACACTGATGTATGGTTGCGTCTGCACACCTCCATCCAGGGCCCTGACCGGGAACTAAGCCAGTGACCTTCTGGTTCACAGGCCAGTGGTGCGCACTCCACGGAGCCATACTAGCCAGGGCACTGGTTGATTGATTCTTATATGTGCCCTGACCAGGGATCAAACCTGCAACCTTGGCATACTGGGACAACGAGAACCAACTCTGCAACCTGGCCAGGGCACTGTTTTTTCTTTTAAAGAAATTGATATCGGAGAGTGAGACAGAGACCCATTGATATGTTGTTCCACTTGTTCATGCATTCACTGGTTGTCTCTTGTACGTGCCCTGACCGGGGATCAAACCCGCAACCTTGGCCTAACTGACTGAGCCACCCAGCCAGGGCCAGGATTCTGATATTCCCAATTGGAGTCATCGTCCCACCACGATCCCTTTGTGCTTTGACTTATTTATTTATTATTGTAAAGAACTTCTACAGGTTTATTTATTTTGTAAAGGATTTTATTTTTAAAGAGAGGGGGAGGGAGAAAAACATCGATGTGTGGTTGCCTCTTGCGCGCCCCCAACTGGGAACCCGGCCCACAACCCAGGCATATGGCCCGACTGGGAATCAAACTGACGACCCTTTGGTTCACAGGCTGGTGCTCAGTCCCCTGAGCCACACCAGCCAGGGCCCTGCTTGTCTTTCCTTTGTTTTTCTCTTGTTTTCAGGCCTGATACAGAGGCAGGCAGACATTCATAAGCGTCATGTCAGCATCTGCTTCATCTCAGTCTTACTAAAGGAAGGGTCCATCTGAGACGCTGTGGATGCCGCACTCTGTCTGAAAGGACAGTTGCTCATGTCCCTGATGGTAGCATCCTGTGCTCCACTCTGTGAAAGTAAAACCATATGCTCCTTGAGTTTTGTGTTTTTAAAAACTGGTAAAATACACATGACAAAATTTACCATCCTCCCCTTTTCCCCGTGCACAGCTCAGTGGCACTGAGCACAGTCACGTTGTTATGGGGCTGCCACCGTCTGTCTCCAGGACCCTTCATTGTCCTCAAAAGCAACTTCATGCGCATTAAAAAGTGACTTCATTCTCCCCCCACTCCCCACCCCCGTCCCTGGCAGCTACCACTCAGCGTCCTCTCTGAATTGTGTTACTGCATATGAGTGGGTCTTACAATATTTCTCCTTTTGTGTGCGGCTTATTTCTTTCACTCAGCAAAATATTTTCAGGGTTCATTCAGGATGTAACATGTATCAGAATTTCATTCCTTTTTATAGCCCAATAATACTCCACTATACAGCTGTCCCATGGTTTGTTGACCCGTCCACCCACTGATGATAGGTACTTGGATTGTTTCCAGCTCTTGTTTACTGTAAGGCTACTCTGAACATTCGCCAAAGTACGTGTTTGAATTTTTGTTTTTTTGTTTTGTAGGTATATGCCTAGGAGTGAAATTATTGGATCCTCTGATAATTGTGTTTAACTTTTTGGGGAACCGTCAAACTTCTTCACAGTGGCTGCATCATTTTACGTTCCATCCAGTAGTATAATAGCCTTCCTGATGGATGGGAAGTGGTAACTTCACCACATAGTTTCATGCAAAGAATTATTTTTCAGAGACACAGGAAGATCACTGAGAGCCATTTACTTGCTTGGATGTGCTCATGCATCTGAGGCCCCATGCCACCTCCCAGCAGGGTCTGTGTGTGGCCGATGAGGCCCGAGCCACCCTGTGCAGTGAGACCCGGAGGGTGACTTGGGTATGTTCTTTCTCCTTAGCTCCCAGGAGGCAAAGAGTCCGAAGGCGGAGCTGCACAGCCACTCAGACGTCCCTTTTCAGATGTTGGACGGCAATAGTGGTCTGAGTTCGGAGAAGATCAGCCACAATCCCTGGAGCCTGCGCTGCCACAAGCAGCAGCTGAGCCGCATGCGCTCCGAGTCCAAGGACCGGAAGCTCTACAGTATCCTTGTCACTGCTGCGTGAGCGGCCCCTGCGCCTGGGCTGCCGGGTCCTGGGACGGCGCGCCCGCCATTGCCAGTGCCAGGACCCTCTCTGCTCAGGGCTCCCTCTTTGGTTCCCGCTCCCTTTTCATAGGCTCCTCTTTGTCCTTACTGACACCAACAGGCGTTTTCTGCCGTTTGGTGCTGTTAATAAACTTGGCCATCTGACTGCGTGCTGTCTGGTGGAACTTGCGGACGATGCACGTGTTCTGTGCCTGTGCGTTTTATTCGCGTGGCAGACACGACTTGGCTGCTGTGACTTGAGTTACTGAATTTTTAAATTTATCTTAATTACAATGTAAATCACCAAATGTGCCTAGTAGCTCCGATATTTCTCAGTGCATGTCTACAATCGGAGGTTTGTGTGTGTGCGCGCGCGCACGCATATGCACACGTGTGTATCTTTCCCCTCCCAAAAGATAATAATTTTTAAATTATGTTTGCTTTTGATGTTTTTGTTTTGTCTGAAGATGAACAGTATACCTTTATAATCAATGTAAAATAGTTTTAAGATGTTAAAAGGTATTAATTAGGAAGTGGGAACCTTATAATCGTTCAGTGTTTTGCAGCAGCAGCAGACAGCGAGTAACTCACACTGAGGAACCAAGGGGAGATGGGCTGAGCATTTCATACGCAGTGACTCGGTTTTCCTAAAAGTCTGTGAGGTAGGAACTGTTAGGATTCCCTCTTCAGATGGAGAAATGGAAGCACAGGGTAAGTGTTGTGCCCAGAGCCAGTGAGTGGCCAGAGCGGGATTCGAGAGCCCATGCGCTCGGGTGCCTGCACCGTGAGATGTTTCTGCAGCCTTGCTTAAAATTTATTGTCGCTTATTTATAGGTGATAGCAGGTGGTAGATTAATTAAAGGCCAAATTTAATGGCTTTCTGTGTTATTCTTTAAAGAATTGGGAGATGCTAGAGTGTTCATCAGAGTGATGCCGAGTGTCTTTTCCTCCGAGACTATGATCATGTCATTGTCCCAGATATGGAATTGAGAAACATGTGAAGTGCCTCTACCTTTACCCAAGATTGTTGCAGACAGTAGCTTTAGATGAAGACATGGATATGAATGACCGGAAGCCAGGACCATGGAGCTGTTCTGAGCAGAAGGTCCTAGAAGTACCAAGGGATAAGTTTTAAATATATAGTCTGCTGATTTGAATTTAAGTCAGAAAATGGAAAGAGAAATTTAAACCAGCTTCTTCTAAGGATCCCGATTTGGGAATGTTAAATCTGCTTTTTCATTTTTATAGTAGTGCTACAAAGACGCCTTCCTTATTTCTCAGGCCTGGGTGAGGCACTGGCTGGAGTGGGGCCTTGGTTTGCTGTATACGAATCTGCCAGAACCATCTTTAGTTTATATGCCTGCAAAACAGATTTAAAGAATAAAAATTTGATGGCTTCAACAGAGGTGGTCTATATACACGCAATGGAATCTTATTCAGCCTTAGAAAGAAATGGAATTTTGCCACACTACAATATGGAGGGACCTCGAGAACATTTTGCTAAGTGGAATAGCCAGACACAGAAGAGCATATAGTCTGTGACTCCGCTTACAGGAAGGACCTAGACCCGGCAGAGTCGCAGGGACAGAAAGGAGAACAGCGGTTACCGGGGGCCGGCGCTGCATGGGCACAGCTGCGGCCGCGGCGGGGACGACGGAGGCCTAGAAGGGGGCGCGGTGACGGCTCCCCAGCAGGGCGAGTCTACTGATGCCACTGAGCTGCGCTCTTAAAAAATATTTAAAATGGCAAGTTTTATGATACTTATATTTTACCGTAATAAAAATTTTAAAAGTAGTAATAAGCCAGCGGTGTGAAATCCACGTCTGAGAGTTTGGGGGAGGCGCCTGTGGGTTTCATTGGACGAGGACGCCCCTTTGTAGAACCTGCTTGCACCTTCCTGGCTGCGGCCGTGGCGGGGGTGGCTGTCGTTGGCCTTGACCGAGGCCCAGAGTTCCTCCTGCTCGAGAACGTGGTGCACCACTTTAAGTACCCCTGTGTGCTGGACCTGAAGATGGGCACCCGGCAGCACGGCGACGACGCGTCGGCCGAGAAGGCGGCCCGGCAGATGCGGAAGTGCGAGCAGAGCACGTCGGCCACGCTGGGGGTCCGGGTGTGCGGCATGCAGGTGCGCCCGGGCCGTGGGCGGGCGGGGCGGGGCGGGGCGGGGCTCTCCTCGGCTGTGCTGGTCCGGAATCTCCTCCGAGAGGCTGTGTCCCCCCAGGATGCGGGAGTGCGTCCTTGTAAGTATGTTCCTTGAGCCCTCTTGTCCTCACCTGGTGACTTTGGTGAGGGCGCCAGGTGCAGAGCTGCTGCGAAGGCCTGTTACCTAACACTGGGTATGTAAGACTTTTCTGGCAGTTAAGATGTTCTTAGCTTGAGTCCAGCTGGGCCACAGGGAAGCTTGGAAAAGGACTTCAAAGGAGATGGCAGCCTTGGCTGGTGTGGCTCAGTGGGTTGGGTGTTACCCTGCAAAGAGAAAGGTCACCAGTTCGATTCCCGGTCAGGGCACATGCCTGGGTTGTGGGTTCAGTCCCTGGTTGGGACGTGTGCAAAAGGCAGCCGGTCAGTGTCTCTCACATTGACGTTTCCCTCCCTCTTCCTTCCCCTCTCTCTAAAAATACATAAAATCTTAGAAAACAACAACAACAAAAATAGAGGTGATGGCAGAGGCCCTGCAGGCCTAGTCTGCTCTCCTGGCCTCACTGCAGGAAAACTTAGGGTGAACCCGGCTGCCCCCTCAGTTGTGTAGGGTGAGCAGCAAAGCTCAGGCTATCAGAAGTCCTCTCCAGACTCTGCTTTCTCGGGGCACTGTAAGGCCATCTGATGACCTGGCACTCACCTTTGTTTGTCTCTTGGGGTTTCAGGTGTACCAGCTGGACACAGGGCATTACCTCTGCAGGAACAAGTACTATGGCCGTGGGCTCTCCATCGAAGGCTTCCGCAATGCCCTCTATCAGTACCTGCACAACGGCTTGGACCTGCGGCGTGACCTTTTTGAGCCTGTCCTGAGCAAACTGCGGGGCCTGAAAGCGGTGCTCGAGCGGCAGGCCTCCTACCGCTTCTACTCCAGTTCCCTGCTGGTCATCTATGACGGCAAGGAATGTCGGGCTGAGTCCTGCCTGGACCGCCGGTCCGAGCTGCGTCTCAAGCACCTGGACACAGGGCTGCCTGAGGTGGCATCACCCTGTGGCCCTAGCACCAGCCCCAGCAGCACCAGCCCCGAGGTGGGCTCCTCGTCTCAACCCAAGGTGGATGTCCGCATGATCGACTTTGCACACAGCACGTTCAAGGGCTTCCGGGATGACCCCACCGTGCATGATGGGCCAGACCGAGGCTATGTGTTTGGCTTGGAGAACCTCATCAGCATCATGGAGCAGATGCGGGACGAGAACCAGTAGGCCCAGCTCTGGGTCCCCAGAACCCCTTCCTCTCCACCCGCAGGCAGGGACCATTGATATGAACTCGCCACGAGGACACACAGACTTGCTTTTAAAGGTTATATTTCTCTTGGGTGAAAACTAAAAGAAATTTTTTAGCTGTAGCCTGGAATTCATATACATAAGAGAAGGAGGGCAGAACACATCCTCTCGGCCAGGCTCCAGAGCTTCACGGCTCTGACTGTGGTGTCCAGGCTGACGTAGAAGAGGGGCCCCTGGTGGGCTTGGCAGCAGGGACAGGGTGCCCTTGGACACTGATTTTCTCGCCTAGATTGCTGGGGTCTGTGGCTGCAGGGCCCTGCCCATTGTAGAGTAAAGCCCTGGGCTTGCACGGGACCCCTCCATGCCTGCTCATCCCTGGTTGCTCAGAAGTAGAGGCCTGGATGCCCATCTCTAGGAGGACATGTTCTAGTGTTACGGGTGTCAGCTGCTCTTTGGATGTTGCCCCAGGGCACTACAAGGCCAGCTGCACACGGCTGGATCCATCCTTCTCAGTTCTGATCTTGGTATGAGGCTGGATTCGTGAAGCTGGGCGAAGGCAGCTCATGGCAGAGGGCAGGCGTCGGGATTCCCGGGCCCTCTGGCACTTGAACGTGCTCCTCCTGCCTGCACACCCATCAGCCTTTGTCACCAAGATCCCTTGCCTAAAGAGTCTGCCCTTCTTACCCCACTGAAGGGGGCCCTGCTCTAGTTGCCAAGGAGAGTTAGTGCCCCAGCAGGCCCCAGGGCCGCTGGTGACTCTGGCCAAGGCAGTATTTGCAGTTCTTGTGCTGTGGGTGGGAAACCTCCTCCTCTAGTGTGGGCAGCTGTGCTGCCTCTGGCTGGGCCGCTCCTCCCAGGGCTCCGGAGCTGTGGTCCACTCAGGGTCTCACCTTATCCCAGGCCAAGCTCAAGGCAGCGGCCCGCTGTGAGGCACTCCCGGCTTCCGAGGGAGAACTTGAAGCTTGTCTGCACATGGGGCACTGTGTCCTGGGTGCAGGTGCCCGGGTTCTGCTAATGAGAATTTTGTCTTACCAGTCCTGGGGTCTGTCAGTCTGTCCTTTTGTCCATCTGCCAGCCCTGTCTCTTGGCATCCTTTCCCTGGGGGATAGCCTTGTTCATTAGTAAATACTGACTTCCTTCATCCTTCCCTCAGCAAAATACTCTCCCATTTCCGAGGTGAGCTTTGGCCCTTGTGCCCTTCAGCAGGTGTTGCCTTTTTACAAAGAACTGGTAGCAAAACGAACTGCAGGAGGTGTTCCCCTCTGGCCCAGCTCCCTGTCTGCAGCCTGGAGCGTGGCCCCCAGCACTGACACTGGGACAGGGAAGGCCCAAGAAGTGCCCCTTCCTTTCCCATGGTTTTAATTTTTGCTGCCAACCCTTCATGGCACAAAGACCTGCCACCTCTAACACATGTGGCCAGGAGGTGACACTGCTCTCACCTAACCATTGCCGAAGTTAGTGCCCTCACCTCTGAGCCTAGGGCCACTGTCCTTGTCACCTTGGGCATGTCCCTGTGTGGGCATTAAAGGTGAAGCTTGCTAGCCTGTGTCTGTGAGACGCCTTGGTGACTGATGGACTCATTTCCTGGTCCTTAGATGGAGCCTCACATGTCTTAAATGGGCTCCTTGATGGATCCCATCTCTCAGCCCTCTGACCCTGGTGCCTGTGGTGGGCAGGTTCCCATTCCTTGGGGCTGGGTGGGACAGCTTGCCGGTTTCTGGTCAGTAAGGACCTCTGTCCTGCACCATCCTGTGGCCTCAGCCACTGGAACCGTGGCTCTCCCTTAGCGTAGCCATTTCCTGGCAGGGCAGAGGCTGAGACGAAGGGATACCTTTGAGTGAACCTCTCCAGCCCAGAGGTGTGCTGTGTCTCCCGAGTCCTTCTATTTTGGGAGCAGATGTCACGCCCTTCTGCTCTTCCTAGCGAAAGGCTGTTTTCCTGGCCCTGAAAAGAGCAGAGGGCTTGGGATTTTGCTGCTTCTCCCCAGGGTGGGTCCCGTCCCTTCAGCACTTTTGACACTTAGAGACCCAGCCCTGTTACCTGGCGGGTGGTGGGCATGTGTGTGTGCACATGCTTTCCGCCACCACTCGTGCCCACTGCTCTGCCAGAGCCCTGTCCCTGCCAGGCCCTGTCTTCCCGTCCCCAACTTGGGACCAAAGTGCAACGTGGGATCACAGCTGGGGCACTCAAGTGACCCCTCTCTATAGTGCTTCCTTGGGCCAAGTGACACCAGCCCCCTGAGGGGTGGGATCGGGCGGTGCTTAAGGAGGAAGGGGACCAGTATAGCAATTTGCCAGGGACCCCCCCCCCCTCACATTGGGGTCTGTGCAGTGGGCCTGAGGACTCCCAAGGGGCCAAAGGCCTAGGCTCGTTCCGTAGCCGCTGCTCACTCACACCTGCCCACATGCACACGCCCTAGATAGATTGCTTTGAACTTGAAAGCTGTTAAGTTTGGTTTTCTTTGTGCCGACTTTAAAAATGGTTTAATGTGGAAAAAGTTTTGGAGAACCCTGGGAGAATCCTTTGCTTCTCCCGGAACTGTAAGGCTTCGCCTCTGGGAATTAATTTCTTGTTCCATTTCATGTGCTCGCCACCCGAAGCCTGCTCCGGGATCCGTCCCGAGGCAGTCGCGTGTTCTCGGGACGTTGCGTGCCGGGAAGCGGTTTGCGGGCTCGGGCCGAGCCGCCCCTTTCTGTACACCTAGCGCTGCCCGCCCCGCTTGTGTTTGCGGTCGTGTATGTCAAAATAAAGTTGCTAGAAAATCAGGCGTGGCCGTCTCTGTGAAGGTCCTGCGGCTTCCGGACAAAAAGGAGCCTCGGCCCCCGCTGGCTCCTCCCGGGACGGGCGGGAACGGGCCGGCAGCGGGCTCTGCCGGCGCCCGGGGAGAATACAGCCTCGCCCTTGGCGCCAGTTCCGCCTTTGGATCGGCCAATGGCCCGCTGACCCGCGGGCCCGGTCGCGGTCCCCATGGCAGCCGGACGCAGCCGGGCGCGCTCGGCCTCTCATTGGCTACGTCTGCCGGAGCCGCGCCCCAGCGCCCCGTCGCCGGCGGCCGTGCCACGTACACGGCAGCCGATTGGCCCGCCCGGGCCCACGTCACCGCCGGTCGGGGCGGCCTGAGTGTGGGGCCCAGGGCCCTTCTTCCGGCGTCGCGTCCTGGTTTGTGGCGCCCCGCGTTTCGGCGTCAGGGCTCCCGCGCGGACAGGACAGGTGCAGAGCTGGTCAGTCTGGCAGGTGAAGGGCGCGGGGCCGGGCCCGGCGGCGGGAGTGAGCGCAGGGGTTGGTCAGGCGGGCTGCGGACGCCGCGGAGCCGGGGCTCAGTCTCCGGCCGCCCGGCCGCCCGCCCGCAGGCGCGATGAAGGCACTGATTTTGGTGGGCGGCTACGGGACGCGCCTGCGCCCGCTGACGCTGAGCACCCCGAAGCCCCTGGTGGACTTCTGCAACAAGCCCATCCTGCTGCACCAGGTGGAGGCGCTGGCCGCGGTAAGGCCCGGGGTCGGCGGGACGGCGACCGGGTCGGGGTGGGGGACCCCCACGTCCCTGACTAAGCCCGCCCGCCCGCCGGCGCTGCTCTGCCCGACAGGCAGGCGTGGACCACGTGATTCTGGCCGTGAGCTACATGTCTCAGGTGCTGGAGAAGGAAATGAAGGCGCAGGAGCAGAGGGTGAGTCTGGGTCGGCCCTCGGCCCTTCCCTCGGCCCTCCCTCGGCCTCCCACCCTGGAGGGAGGAACCTAACCGGGGCTTCTCCCTTGCAGCTAGGAATTAGAATCTCCATGTCCCACGAAGAGGAGCCTTTGGGGACAGGTCAGTAGAGATAGGAAGGTCCCTTGGGGAGGATTCAGGGCTAGAAATGAAGACCCAGCCTGGATTCAGGGCTCAGACCCCCCAGGAAGATGACCTGTCCCCCTCCCGCAGCTGGGCCCCTGGCACTGGCCCGTGACCTGCTCTCTGAGACGGCAGACCCTTTCTTCGTCCTCAACAGTGACGTGATCTGCGATTTCCCTTTCCAAGCTATGGTGCAGTTCCACCGGCACCATGGCCAGGAGGGCTCCATTTTGGTAAGGACCAGCTCTTCCTCTGACACTCCCACCTCCCGTGTCCAGCCTCCCCCCGCCCCTCCAGCCTGGAACCGCTGACCCTTGTGTTGAGGGTGCAGAGCCCCTGAGGTTTAGGACAGCATGCATATCCAGGTGCAGGAGCCCTGGACTAGGCCTGGGGTCCCCCTGCACTCAGGTGACCAGAGTGGAGGAGCCCTCCAAATACGGTGTGGTGGTGTGTGAGGCCGACACAGGCCGCATTCACCGGTTCGTGGAGAAGCCGCAGGTGTTCGTGTCCAACAAGATCAATGCAGGCATGTACATCCTGAGCCCGGCTGTGCTGCGGCGCATCCAGGTGTGTGGAAGCAGCTCTCGCGTGGGCTGGGTGGGGCAGGCTGCCACCCCCGTGACCGTGCTCACAAGCCGCCCACTCCCACAGCTACAGCCTACGTCCATTGAGAAGGAGGTCTTCCCTGTCATGGCCAAGGAGGGGCAGCTATATGCTATGGAGTTGCAGGGTGAGGCAGGAAGGCCACAGGGTGGGGGCGGTCTGTGGCTGGGCTGAGCCCCTGATGCATTCCCTCCCTACAGGCTTCTGGATGGATATTGGGCAGCCCAAGGATTTCCTCACTGGCATGTGCCTCTTCTTACAGTCGCTGCGACAGAAGCAGCCTGAGCAGCTGTGCTCAGGCCCTGGCATTGTGGGCAACGTGCTGGTGGTGAGGCCCTTGCCCAGCCCGCCCGTCATTAATCCCCTGTCTGGGGGTACAGGTGGCCCACTTGTGTTTTTCCCACTGTCCCCAGGATCCAAGTGCCCGCATTGGCCAGAACTGTAGCATTGGCCCCAATGTGAGCCTGGGCCCTGGCGTGGTGGTGGAGGACGGTGTGTGCATCCGGCGGTGCACAGTGCTGCGAGATGCCCACATTCGCTCCCATTCCTGGCTCGAGTCCTGCATTGTGGGCTGGCGCTGCCGCGTGGGCCAGTGGGTGAGCCTCTGGGCTGGGGCAGATGGGCAGAGGGACAGGGACTGTGCCTGCCTCACTGACAAGACCTGCCCTTCCCCCCCAAGGTTCGAATGGAGAATGTGACGGTGCTGGGTGAGGACGTCATAGTTAACGACGAGCTCTACCTCAACGGGGCCAGTGTGCTGCCCCACAAGTCCATTGGGGAGTCTGTGCCGGAACCTCGAATCATCATGTGACGGGCTGCCGTGGGGCTGGCTTGAGTCCCCGTCATTGGCAAGGGGAGCACCAGCTCGATGTGTCGGAAGGCCCTGGACTCATCCTTTTGGGGGGCTGGAACAAGGCTGAAACTGTTGGACACCTGCCTTCTCCTCTGGACAGTCTGGCAGGACCCTGGCTGGGCACACCCCATAAAACCCACTCCCTCAAGAAGGGCCGGGTCAGGGCTGTATGGAATAATAATTTAATGCTCACTGTGGCCCTGACTGAAAGTCAAGCTCAGGCACAATTAGGGCATGGCTGGGCACCCACCACTGAGGCTACACACAGGAAGAAGGCTGGATGTGGTGGGAGGGGTGGAGGCTGGCAAGGGAGCTCATGAATAGGGCCCAGCCTGGGTCTGGGTTCAAGGGTGGAGGCTCCCGTGGTGTGGACGAGGCAGACTAGGCGGCTGAGGAAGTGGCACTCGCATTGGCCGCCTTGTCCCAGTCCTCCACAGACACGATGGTGGCTTTGCAGAAGAAGCAGTCCTTGTTGTTCATCAGGTGCTGGTTGATGCAGGCTCTACGCCAGGAGGGGAGGAGGGTGGCCAGTGCATCCCTGCCGTTCCCCTGCCCAGACCCACCCCACCCCTGCCTCGCCCCTACATCTCCGGGGTCCCCTTACTTGCAGGATTTGTGGCCACAGGGCTGGAACACAGCAGAAATGGGGTGAGCATAGCAGATGGGGCAGAGGTCCTCCTCACTGGTGGGCTGCAGGGAGCAGAGTGCAGGGTGGGCGGGGGTTGGTGGCCCGGGCAAGTGAATGAGCACTAGTGTATGTAATGTACACACAGTTGGGCATTCAGGTGACAGGTGTGGCCCTGTATGCGGTGGCCCCACTCACCAGCGAGGCAGCTGCTGCCTGGGCAGATGCAGAGGTCAGGTGTGCCAGCATCTGTTCCACCTGGGCCAGCTCCTCAGCACTGATGTAATCCGGGTCTGGGGACGGTAAGAGGTGTCAGGCCGAATGTGGCCCTAGAACCAAGTACCTCTTGAGTGCCCCCAGCCTAGGAATTCACTCTCTTCGAGACTCATGGCCTGACCCAGCCCCGAATCCCTCTTCCCTGACCCACCCTGGCCAACTCACAGCTCTGTAAGGAAAAGCGCTTCCGGTCAGGAACAGGC
This sequence comes from Furipterus horrens, assembly GCF_987537825.1. Lineage (NCBI taxonomy): Eukaryota > Metazoa > Chordata > Mammalia > Chiroptera > Furipteridae > Furipterus > Furipterus horrens. The sequence continues at coordinate 140,344,752 of NW_028327177.1, read as the reverse complement.
AGGGCAGTGCCAGGGACGGGGGGTTCCGGCTGCCCCAGGAGATAGCATATAGAGCGGAGCTGGAAGCAGGGATCTGCCAGGAGCACTGATGTGGCTCGCTCTGTCCTAGTGGGGGAGGGGGCAAGAGCATAATTATTGGGGAAGGGGAGGAGTGACGATCCAGCCTGCCCCGTATCCCCGTTTCTCACCTCTCAAAAGGCCTAAATCCCAGTAAGGACTCAGCCCAGGTACCAGTTTTAGGGGGCTCAGGGGCGCCACCAGAAGACCGTGCAAGTCCACCTGCCCTCTAATACACATGAATCCTTCAAAAGAAGCATTAGCAGCTTAAGGGCTTGCTTCCCAGCTTTCCCTGCTACTGTTCAGGGAGGTGGGCGCAGCGGGAACCTGCATGCCAGGCACAGGCTGGGGCTTTCGGGCCAGAGCTGCACCGCCTCTGGCCGCAGCGCGGGGGCCCTTGTTTGCTGGGGGCGTGGCCGTCCCGCCCCGTCCAGCAGGAGCCAATGGGAGCCCGAGGCTCCGCCCCTGAGTAATCGCGTCCCAGAGGCTTCAGGAGCTGAGCGTTCAGGAAAGCACTCGGAGAGCTGGGCAGACACAAGAAGGGATTGCTGAGCGGAGCACGGCCCCGGCTCACGATCTGCACCTGGGGAGCGGCCGGCAGTGCGGGGCAGAGCTCGCATCCTGCCTCCCCCCGCATCGGCCTTTCAGCACCACACACGTTGAGCCAGAGCGGAGAGGGAGAGTCCCCGAGCTGCGCCCCTCAGAGCTCCCGGTCCCACCCGGGGTCATCACTGCCATGGGCTGGCTGGTGCTGCTGAGTGCACTGCTGAGCACGCTGCGCGTCGGATCAAGCGCCCTGGACTCCGAGGGCTTGCCCCTGGCGGCGCAAAACTGCCCCTACAAATGCATCTGCACTGCCGACCTGCTGAGCTGCGCGGGCCTTGGGCTGCAGGACGTGCCGGCCGCGTTACCGGCGACGGCTGCCGACCTCGACCTGAGCCACAATGCACTCCACCGCCTGCAGCCTGGCTGGCTAACGCCCCTCTCCCGGCTGCGTGCCCTGCACCTAGGACACAACGAGCTGGAGGTGCTGGGTCGCGGGGTCTTTATCAATGCCAGCAGCCTGCGGTTGCTCGATTTATCATCGAACGCGCTGCGGAGGCTTGGCCGCCATGACCTCGACGGACTGGGGGCGCTTGAGATGCTGCTGCTGTTCAATAACCGCCTGGCACACTTGGACCAGCTTGCCTTCCAGGGCCTGGGCGCGCTCCGCCGGCTCTACCTGGGCTGCAACGAACTTGCTTCCTTCTCTTTCGACCACCTGCACGGTCTAAGCCCAACCCACCTCCATACTCTGGATCTCTCCTCCAACCACCTGGGACAAATCCGCGCCCCTGACCTGGCCGCGCTGCCAGCCTTTCTCAAGAATGGCCTTTACTTGCACAACAACCCATTGCCCTGCGACTGCCACCTCTACTACCTGCTGCGGCGGTGGTACCAGCGGGGACTGAGGGCTGTGAGCGACTTTGCACACGAGTACACGTGCCTGGCTTTCAAGGTACCCACATCTGGCGTGCGCTTTTTTGAGTACAGCCGCATCTTTGAGAACTGCTCGGTTACCCTGGCTCAGGGCCTAGAACGGCCCGAAGAGCAGCTTCAAGTGCAGGTGGGTCGGTCCCTGAGGCTACACTGCAACACCAGTGCCCCCGCCCTGCACGTTGCCTGGGTCTCCCCACAGCGGGAGCTGCTGGTGGCGCCAGGATCCCCCAATGGCAGCATTGCAGTGATGGGCGATGGCAGCTTGGCCATCAGCAATGTGCAGCCATGGCACGAGGGTGTCTTTGTGTGCCTGGCCACCGGCCCCCACCTGCATCACAACCAAACATATGAGTACAACGTAAGCGTGCATTTCCCGCAGCCTGAGCCTGAGGCTTTCAACACCGGGTACACCACGCTGCTGGGCTGCGCCGTGGGCCTGGTGCTGGTGCTGCTCTACCTGTTCGCACCGCCCTGTCCTGGCTGCCGCCGCTGCTACCACCGCACTTGCCCCTGCCGGCCCCGAGCACCCAGCCCGCTCCAGGAGCTGAGCGCGCAGTCCTCGGTGCTCAGCACCACGCCGCCTGACGCACCCAGCCGCAAGGCCAGTGTCCACAAGCATGTGGTCTTTTTGGAGCCAGGCAGGAGCGGCCTCAACGGTCGTGTGCAGCTGGCAGTAGCTGAGGACTTTGATCTGTACAACCCCGTGGGCCTGCAGCTCAAGGTTGGCTCCGAGTCCACCAGCTCCACAGGCTCTGAGGCGCTCGTGGTGACCTAGGCTGCTCGGGCCCCCTCCCAGGCCCCTGCCCGCCTGCTGCTTGCCCTGCTTCCCGTTGCCGTGCAGAGTACTGCCAGATGCGGGTGGGAAGCACGGGGCTGGGCCCTCCGGAGCCCAGCGTGGGCCTCCACCTGCACCACAGCAGCCCCACTCACAGGGGCTGGTACAGGGCTCGGTGTCCCCCGACCGCTCTCCTGCCTCACCTCAGCACAGGGCCTGCCTGTGCCCTTGTCCCTTGGGATGTGAGGATGGGAACCGAGCCCCATCTGGGACAAGCCCGTGCCTTAGAGCCCGGCCACCCTCAGGGGCTGCGGCTGCTAACCAGGAGTGGTGGTGAAGCGCGGAGGCATAACCGCTTTCCCTTCCCAAGGAAACGGCAAGGGACTGGGCGTCGGGGCAGGGGGAGGGCTCCAGAGGAAGACCCAGCCCCTACCCCCGGCTGGAAGGAGGAAATGAGCCCTCCTCTGGGGAAAGGATTCTCCACAAACCAACAACCGACCTACTTCCAGTTTCCCAAATCCATACATGAGGCTCCTCTGGAGACCCCTGGGGGCCTGTCCTGGGCCCAGCCTGGGTGGCCCTGCTCCCTCTGAGGCCAGGCGCATCACAGGCCCCTCTGACGGCAGAGCCTCTCCCATGGGCTCATAAGACAGCAGTAAGGGGCACCGCGGCTGTACGCCCCCAGCTTTTCAGCAGTAAAAAGCCTGCTGAGCAATGGCCAAGATGGGAGGGCGGAGCCAGGACTCGCTGTCCCTAGAGGGTAGAAGCCTCTTAAGGGCTGGCACTGGTCTCAGCCTAATGACTTCATATGGATCTCACCCCTCCCATGCAGGGAGGCACGGAAGGGGGGCTGGGAACCCCTCCTGCACGGGGGCTAAGCTGGGGCCCCCTGAGGGTCCTGAACCTGGTTGTCACGCAGCTTCTTAATAAAGGCAGGACGTGCTCACTGCAGGAACCTCCGCAGACCAGGCAGCAGTGTGTGTGCGCTCAGCCCTTGGTCCGTGCAGTGCTGCCCTGGACCTCGCACAATAGGCCCAGAGTCTCGGCTCCCCTGCCCCTGCCTGAGGCTCTGACCGTGGGCCGGGGCACCCTGTGCTGCTGGAATCCCTGATTCCCCTCCTCAGCTGCTGCTACTGCCGCACCTCAGACCTCTGCCTTCCCTGTGCCTCAAAACCAGATCCTGCGGTCCATTGTAGAGATGAGGAAAGTGAGCTGCAGGGAGGCCCTGCCCATCCCCAGCCCCCGGAGACTCGTCCAGCTCCCCCAGGGGCCCATAGTCCCTGACACTCACGCTGAGGCTGGGCCCTGCACCAGGAGCCGCACCAGGATGCCTGTCACTGCCACCAGAATAGGGTAGTGGTCCACGCTCTCCAGACCTACAGGGAGGGTGGGAGGGACATGAGCTGCCTGCAGCCTCCTGGCTGGGGCCATCCTCCCCACTGTCCTCCCCACAGAGGGGCACGCTAAGGCTGGAGGAGCTGAGCCCGGCTGCGCCAGGACAGAGTGGAGAACCAGGAATCACTGCCCCTGACAGAGGAGCAGAGACCTGGGGTGTTGGGTGCTGGGCACCTAGGTCCTCACCAGGCAGCCACAGGGTGACCACACGGTCAAAGAGGTTCCTCTCAGCCGTCACCCGGTTCAGCACCTGGTTCAGCAGCTGTGAGGGCAGTAGACCGTTGGTGGCTGGGTGGGCTCACCCCAGGGTCCCACCCGCTCTCCTTGCCCTGGGGACATACCTGTGCTAGACGTCGCAGCAGCATCTCAGAGGTAGGCTGGGTCCAGTCGAGGAACACCTCGGGCACCAGTGTGATGGTCATCTCCAGGACCCGCAGCAGGCTGACCGAGAGGTCAAAGCAGGTGGCACACACCTTGAGTTGCCGGGTGTCCACAAAGTTCCTCTCCAGGCGTTCAGCGGCCTGCTGGATCTGAGCCACCGACGGGGGACAGACAGTGGTCAGTGGCCTGGCCACACCGCAGACCATGCCTCGCCCTCTGCAACACGCTGGCCCGCCAAGTCCCACCACGACCCACCTCCTGGATCATGCCGATGAACTCCGAGAAGGCCCAGTTGAGCTGGTTGAGGACGCTGTTGAGGAAGCTGGGTGCCAAGTCAGGGTCCTGGCGCAGCAGGTCCGCCATATGCTGCTGCAGCAGCGTGGAGGGACAGGGCTCTGCGGGGGCATCGGGGACTCTAGTCAGGGGCCCCGCCAGTCTGTTCTGTCTTCACTTGTTGGGCCATTGGTGTAAGGACAGAAAGGTGGCTCTGGGAAAGCTCAGATCATGAAGGCAAAGGGGCAGAGCTAAATCTGTCCCCTGCCTCTGCTGAGCAAGCTACAGGTCAAACTTGTTTCCAGCCCCACAGTCCCCCACCCCCCCGCCCCCAGCCTGAGCCTCAGCAAGTCCTCAGTTACAGGCCCTTCAGGGAGGGCTAGACCTTGACAAGATGACCTAGACCCCTCCTTGCTCATCTCAAGGCCAGCTTCCTCTGAGCCCTGCCGTCCTCTGCTGTCCTCTGCTGCCCTTGGCCTGGCCTTGGCATGCGGCCGAGTTGGTGGGCGCCAAGTCTGGGCTGACAGGCAGCAGTAACTAGAGCCCTCAGCCGCAGCCTGGCTGGGCAGACCTCCCACTCCCCGTGTAAATCAATAGCTCCCGCAGCAGCAGGACGCAGGTCGGCCCCACTGCCGCTCTGCACTTGCGGCTCAGTTCCACCCTGGAGACAGGACCAAGGCAACTGGCAAGGACTCGCTGTGTGACTTTGCACAAGGCACTCACTGGCCTCTGGGGACACCCTTCAGGCCAAAACACTGCCCACAAAGGCAGAAACTCATTGTGTGGCCCAAGGAGAGCGACCAGGTGGGGTGAGTACAGTGTGTTGCAGGCAGACTGTAAGCAGGACTACCCACGACCCTGGGCTAGGTTTGGGAAGGTCCTTGGTCCGCAGGCTGTGCTGGACCATGGAACACAGGAATACAGCCCCTGCTTCCAGGAAGCCCCGTGAATGCCCTTTGGAGCCCTGTCCAACCCCGAGTCTGTGCCCCAGGTTTCCAAGCAGATGGCAAAGAAGGGGCAGAGGGACATGGTGCTGGGACAAGGATGGAGGTCAGGGTCCTCGCTCTGCATAAGCTGTCAGCAGCCTGTAAAAATGCTGCCCCTTGTCACTGTGACCCATGCAGAGCTCCAGGCCCAAAGGGCACACGAGGGACTGGGGAACAAAGGGTCCCAGAGTGTCCTTGGGCTGGAAGGACAACGGAGAATGAAAACTCCACGGGACAGACAGGGAGTTTGGGGCCCAACACAAGTCCCAGAGAAGGGCTGGAAGAAGTGGAAAAGCCTGAGGCCAGAGGGCAGCGGGCAAAGGCCACTGCTTGCCCGAGCTGGATACTCACTCTGGAGGCTGGGCAAATTGGTGTCCTCAGGTTTGATTTTCAGCAGGTGTGGCAGCCGTGTATAGCGGTACCCGAACCCACAGCCCTGGGGTAGGGTCAGTGGAAGTCAATGGAGTAGGGCAAGCCTTTGTTCCGCCAGCCACAGCCACCTCCCCTCCAGCCAGGCTTACCTTCCAGAGCCGCACCAGGATCCAGTTGGTCTGGGCCCAGGGCCGCTGCTCATAGGGAGCCAGGAGGCTCCTCACCATGGCAATGCGCCTGCAAGGCAAGGGTGGCAAATACAGGGTAAGGCTGGGCATGGTGCTGTGAAGGGCAGGGTGCATGCCCCCCCCCCCCCCCCCCGCAGCCCCCACTCACTGCTCCTCAGGAATCCGCTCCACGGCCCGCAGGGAGTGTGGGTAGCAGACGTAGCTGGCCAGGGCCTGCATCAGCGAGTCACGGATGTCTGCCGGGACAGGCCAGGCCTCAGCTGGTGCCCAGCATGAGCCCTGGCCCCCATGCCTCATGGCCACCTGGCCAGCATTTTGTGCAGAAAACAGGCAGCCAGAGATGCCATCCTGTCCCCACCCCCCAGAGTCCTCTGTAGGGCAGCTTACCAGTGCCCACGATGCGAGTGTCGGCAAAGTGTTTGGCCAGGATCGCAGCCAGGCGGGTCAGGGTCTCTTCATAGCCTGCAGGGTGGGGAGTAAGAGCTGCTGGCTGGGAGTGGGGGCTGCAGAGGTAGGCACGTCCCTTGTCAGAGCGGGTGGACTTGGGTAGTGGGCGCCAGAGCTGGCTCTGAGGGTCAGTCTGGGCCTGAGCTGGTGTCTGGGGACTTCAGGCACAGCATTCACTGACAGCTGGTGAGAGGCTAAGGCACAGACTCGCTGTGGGGGGTCAGGGCGTCCTGACAACAGTTCTGGCCGGGCCCAAACCCAGCTGAGCACACACACCTGCTGGCTCAGCAGCTAAAGCCCCTGGGCACCCACAGCGCCCCTCTGAGCACAGAGCCTACACCTAGGTCCGGGGCAGGGCAGAGGTGGGCCAGAAGCTTGATAGCCCACAGCGTGATCCAGACATAAACCACCCAGCCCAGCCCGGAACCTGGGGGGTCTGCGAGGAGTCGGGGCTCTTGTGTGACACCCAGCAGAGCCCCACCCACTGCTGTGATCTTCGGAGACAAACCACTGCCCCGCACAGCTGCCACACCCTGTGGCAGTGCCAGGGCGGCAGGGTGAGAGGCCAGATGGCTCCTGGCCACAGAAAGTACCCAGTGGGAAGTGAAAGCAGGGACCCGTTGTGTCTGGTTCTGCGGTGCCGGCACCGGGCAGGGCTCTGCGCCACGTGGGCATTAGCGAATGCTTGTCTGATGCGGGCAGCGCGGAGCGGGAGCTGCCCTGCCTCCTCCCCAAATGCATGCGTGCTGCTGGCCCACGATGGCTCAGAACAGGACTCCGTGGGCCCGCACTGAAGGCCCTTTTCTGCCCCCTCCCAGCCTGAGTGGGCCCCTCACCTGGGAGCTCCTCCATGCTGTGCACTGGGCCAAAGTAGTTCTTGAGAGCACTGTAGCTGTTGATGGCCACGCTCAGGTAGAACTCGGGCATGAAGGCGAAGAGAGGGCCCGTGCGGTCGCCATGCTCAATGGTCCGCAGACAGACGCGCAGCAGCCAGTAGATGTCCAGCATCTTCTCCTGTGGGAGGCACACAGGGCTGCCGGGCTGGCCACAGTAAGGGTCACTGTGGGCATAGCTCAGTCTGGGGGTCAGGAAAGGCCTCCTCGTCACGTGACGTGAGAACTGAGAGCTGACCCCCGGGAGCCCAGTAGTGGCTCGGGCAGAGATGAATGAGTACTCGGCACGCAAGAGGGGCACCGCTGGCCTGGAGAACTCTGGCCTGCTTTCTTTTTAAAGGCGCTGAAGGTTTTGAGTGAGAGGGTGTTGTGTGACCGCAGGTCTGTCTGGAGCACCGCTCAGTGCAGAAGGGGCTGCAGGGGCAGCGAGGAAGCCACAGCCTCGTCCACGCCCAAGGCAGCAGACAAAGGACTGGGTGGCTGGGAATGGGGACACACCGACAGACTGTGGGGTAAGGGGACAGTCGCACCAATGGGGCAACATTCCTGGGGGTGATGGAGCCTCCATGCAGGTCACAGGAACTGGAGGGCGGCATTGAGGGCGAAGAAGTGTGGTCTGGAGCCCAAAGGGGAAGCTGGTGGGACAGAGGCCCCAGGAAGCAGACAAAACCATCAAGAGCCACGTTGCCCACAGCATGGTTCCCAGTCTGTCAGGATCCCACAAAGGGGACCAGAACTAGGCCCCATGTCCCACCCAGACCCAGAGCACCCACATCTGCTGGGGAGGAGCCGGAGCATCTGGGCTGTACTGCAGCTCCCTGAGGCGCCCTGAGACCGGAGAACCCGAGGAGAAGGGGGAGCAAGAGGTCAGGCGGTAGGCCCGGGCCTGGGCGCACACGTGGCAGCGGGCCAGAGGCCAGTGGGGGCCGCGTCTGAGGGGGGACGGCAGCGGCACCGGTGCGGGGCTGCAGGGCTGCTGTCCCGGGGGTGGAGCTGTGTCCGCGAAGGGGTGGAAGCTCGAGAGAGACCTTGCAGGACTGTTTCGGAGAAGTGGAGGGGCCTGTGCTGGGCCAAGAGTTAAGGGAAGAGGAGGTGCTAAGACGCAGCAGGAGGGAGAGTGGGGGCTCTAAGGGGGTGCAGAGTCAAGGCCGGGCATCGCGGGCCTTCTCCTCCGCTGTGGGGATAAAGCGCGTGAAAGGAGGCAGGAGCGTGAGCTCCGAGCGGCAGGGAGGAGGGTCCCTCAGCGGGAGGGCGGTGTTGTGACAGGCCCACCGCGGATGATGTCAGACTCGGCGGAAAAGAGCGAAGCTGCGCCTCTAACAGTGGGGACCAGGCGGGGGCGCCCGCGCTCAGCACCTGTGCCGCAGAGGCGTCCTCGGGGCTCCAGCCAGAGCCGAGCATCAGGAGTAGGAAGTAAGCGGCATTCAGGTTGGAAAGGAGGGAATAAAATGATCTCTGCACCGAGGGACACTATCCACAGAGTGCAAAGGCAACCCCAGAAAGGGAGAAAATACTTGTAAATCATAACCTGATACAGGGTTAATATCCGGAACACATAAAGAACGTCTGCAAGTCAGCAACAACAAAACAAGCAGCCTGATTTAAAAGTGGGCAGGTGGACTGGTACAGGCCAGCAGGGACGTGGACAGGCGCTCAGCGTCATTAACTGTCACAGAGACCCAAACCAGGCGAGACGCTGCCTTACACGATCAGAGTGTCCCTTATAAAAGATAAAAATTAAAAAGAGTGACAAGTGTTGGCAAGGATGGAAAGAGACCGGAACTCTATGTCCTGCGGGTGGGCATGAAAAATGGCACAGCCACTGGGATGACAATGTGACAGTGGGGCACATCTGCCAGCTGGTTAAGGCTTACAGGCCCATATCCTGGGCCTGGCTCCACGCAGCGGCTCCAGCGCGGCCGGTATGTATGGGACATGGCAGTTCCTCAAACATTTTAAATAGCACGACCAACCAACCCAGCGATTCTGCTTCTGAGCACATACCCCAAAGCATGGAATACAGGACCGTGAGGAGATAGCTGCACCCCCACGTCCACAGCGGCGTTATTCACAACAGCCAAAAGGTGGCAGCTACCCATGGGCCCATCGGTGGCCTCGAGGGCACGTACGACGGGACATTACTCAGCCTTAGGAAGGACACCAACATGGGTAAACCATGAGAAAGTCATGCTAAGTCGAGTAAGGCCGTGACAAAAAGCTCATACTGTGCATGATGCCACTTAAATGAGGTCCTAGCGCAGTCAAGTTCATAGAAAGCAGAAGGGCGGACACCACGGCGAGGGGAATGAAGGGTTAGTGAGTGTAACTTCCAGTTTGGGAAGAGGAAAGTGTTCTGGAGCTCTGTTTTACAGCGACGTGAATACATTACTGAACTGTACGTTTTAAACGGTTAAGAGGGTAAGTTGTATGTTGTGTTTTACTGCAATTGTAAAAAAGGGCCGAGATGGTACACTTTATGCTATGGATGCTTTATCACAATTTAAAAAGAAGAAGGCGTGAAGCTGGGGAGGCGAGGCTCCAAGGAGGCTGCGGGAGGGAGTGGCCCGACTCCTGCAGACAGACGTGGACAAGCTCGGAATCATGGTGGCGGGAGGCATGTTCCCCACCCCCCCCAAGTGTTATCTTTTCAGGCTTGAAGACAAGGGGGTCTGAGCAGGAGAGAGAGGAGGAGCTGAAGGATGGGGGAGGAGCCACCAGAAGAAAAAGCAAGTAGAGATGGCAGGGTGGGGATGGGGACACCAAGGGCCTTGATCACCGGGTTAGGGGAGGGACCTGCCCAGGGAGGAAAACAGATGCTGATGTGGCTGGGGAGTGTCCCAGGGCACTCACTCATGGAGGAGGGGCCGGGACAGGGAGGAAGAGAAAACAAGTCTGGAGGGTCGGGATCTAGGGGGTCTGAGCACGGTCAGAGGGAGCGGGCACAGCCTAGTCTTTCCGACTCACTTCTGAGTGTCCCTAGTGTCAGGATGGCACCTGGCACTCTCCAGCCTCTGGGCACGTGTTATTGAGTAAGTGAGCCGGTGAATGAATAGATAACAAGCCAGTGGCTTCAAGGGCGGGAAGATTCTGAGAGAAGGAGGTGCAAAGAGCAGAGGTGGGGCTCAGGAGAGGCCACACAGCCCCCGATGCACCAGGAAGGAAGGGGGTGCGGCTCGGGAGAGGCCACAGAGCCCCTTGGAGGCAAGGGGAACTCAGGAATCTGAGAGGAGGAGCAGGGAGGAGAGGCAGGTAGAGACAGACTCTATTAAACCCCATGGTTTATGAGCTGGATGGGACTCGGGGTTGGTCTAAAATGATATCTACTCAAGTTCACGGCTCATGAGAGGCTCAGGGGACGTGGCGTGGGGTGGGAGGAAGGAGGGTGAGGGTGGGGAGGGAGTATCTGTGTGCTAGAGGCCCAGGGCAGCGGGGGGCAGCGGGGGCTGCCTGACCCGTGACTAGTCAGTGAGGCTGGGGAGGGCAGCTGCTGCTGGCCAAAGCCACGCTGCTCACCTGGGAGTAGATGGTAGCGTGAACCCAGGCGAGACGGCGGCTCAAGTGGTCCAGCTTTTCTGAGAAAACTTTCTGGCTCTTGGTCAACTCTGCAAGGATGTCCTTTCTCTGCCACCCAAGGAGAAAGGATGATCGGGACATGGCCTCACGGCCAGGCAGCCCTGTAGGGGCCCCCCTGGTGCCCGGGGCCGGCAGAGGGCTGGGCAGCCCCAGCTCCTCTCTCCAAACCCTCCCCTGCCTCTGACCCACTGGTCAGCCTGAGCGAGCCTCGGAGCAGGCCACGGTCGGCCCCTTGGAACGCAGAAGTGAGATGCAGCTGGGGGTCTGGGAGTCCCTGGCTGGACACCCCAGGGACTCTGATGAACTGCAGACATCTGGAGGCAGGTGGCCTGCCAGGGCGGCCCCGCCTGGGCATGCTTGGCCCTGCTCCCCGGGCTGGGTGAGCTACAGGAGGGGCTCCCGGGGCCTGGGGGAGCCGGGGCCCACTTCCTGCTGACTCCGCACGCAGCCGAGGAAGCGCTCAGTGTCAGATCCATAATTGATGAGCAGAGTGGGCGTGCTCGGCACTCAGCCGGCCGGGCGGGGGCACCTTGGCACAGGCCATGCCCAGCTCTGGTGCCAGCCCCGCCTCACTGGCCCGCTATGGTCAGGGTGGGGGTGGGGACGAGAACAACTACTGAGGTCACCCGCAGGGGCAAGGCCGGGCCAGATTTTCTCTGCAGACTACCCTGGGGACCCCAAGTGGGCAAGCTGCCTCTCTGCCCCACCCCTCCCCCCAGGCCTTACCCGCTTAGGGCACCGGTGGAGCTTGTCCTCTGTGTTCCTCAGAGCCATCGCATACTCGTTGACATCGTCCGACACACCCACCATCTGGAACAGTGGACGCCGCATGTCTATGGTGACCTCACCCAGCTTTCTCCAGACCCAGCCTGGACCAGCCCGGGGAAGCCCTGGTGAGGCCCAAGACCGCCCCCGCCCCCCGAAGCCAACCAGGTCGGGCCTAAACAGCACTGGCAGGAACCAGTCTTGCCGTGGCACATGCCCCCTGTGCAGGCATGCCCAGCCACCCCTGCAGACCCGGGGCCCGTGTGAGTGCACACGCACATGCACACACATGCATCCAAACATGCAGAGCCACATGCCATGCACTTGGACCCACGGGGCGAGACCTTGCCCAGCTGCTGGTGGACGCTGAGGTTGTACATCATGACGGCGCCGTCCAGGACTTCCAGCAGGGAGTTCTCCGTGAGAGGCTGCTCAGGCTCCTCGGGGGGCCGCCCCAGAAGCAGGCCCTCGTTCCAGTGGCTGCCCTCAACTGGGGGGGGGAGCAGGGGACAGAGTCAGGAGCAGGGCCACTCCCGTGGTCTCCTAAGCCTGTGGAGCCAGGACAAGCCTCACAGCAGGAGGAGGAGGCCCTCTCCTCTCCTAGGAGAGCCTGGGGGAGGGGCAGGGGAAGGTCCTGCAGCTCCGGGATGATGTCTGTGGCATCGATTTTCTGCCTCAGAATGTACTTCCCGTGCCCTTGAGAGGCTGCCAGAGGACCGGCAGGGGAGGGGTGTGTACCCTGGCTTTGCCCGGAGTGGGGAGCTGTACATGACAGAGGACCCTTCGGAGCCATGCCCGGCCCTGCCCGACACCTACTGTCCTCACGGGTCCTCTGCTCTGCGCTCAGCGTGCGGACCTTCACTTTCTCCGAGGCGCTCAGAGGCCGCCGGGGGGTCATCAGGCTCACGGCTGCGGTGCTGAGGAAGCGGTTGGCCCGGCCCAGAGTTGGGGAGCTGAGCCAGCCGGGCCGGGGCAGGGGCAGCGCGCCCCCAATGGCCAGGGCCTGCACGGGGCGCTGTGGCGGAGAGAGGAGGCCAGGCGCCACTCATTTCCCTGGGACCCAGCTCCTCTGGGCTCCCGTGACTCCGCGGGGCTAGGGCTGGGGCTGGGGCTGGGAAGGGAGGGTTGTGCCTCCACCCATGGCAAGGGTCCCTGCCCTCTGGGTAGCCCCTTGCCTACATGCAGGGGTGGCCCTGTGTGACACCCCTGCCCTTAGGAGAAGGAGACAGGGACAGCCCGGCTCGAGGCCCCCTGCCTGCCCCTACCGCGGCACCTGGGCCGCAGCCGGGGACGGCTCCTCGTCCTCATCCAGGTCATCCATGGTGGCTGCCTGGAGCTCCAGTGGGTCGATGAGGATGTTGGCCTTGGAGGCAAGGTCATCTGGGAGGAATGGCAGGAGGGTGCTCAGTGCAGTGGAGGGGCGAAGGGTCGCCACGGGGCTGCCCAGGACTGGGGGAGAGCCCCGCCGGCTGGGCAGGAGGCCTGGCAGGCCCCACCCGCCACACTTGCGCCTGCCTTCCTGTGAATCCCTGGGACCTTCGTCATGTAGACTTGGCAGCAGGAGGCACCCCCATCACACCCTCCTTGTCAGTCCTTCTGTCTCTGCCTCCTGGGGCCTCAGTCCCTGGCCCCCGACCTCTCTGACTTTTCCTTCCTCCTTCTGCCCTACGGCTGCCCATGCCTCTGCTCCCCTCACTTGGCACATTCCCTAGGGGCCCAGGCCTCACTGCCGATTGCTCCCACCTCTGTGCTGACAACCGACTGCACCGTCTCCGCCTCCAGGCCAGGCCTTGGTCCTGGCTATATCCCTGGGCACCTCAAACACACCCAGCCTGTCATCAGCCCCCTCCTGCAGCCCCTCTCCCCGATGGTGTCTGGCAAGAAGCCTAGGGACCTGGGGTCCTCCTTAACTCCTCCCCTTCACCCATGCCCCCCTCCACACCTCCTCTGTTGCCCAGACAACCAGCCACCCTGTCTCCTTTCTTGGCCTTTGCACCCCATTCTAAGCACCGCAGCAGCCCGAGGGAGCGTCTTACAACGCAGACCCCCGACCCCCCGCTCCTGCCGAGTGAGAGGCCCACCCCCGCCCTCAGACCTCACTCCCCCTGCGCCCGGCCTGGCCCTGCCTCTCCGCGCACCAGCTGCTGCCCACCTGTGCGGGGCTGTGCTCTCAGCCCTGCGCACTGCAGCCGCCTGCGCTCACCCCAAGAAGCAGCTCAGCAGCAACGGCACACGTACCCTCCCGTCCTGGTGACCTCGCCAAGATTCAGTGGTCCCCTCTCTATCAGCACACCCGCCCCCACTTCATTACAGGGCTCCCAGGCGTCCCCGGGGGTGGGTGCTCATGGGAAGGGAGAGCTGGACCCAAGACCAGAGGCGGAGTGGGCCCATCAGCATCTCACGGCCCCAGCGGGTCCAGACTCGTGCGCCCTCCAGTGGACACAGGACAGCTGCGCACACTCGGCAGGGCTGGCTCAGAGAGCGGCCCCCACCCGGCCGGACCTGCTCACTGCCCACAGGCCTGCACTCACCTTTAAGGGTCTTTCGAAGGTGGGAAAGGAGGCCTCCGAGGCGCTGCTGGTCGAAGTAGTCCACTTTGCCGTTATAGAAGACCTGGGGCGGGACGTAAGCCTCTGCGAGAAGTTGGGAAGCCGGCAGTTAGAGCCCGGCAGGAAGGCCTCGCAGAGGCCGCCCCCCGGCGCCGGTCACCCACCCACGCAGGCACACAGCCTGGCCTCCTGCCTCCTCTGCCCGCCACCAGCAACTACACAGCTTGGGATGAAGGGGGCGTTCTCGGTTGTGGGTCGCTCCAAGGAAAATGAGTGAGCCCTGGGCCATCCCTGTGGGGTATCTCCCAACATAGGGCTTCCCCTGACCTTTGAGGACCATGTCCCACAAAATCACAGGGCCCTGGCATCTCCGAGCCCAACCAAGGCATCCCCTACAAAGGACTGCACAGAGGGCTGGGCAGGCTGGGACCGATGAAAGGAGCCCGTGGGGACAGTCAGCACAAACATGGGCCCGGCAGTCCTAGAGTGCAGGGCTCCTGCTGCCGCAGCGGAGAAGCCACCTGTAGGTGGGGTAGGACTCACTAGGCAGAAGGCCTGGGACAGCAGTCCCCCGCCCCCACCCTCAGCTCAGCACCCCGCACCAACACGAGAGCTTGCCCTGTGCCTGGCTCTGCCCAGGCTCTAAGACTCGAGGCCCTGGCCCCACTCACCTTCACTGAAGGAGGCATGGGGGTTGGAAGCCTTGTACTCATCCCAGTAGTAACGCAGGGCAGAGATGAGCCGGTGCAAGAAGCAGACCATGTACTCAGGCGGACAGAGCAGGGGTATATTCTGTGGGCACAGGGCGGAAAACACGCGGCTGATTCAGCCCAGAGCCCTGCCCATTCCTCACCCAAGGCCTGCCCCAGGGTCAGGCGCTGTGCAGGGAGGGCGGAGGGCCAGCGCCAGGTAGGAACGAGGCAGGCAGAGAGGCAGCGGCAGCCCACGATGCAGACCCTGCAACGCAGCCAGGGGCCCGTGGTGGGAGGGGCTGGTGGACACCTACCCCCCGGCTGCTGGCATTCTCCTGCAGAAACTTTCGGAACTTTGTCAGGAAGATGTACCTAGAAGCTTCACCCTTCAGGAGAAGGAAAAAGGAAGCTGTGGTGAGCTTAGGACCGAGGCCCCAGACTGGACTAGCTCAATGCCATGCCTGAGCCCGGATCTGCCATGGGAACCTGAGCCAGGGACCCACACAGGTGCCTGAGAGCCACTCACCCCATTGTCATCTTTATTGTTCAACAGCAGCTTCAGGATCTGGACCTGCAGCTCTTCCACCACTGGGGGTGAAGTGGGGAACAGGAAGTGAGCCCTCAGCAGGGCCCTGCCCTCGGGCTCCCAGGGGTAGGAGGGGGGAGCAGGCTTGGATGGGGCTCTACCACCAGGGACCCTGAGCCCAGCCTGGGCACGGTCACTACCAAGTGCCCCCAAGTACACATGCGCACACACCCACCAGCCCACCCAAGCCCAGGCAGGCCCGACCTTCGATGCGTTTCTTGAGCCTTTGGCAGCCCCGCTCATAGGCTCGCCTCCGCAGCCGCTCCTCGGCTGTCTCATCCTTGGCCTCCTGGCCGTCCTTGCCCTGGGCAGGTGCAGGGAGGGAAGAGAGCAGGGCTAGCCCGCCGTCCCCAACCTTGGGCCAGGGCTGAGGACCCGGCCAACCTGCGGAGTGGGAGTGCCGGGGGCTCAGAAACCCTGGGCCGGCCTCCCTTGGACCCCGCCACCCCTCCGGGCCCGCCCACCTCCCTGCCGGAGCGCTGGGGCCACCAGGTGGTGGGGATGAGCTCCTGCAGGCCAGCCTCCTCCACGCGCAGGGGGCTCTTGATGTGGAAGAAGACCGCGGACCGGAGCACGTCGAAGCTATATAGCTAGTCAAGGCAGAGCTCTGCTCACCCAAGGGCACCCCACCACCACGAGTCCTCCCGGGGAGCCCAAAATCTGCCTGCCTCCGACAGGCTCACCACAGCGCGCCCACCCCTCGGGTACCACTGCCGCTCTGCGCCTGTCTCTCCGTGAGCCCCGCAAGGGCTGTGGCTGTCAAGCCTCCCAAACCCGACCCCCAGCAAGTGCGGGGAGTCTGGAGATAGGGCCTGGTGGCCTCCCTGTCGCCCAGCTTTGTTTCTGTCTCCTGGAGGCAGAAGACCCCAGAGAAAAGGCAGCTGCTAGCACAGGCTGCCCAGCCAGGGGCCCCAAACTCCTCTCTCCCTCCTGTTCTATTCGAGCATTCTCAACATTCTGGGGAAACAGGAAGAGCTGATTTCTAGAAGATCTCGGGGCACCCCTGACCTGGGACGCAGACAGAAATGCAGTGTGCCCCAGGGGCTGAAGGGGCAGGCCCTGGTGGTGCCCGACACCTCTGTGTAGCCCCGGTCTCCAGCCATCTGGAGGCCCCTGCTGGGGCTGGCCGGCCAGCCGGGGCCTTTGCCCTGCCCTCCCTGCTTTGTAGAGGTGTGGGAGGGCTTGTCCTGGACCAAGGACTCACATACTGGATGGCTCTGGTCCTCCTGAGCCTCCCTGGGGACCCCTGGCCAGAGGCACACTGCCCCCCGGCCTCTGCTGACCGCAGAGGCCACGTCTGGCCCACCGGGCAGCAAGGGGGAGGATACAGAACGTGGTTAAGCAGAAACTTGCGGGACTTCTCATGCCTCAGGATGGCGATGGTGAGCCGCAGGTAGCGGATCTGTGGGGAGGGGGTGCTCAGAATGGGCAGGTGAGGCCCAGGGGCTCAGGGCAGCGACACGAGCCCCCACCTGCAGGCTCAGGTCCGGGACGATGGGCGAGAACCGGTACAGCCGCAGCAGGGACATCATCAGCTGCTTGAGGCAGTCGTGCACCTCGTAGTCCTGGGGAGAGACGCCAGGCTGCACACCCACCGGGCCCAGGGCAGGCCCCCGGACAGCCGTTTCCTAGACCCTCCATCCCAGGGGAGCCCGACACCCTGCCTGAGGCCCAAGCCCAGGAGCCTCACCTCCATGAAGAGCCACAGGAGGTCCAGGACCTGGCGCACCACGGCCTGCGCCTTTGCGGGGGTGCCCACCTCCATGACGCCCAGCAGGTAGTTCGTGAGCACGGCCTCCACCAGGTACACCTTGCGCTGCTCCAAGGGCGGGCACTGGTGAGGTGGTGGCGCCCGGGCCGTGGCACGTGGCCAAGGCCACAGGCAGAGATGGGCCCTCGGGCCCCCTTAAGCAACCTCAAGACACAGACGCGCCTTCTGGGGTCTGACTGAGACACAAGGGCAACCGCCCCACAGCCCTGCTGGCGTGGACCTGTCACGGCACCTGCACTGTGCCCATGCAGTTCCCCTGGCCTTTCCCCCCAACCTTCTTCCTAGGACATCCCCTGAGACGCTCAGCTGGAAGCGTCTCCTCCTTTGCTGGGTGACAGCCTCGAGGCCTGAGGGTTCTGGTCACACGCGAAGGGGCAGAGCTCACCCACCTGGGCACCCCCCCGCCCCCAGCACAGACACCTCTACCACGGCCTGCCTCTTCCGCTCCCACAGGCCCCCTCACCAGCAGGGGAGCCAAGCGATGGAAGATGTGGGCCAGCGTGAGCAGGGCAGTGGGCTGGCCCTGCAACTGCCACTCAGAGCTGTCCTTCTCCACCAGCCGCCCCTCCTGTGGGGGGTGGGGGGGAGGAGAGGACTGTGAGGGCAGAGGGCGGCCGAGGCCCCCGGCTCCCCCAGACCAGACCCTGGCTCACCACGGGGTCCAGCTCCACGCTGAGCACCGCCCGGAAGCAGCCCAGCAGCTTCTGGGCGCGCGCCAGGTCAGCATGCGGCGGGTCCTGCAGGGGCCGGTAGCCCACGACCGGGTAGGTGTCCCAGAGTTAAGCCAACACTACTGCATCTGTGGCTCGGGCACCGCTGTGGCCCCCACCCCCGCCACTGAGGCCCTGAGGGGGGCCTGGACTCCAGGGCACGGCTGTGCAGTCCGACGGCCTGTGTGGATCGCTCTTCCACGCACTCTCTGCAGCGTGACACTTCCTTTGCTACTCTGCACTCTTCGTCAGTTCAACTGGGACGATAATGGTGCCCCCTCCCAAGGTGGCTACCAGAACTGCTGTCCCCGGCCCCCACCAGAGCAGTACCGCGCTCACTCCTGGGCAGGGAGCCCCCTCTCGGCTTCCCCAGGCCCTTCCAAGCAGCTCCACAGGCTTCTTCCCAAAAGGATATCGCAGAGGACGGCTGCCGAAGTTGAAGGCCACGGACTCCTTGAAGGAGAGGCTGATGGCTGGGAAGTAGGCCATGCCCGGGCCCCGGGATAAGTTCTCAAAGGCAGTGCCCAGCGACACGCCATTCCTGGAGCAGAAGGGAGGGCCTGTGAGCCAGTGCTAAGGTCCCTGTTGGGGCCATCCACCCTTGGGCCGCCCCTTACAGGGCCTGGGAAACTGAGGGCAGCCGGGGGGGGGGGGGGGCCCAAGGCCAGGTCTGTAGAGAGGGGCAGGAGACTCACAGGTAGAAGGACAGAGTGCCATCGTCCAGGTCGATCAGGCAGCTCACGATGTCCCCCGCGGCCCACGCCTGCCAGGGGAGGAGGCCTTACTGATGCGCGGCGCGCGGGAGCCCGGCGACCTGCCCACTCTGCCCCTTGCGCTGCGTCTCCACCACCACCCAGAAGAGACCTGAGTCCCTGCCCTCTCCTGGGGCCCTAGAGTCCCCCCCAGCTGCCCAGTGGCTCCTGACAAGCTGTGGAAAAGGACGTGGGGCAGGTGGGCTGGGGGTGGCTTGGCCCTCACCTTGCCGTAGTTTGTCGTGGTCACATTCCACTTGCGCACCCGGTTGCCATCATAGGCATAGGAGTTATGTGTATCTCCGACCCCCTCCTAGGGAGGCAGGTCTGTGAGGTCCAGCGGAGGTGGGCCAGGGCGGGGCCAGAGCCCACCAGCCACCAACCTGGGACCCGCACCACTAGAGAAGGCAGCTGATGCTCTGAGGCAAGGAGTGAGGGCTGCTTTGGGGCTGGATTGCCCTGCAGTGGGTGGGACACGTTCCTCCTCCAGAGGGCCGTCAGGTGAGGGCCTGGGGGCTGCAGCAGGGCGAGACTTCCCTGGGAGGCCCCCTCCTGCACGTACCTCCTGATTGAAGCGGCAGTTGATGGTGCACCAGCCAATCTGCATGAGCCCCTGGGAGGAGATGAGCACCTCGTAGAGCCACTTCCCTGAAAAAAGCCAAGTCAGGCCCAGCAGGTAGACAAACTGCCTCCCACCTCAGGCCTGGGCCCCCAACTTCCTCCTGACTCCCTGGGCCACGGGGGCAGGGTCTCACCTTTGTACACGCACGTGGTAGAGCGGATGGTCCCGAAGTTGCTGTGCCCAATAACCTGCGTGATGGGCAGGGGTGGTGAGCCTCCGCATGGGCAGAGGGCCCTCTGAGGGGCGACAGCCCGCCCCCAACCCAGCCACCGCGGAGGCGTGGGCTGTGGGCCTGTCATGGCCAGCACTGCACTGGGCCTGAACAGGAGCCGGGCCTGTGTCAGCAGGGATGCTGAGCCAGGAGCATGATGGGAGGGGCTCCTGGCTATGCTGGGAAGAGCCTGGGGCTGGAGCACCTCCTAGAGGGTTTCCGGGCTATGTCAGGGGGGTCTGGGGGCTGAGGACTCAACGGGCCACATCAGGAGGAGCTTTGGTCTGTCAGAGGGGCTCAGCCCCGAGGCCCCAGGCATCGCCCTCACTCACCCCTAGGAGGTCATCATCCACCAGAAGAAGCCCTTCAAAGCCTCCTGTGTGGTCCAGGACCACAGTGGAGGGGCCAAGCCGCCCTTCCACCTGCCCTGCAAAGAGGGGCGGCGGGGGTGGGATCAGACAGCGCAGGGGGTCTGACAGGCGTGCACAGAGCACCCTGAGTGAGCTCATAGGGCAGCCCCCAGGGCCCGCCAGTCCCAGCCCAGAAGCTGCCACATACCCTGGCTCTCCTCATCCTCACTGTCCACCTGTAACAGCTGGTCCAGATGCTCTGGCAGGTTCTGGAAGTTCAGGGGCTTCCTGAGGAGAGCAAGAGGTTGCGAGGGGCCCCAAAGTCCTTGAAATCAGCCAGATGTCACTAAACCCCTCGCCTATTCCCTGTCCCCTGAGCCTCAGGGGGTGGCTGCCTAGACTCCAGAAAAAGGGTTGTGCCTAGTCCTAGGTTCTGGCAAGCTGGGGGTCAGAAGGCCAGATTATCTGCTAAACTAAAAATTATGACCAGTCCCATTTGGTGCACCTCTGGACTGTTTAAAAAAAGACAAGGAACAGGTACAAATGACCCGTGGACACGGACGACAGGGCGGGGACAGACTGTGGGAGAGGGGGTGGGCGGGGCAGTGGAGGGCAAAGGGGGAAAAACTGGGACAACTGTAATAGAACAATTAAAAAAACAAAAAAAGAGAGCCCTCTCTAAGCCTTAATTCTCTCGTCCGCAGAAAGGAGCAGAGCCGCACGCCAGGAGCGCTGCGAAGGCCCCGGGGAGAGTCAGGCTCCCCGCAGAGCCCACAACCCGCCCCGCTCTCGAAGGGGGTGCGCTGGTTACGCCTGGGAAAGGCAGGCTAGGAGAAGCGCGGGTCCCTGAGGCAGCTGCTCTCAAGGACAGCGAGTCCAGCCCTTGGCCCCAGCCCTGAGGTTCCATTGGGAGCAGACTCCCAGTCGCCTCACCGCCCCGCCAGGGAAGCCTGAGTGATGAATCAGACATGTCCCGGGGGTATGCAGGGCTCGGCCTTCTGTGCTGCTGGCTGGCTGTGCTGTACCAACCTGTACAGGCCAGTAGAGCATGTGGCCTGCCTATCTGCCACCCAGTCCAGGCAAAGGGCTGGGAAAATCTGTCTGAGTGACCCCGTCACCCGCCCAGCATCCATGCTCAGGGCAGAAAGGGCTCTGTCTCCTGTCGGCCAGCTCTGCCCTGAGTTCAGCTGCTAAGAATAGCGGGGAACAGGGGGTGGAAACTAGCAGGTCTCGGGCAGAGAAGAGGCCCAGTGCCCATCTGGATCCAGGCCACAGAGGGCCGGCACCTGCTCTTCCACCTCCAACCCCAGCTCCCACCCCATTCACCTGACTAGAAAGCAGGGTCTCGAAGGGGGCATAGATGGGTCAAAGCACCCGCTCTCTGGCAAGGCAGCTTCAACCCAGGCTCAGGCTCAGAGACCACATGGTCCCCCAGCTGGGAGCTACGACTGACCCTGAGCTGCAGAATGCGGAGACGAGCCAAGCTGCCTCTCTGTAGAACGATGTGGGGGTGGCCATATAACAGGGTGCTCTGAGAGTAGTGGTCAAGGCTGCAGCCAGGCTCATCTCCGAGCACCCCAGTCAATGATCCAGGGATTAAGGAGGCTTCCTCAATAGTTCTTCCTGGCCCACACTTGGGAGGGCTGCCCTGGTCTTGTGCCTGCTCGCCAGAGCAGCTGTGGGCAGGCGACCTGAGACTCAGCTTCTCCAAGTGCCTGTAGCACTGCCCATCTGGCCAACGCTAGCACTGCCTGCCCAGGTCCTAGCCCATGGTTCTCCATCCACACGGCCACTGACTGATGGCCCTGCCACCTGCTCTTTCTCCTGGCAGCCATAGCACCAGCGGCAGCAGGACCATTTGTGGTATCACATGAAGTAGGGATCAGGTGGCCCTGGGAACAGGCCAGGACTGGGGCTGGGGTGGAGGTGGGCAGTAGCTCTCCAGAAGTAGGAACCCCTTGGCCACCACAGCCATTTAAACGGAACAGGTGGCAATGCTGTCCTTTGTGCCTGCCCAGAGAGCACGGACTGTGAAAGACAGAAGACCCCAGGCTAGCAAGAGGCTGAGCAGTAGGGACATCCGGGCCTCCTGAGCATAAGGGAGTAGAATTTGCAAGAAGTAATTTAGCAACAATCTTGCAAGTGATTGCAGTTCAAATATTGTGCCACGTGAGTCCAAGCCTGGGCTCCCTCACAGCGTTGGCAAACGCTCCTCCAAACCAGGGCATGGCTAAGGGCTGACTCCTGACCCTAAGAGACACCCACCAGGATCAATCTGGAATGTAGTAAAACACCCAGGGGATACCGTCTGATGACAAAAATAGGAATTAAACTTCTATATAGTTTTGGAGGTGAGGGATATGTCTGTTATCTTGATGATAGTGGTTTCACCAGATATTAAAACACTTTAAATATATGCATTTTATTATACTGATGGTAACAAAAACTTTTTTAATTTTTTAAAAAAAATTTTTACACAGCATAATCCAAACTACACAGGTTGTGAGATTAAAAAAAAGTCCTGCCCAAATAGTTACGCAAGAATGAGATGACAGGTGCTTTTTCTTCTGCTAAAACACACTTGTAGCTTTGATATGAATTAAACTTAAATGCATTAAACTTGCAAGGAAAAGGGGATGGTGAGGTTTGTACTTTATAAATTCAGGCCAAGGCCACAGGGCCAGGCCCGGGAGAGGCGTGGGCAGACGCCCACAGGACCAGGTGCTGACTGTGGTGTTGAGGCTACGCTGAGTGCTGACCGGGCACAGCCCCTCTGACCCCCACAGCTCCCTCGGAAGGAAGGCACTAGCACTGCCAGAGGAGAGAAAGAATCGGGGTCCAGGAGGCAGACATTCTGGCCAAAGGTGTCACAGCCAGGAGCAGGAGTGAGAACGGAACCGGGTCAGCCTACTGAGAGCCCAGGCCTCCCTCCCCACGCACGGCCTCCAGCCTCTGGTCTCCTACGCCCCAGGCCATACCTGCTGGTGGCTGCGGTGGGTGCGTGGTCCGGAGAGGGAAAGACACGGTGCAGGTAGTCATCCAGTAGCTTTTCATGCACAATGCCTGGGCCGCGGGTCAGAGGGGAGAGAAGGGCTGCACAGTCAGTGCATCTCAGCGGCTGGCCCCCAAGGCTCCTGGTCCTAGGCCAGCCACGGGGTGAGAAGAGCAGTGATATCGGGGGCACCCCTCCACGGCCCCTGGTGGAGAGGAGCTGGCTGACAGGCACATGGGTGCAGCTCAGCCTGAGACTCACTGGACGGGGGACTTTGCTGCCTCTGTCTCTTCCTTCTCCTTCCCTCAACATCAGGAGCCTCCTCCCAGGCCTGCCGGCGCTTACCTGTGACCCTGGATTTCTCGGCGTCTGAGGTCAGCCTATAGTTCTTGCGGGAGAAAGACACGCCGGCCCCCTTGGATGCCATTCTTCATCTCTTGTGAGCAGCCAGTGGTCCTGGGGGCTGAGCCAGAGGCGGAGGCCGTCTCCGAAGTCAGCTGAGGGCTCCCACACTGACCGCGGTCCTAGGGTGGCCGGAGGGCTTGGGAGTGGGCAAGGCCAGGTGTACGTACACTCACACACGTACTGACGCGAGGCAGAGGAAAGCAGGGGCTCCCAGCTTCCTGCACAGGGAGGGAGGGTATGTAGGACCCCACGTGACAGGGCCCCACAGAACAGGTGCCAGATATATGTTTGTTGGACCAAGCTAAATGCCTCAACCCTGGGAAAATCAGTCCAAAGTGTCCAAAGTGAGGTGGCCTAGGAGCAGAGCCTTTATATCCTTCTCAGTCCTGAGCCACAGTGGGTCCAGCTCATATCCAGAAGCTATGACATACCCTACACCACACTCCCCCAAGTGTAGTCCACCCCCCGGGGCTTGGTGCCATCGTCAGCTACAAGTCCTGCTGATACCCAGGGCCAGGACCCTCCCTTCTCTCGTCCAAAGTTCTGCTCGTTTTCTTGTTCGCTGCCCATCAGAGCGCCACCCTCGCCCCGTCCTCATGGCAGACCCTGCTGGCCTCCCCACTGCCTTCCATCCCTCACCGGGGCCACCTCACTGCCTAAAGCTGCCCTGTCCAACACAGTAGCCACCAGCCACATGTGGCCATTCTAATTTGAATTAAAGTTTAAAATTTTTTTTAAAGTTTTGTTTTAGGAGAGAGGGGAAGGGAAGGAGAAAGAGAGGGAGAGAAACATCACTGTGTGGTTGCCTCTCGCACGCCCCCAACTGGGGACCTGGCCCGCAACCCAGGCCTGTGCCCTGACTGGGAATCGAACCGGCGACCCTTTGGTTCGCAGGACGGCGCTCAACCCACTGAGACACCAGCCAGGGCAAAGTTAAAACTTTTTCACATTCCATCTCTCCATTATATTAGCCAGATTTCAAGGATTCCGTGGCCACATGTGGCTAGTGGTTACTGTACTCCACACTGAAAATACAGAACACGTCCCTCATCCCAGAAAGTTCTTCGGACAGGCACTGGTTTAGAGCCCGGCCTGCCGGCACTCCCCGAGCGCTCCCTTCTCTGCAGCCCAGCTCCTCTCTCACCCCCAGCAGCTCCTCGGCGCCCAGCACACGCCCTTGCCCATTCCTGGTCCGAACCACGCCTGCCCCTCGGGAAAGCAACTCTCCCGCCCCCCACGGGCCCCCCACAGACCCCCCACAGGTGTCCATGACCACGGCCCCTCTCACACCACAGCAGGAGCCGGACAGATCAGATGCGGGCAGTCATGTGGTCAGCAAACCTTCCAGACTTGCACTCTGGGTGTGTCACGTGCTAAGGACCCAGGTGAGAGGCGGACCCTGACTCGGGGGCAGGGGCGGGGGGCGGCAGGGGGGGCGACGGGCGCCCTGCCGGGCCCCACCGGGAGATCCCGGGTCGGAACAGAGCCGACCGCACCTCGGAGCCCAAGGGCGCGGAGGGCAGTGCATGTCTCCCCCAAGTCGCGTCCGCCCGGCCCCAAGATCGGGACGCTCCTCCAGGCCAGCTCCGGCCCGGGGCCCCGCACCACAGCCCGGGACACTGTCGCACCAGCCCGCGCTGGCCGCGAGGGGAGCCGGGGGAACCCGCCCGGCTCGGAGCCTCGGAGCCGGGCCGCCCCTCACTCACCCCCAGCCTCCGCCGCGGCGCCCGGCTCACAACATCCGCCCGGACTCGGCTACGGCGCGCGGCCGGGGTCAAACCAGGCGCCCGCGCGCACGCGCAGCGGCCGGCGAGGGGCCGTCGCCGGGAGGCCCTTCCGCCACCCCCGGCGGGCTGGTTCCGGGCCTCTGCGCCGCTCGGCCACCCGCCCGCCCCGCTGCTCCCGGCCGCTGCCCGCGCAGGAAGAGCGCCTGGCCTAGCCGATGGGCCCGCAGCGTCCTCGCCGGGCGCCCGGGCCGCCTCTCCCAACTCCTACCCGGACTCGAGGGCCCGGCCCAAACGTCCCCCGAGCAGGCCGCCCCTGCCGGGTCCCTACTGTGTGTTACCCCCGCCCCCCTTCAGTCCGGGCAGATGGCCTGGCTCACCTGCCCTGCGGCAGCCGCTGCGGTGGGGCAAGGGTGTGCTCTCCGGGCTCTGCTGCCAGGGGCGTGGGCCCGTCTGCCTGCAGCTGGGGCCGATAAGCCCCCGAAAGGGCAGGCTGCTTTGGGGAACGTTCCCGCTCTCCAAGGGGAAGCAGGCTCAAAAAGATTTTTGTTTTTGTTTTAAATGCTTCACATTTGTGAAGACTGACAACTTTGCTGACTTAAATTTCTTTATTTTATTTTAAATTTCACCTATTTATTTTCAGAGAGAGGGGAAGGGAGAAAGAGGGAGAGAACACCACTGTGTGGTTGCCTCTCACTCGCGCCCCCAACTGGGCACCTGACGTGCAACCTAGTCATGTGCCCTGACTGGGAATCGAACCAGCGACACTTGGCTTGCAGGCCGACGCTCAATCCACTGAGCCACAGCAGCCGGGCAGGCTCAAAAAGTTTTAATGTCACCGCCCAGGGCCTGCAACCCAGGCCTCTGGCAGCAAAGGTGTCTACACTGCCCTTCCCTTAAGGGCAGCCTAGGCTGCTGGGGGGCTACACCTCAGGAGTCCCGCTGAACCTTTTCAACACCTGCCCACTACATAGGAAGGAACTTTACGGGCTAGCTGTGCCAGAGTGAGGGCCCTTGCCCCTCCCTCAGGGGGCCTGAGGCCTGGCCCCACCCCTATTCCTGTCCCTGGGTCTCAGGTCAGGGCCCATCTGGCCTGGAGTGGGGGTGTGGCGCCAGAGCCACCCAATCCCATAGGGACAGGTTTCACAATTTCCTGGATGGGGCTGTGGTGGGTCACAGTGCAGCCTCTAACTAGGAGGATGGGGTGGCTTCCACTCCTGCTCCTTCTGAGTCAGTGCTCATGGGCCCCTGGTGAGTGTGCTCTCCCCTGCCCCTCACTGATTCCCATATACCTTCGGGAAGGGGTCAGCCCCAGGCCCATCCTGCTATTTGAGCCGGGAGCTCCCTTTCCTACTGGGCTTGGAACACTGAGTGACCTTGGCTTCTTGCACAGAGCTGGGCGGCCCCAGGAATACAGATACACACTGCCTACTCAGGCCTGCATTAGCATGTCTGCTGTAGCACTGAGGCAGGGTTGGGACCGAGCAGAGGCTCACATACGGGCAGTTATCCCTCACCAGCCTGATCTACCCCCCTAACCTAGCACATGCCCTCATGCCGGTGAGAGACCAACCAGACTTGGAGTCAGAATGCCTGGGTTGGGCCTCTGCCTGGGCAGTATGACAGCTCTGGGCCTGGCATTCTCAGCTGAGAGATGTAAGAAGTTCTATTGGGCAAGTGACATTTCCCACTGCTCTCATAGAATGTGGTTTAGATCTGAGCCTGGTGTCTTGCCCACAAAATGGGTGCAGGTGATAACTACTATGTCGGCCTGCTTCAGCCACCCTGGACAGGGGTCCCACCCTTGAATGTGTCCACAGAGTCCATCCCAGAGCCTTGTAGCTTTGATCCCCTGAATGAGCAAAGTGTGGATGTGCTGATACACATGAACTCACTTGCATGCCCACCCCTCAGGGCAGCGCTCGCCTTTGAATGACTTCCAGGTTCTTCGGGGTACAGAGCTGCGACACCTGCTACATGCAGCAGGGCCAGGGCCTTGGCAAGAGGACGTGGCAGATGCTGAGGAATGTGCTTGGCGTTGCGGGCCCCTGCTGGATTGCAGGTGAGTGGCGATCAGACCTAGGTGAGACTGGGCAGAGGAACCTGGATGTTGGGTGACGCTGTGCCTCCTCTTCCCAGAGCCTTCCACTACAATGTAAGCAGCCATGGGTGCCAGCTGCTGCCATGGACCCAGGACTCACCTCACACACGGCTGCAGCGTTCAGGGCGCTGCGATCTCTTCCAAAAGAAAGGTGAGTGGCTGCCAAGAAGAGCGGCCAGGGATGGGTTGCTGGGGCCTCAGACCTTGTTGACGTGGGTCTATCGCTCCCAGGCTATGTGCGGACCTGCATCGTGGACAATGGGATCAAGTACCGGGGCACCGTGGCCGTCACCGTGGGTGGCCTAACCTGCCAGCACTGGAGCCACAGGGTCCCCAATGACCACAAGTGAGAGGGACACCTCCTCTCTGTCCTTGCTGGTGGGCGCCTGCCCCCAGCACGCACTGTATTGCAGCTTTCTGCACCCAGGTACACGCCCACACTCCAGAATGGCTTGGAGGAGAACTTCTGCCGCAATCCTGACCGGGACCCCGGGGGTCCCTGGTGCTACACGACAGACCCTGCTGTGCGCTTTCAGAGCTGTGGCATTAAGTCGTGCCGGGAGGGTAAGCGGCTCCAGGTAGAGCCAGGGTGGGAGGAGCAGGCCCACACCCGACCACAAACCCACTGCCCTGTCTCCAGCCGCTTGCGTTTGGTGCAATGGCGAGGATTACCGCGGCTCAGTGGACCACACAGAGTCAGGACGCGAGTGTCAGCGCTGGGACCTGCAGCGCCCGCACCCGCACCCCTTTGAGCCGGGCAAGTACGTATGGGCGGCTCAGCGCCTTGAGGGCCAGGCTAGGGGAGGGCCCTGGACTCCAGGAGGGGTCTCGATTATAAGGCAGTCGAACGGGGCCAGACATGGCCTAAGTCCCAGGACCTTGTTCCCGCCTGGTCCCTAGGTTCATTGACAAAAACCTGGACGACAACTATTGCCGGAATCCTGACAGCTCGGAGCGGCCCTGGTGTTATACGACCGACCCTCAGGTGGAACGAGAGTTCTGCGACCTCCCCAGCTGCGGTAGGTGGGCAGCAAGGGCCCGGCCTGAGAGGTGCCTGGGAAGGGTGGGGGCGTGGCTATATGGGAAAGGGGGTGTGGCCAAGCTGGGCATGCCCTGGCGGGGGGCCTTGGGTAGTGGGGTTCGACCTCAGTCCAAGCCCCATCTCAGCTCTGGCTCGGGCTCCTTCTGACCTCGGTTCATCCAAGGGCCCGAGGCACAGCTGCACCAAGAAGCCACAACGCTCAACTGCTTCCGTGGGAAGGGCGAGGGCTACCGGGGCACGGCCAACACCACCGCCGCGGGCGTGCCCTGCCAGCGTTGGGACGCACAGAGTCCGCATCCACATCGCTTTGCGCCCGAGAAATACCCGTGCAAGTGAGGTGGCAGGCTGTCCCTGTGGCGCGCTCCGGCGGGAGATCCCGCGTCGGGGCTTGGAGGAGGGCGTGACCTGGGGCGGAGTCGGAGGCTGGGCTGCAGCCGGAGGCAGGGCTGGGACCCGCCTACACTGATTGGAGCTCCTCCTGCCCAGGGACCTTCGGGAGAACTTCTGCCGAAATCCCGATGGCTCAGAGGCGCCCTGGTGCTTCACATCGCGGCCTGGCATGCGGGTCGCCTTCTGCTACCAGATCCGGCGCTGCACCAACGACATGCGACCTGAGGGTAAGGCCTGAGCTGGGGCTGGAGGCACCTAACCCAGGACTCCAGCGAGAAACGGCTGACAGCCGCCTCCGCCCACGCAGACTGCTACTACGGCATCGGGGAGCAGTACCGCGGCTCGGTCAGCAAGACCCGCAAGGGCGTCGCGTGCCAGCGCTGGTCCGCGGAGACGCCACACAAGTCGCAGTGAGTTGGTCGTTGCCTCCGGCCCAAACCCTAACGCCACAGTCCCTGGCCTCTCAACCTGGAGCCCGGCGGGGATTTGAGATTACTCTGCTAGAATGCGCACCCCCTTCCCACTAGGTTCACGCCTGCCTCTGCACCCCACGCGCACCTGGAGGAGAACTTCTGCCGGAACCCTGACGGCGACAGCCACGGGCCCTGGTGCTACACCATGGACCCCAGGACTCCGTTCGACTACTGTGCACTGCGACGCTGCGGTGAGTCCCTGTGACACTCCGCCCCACCCCCAACTCCACAGCAGAAGGCTGGCTTTCTAAACTGGGTGAGCTTGGCTTTTTCAGATGACGATCAACCACCGTCCATCCTGGAGCCCCCAGGTACACACTTAGGCCGGTATGGGTGGGGGGCTCTTTGCCTCCTATCTGCACACAGCGGTGGTCCCATCAGGCCCATCCTATCCCCAGACCAGGTTCTGTTTGAGAAGTGTGGCAAGAGGGTGCCTCGCCCGGACCAGCATCTCTCCAAGCTGCGTGTGGTGGGGGGCCAGCCGGGCAACTCACCCTGGACAGTCAGCGTGCGCAACCGGTGAGGCAAACTGCCCGTCTTCCCAAGAGGGGCTGAGGCTGTATCCTTGATGGTTATGCCAGGGGAAGGTATGAACCTGTCTCACCCCAGGGGTCCTGGCCGAGAGATGGCATGTCCAGCCTGTGTGCCAGGACTCCCTGTTCGCTGTACTAACCCCTTTTCCTCCAGGCAGGGCCAGCACTTCTGTGGCGGGTCCCTAGTGAAGGAGCAGTGGGTACTGACTGCCCAGCAGTGCTTTCCTTCCTGGTGAGCCTCCTTTGGGTTTGGGGACCCACCCAGTCCCCCCCTCCTGCCTTCATCTTCCCCAGGCAAGCCAGCAGGTGAGCCTCGGGGCCGCAGACTGTAAGTCATGACTGAGCAGAGCTTCTCTCCCAGCCATGTGTCTCTCGTGGGCTATGAGGTATGGCTGGGCACCATGTTCCAGAACCCACAGCCCACTGACCCAGGCCTGCAGCGGGTCCCGATAGCCAAAATGATGTGCGGGCCCCCAGGCTCCCAGCTTATTCTGCTCAAGCTGGAGAGGTACGTGCTAAGTCTAGAGGGTGTGAGGTGGGGCTGGACCTTGTGCCCTCAGGCCCTGAGCGCCCTCATTTCTGCTAAAGACCTGTGACCCTGAACCAGCGCGTGGCCCTGATCTGCTTGCCCCCTGAGCAGTATGTGGTGCCTCCAGGGACCAAGTGTGAGATCGCAGGCTGGGGTGAGACCAGAGGTAGGAGCTCCGTGCAGGAGCATGGACTGCCCCAGGCCAGGAGGCCCAGCTCCGGGCCTACCCACAGGCCCTCCCTTCTTTCTCATTCCCTTACTGTAGATACAGGGAACAACATGGTCCTCAATGTGGCTTCGCTGCATGTCATATCCAATCAGGAATGCAACGTCAAGCACCGTGGGCGCGTACGGGAGAGTGAGATGTGCACTAAGGCACTGCTGGCCCCCGTGGGTGCCTGTGAGGTCAGTGGTAGGGCCCCTGGCAAGCCAGAGGGGTATGGGAAGCTGACAGTGTATTACTTCAGGGGACTAGTCTCTGCCACGGCCCTGGCCCCTCACCAGTTCTCCCACCGACCAGGGTGACTACGGAGGCCCCCTTGCCTGCTTTACCCATGACTGCTGGGTCCTGGAGGGAATGATAATTCCCAACCGAGTGTGTGCACGGCCCCGCTGGCCAGCCGTCTTCATGCGTGTCTCTGTGTTTGTGGACTGGATTCACAAGGTCATGCGGCTGGGCTAGGCCGGCCTCACCCCCATGTACCCTGGGAAGGATGAAGCTTCCTGTCAGACATAAAGCCACCTTTCCCCTTTATGCCCGTGCAGGGTGCTTCTTGGTCTCTGCTTCTAGGGAATGAGGTAGCAACTCCTTGTTACAGCCTGGGGGTGGGGGGTGGCCTGAGCCCTGCTACCCTGGGCTGGGTGATCTGACCCTTAAGGCTACCTCAGCCTGTGGGGGCTGTGAAAGAGCAGGGCCTCACTGGTCCCCTACATAAAATGCTGGGAGAAGGGTGGTGAAGGGCAATTTCTAACAAAAGGGGTTGCAGCAGAGGGATCTAGCCTGGTGGCATCCCAGCTGGCCAGGCCAAGCAGTGGCTGAATTCCTTGTTATTTCCCCCCGCCCCTCACACTGGAGGTAGACCCAGGGCCTAAGGTCTCTGAACCTCAAGGGTAAGACTGGGATTAGGCATGGCTGGGCACAAAGTACCAGCAGGAACCAGACACTGTCCTCATTTATTATAACCATATAGTCCTCATTTCTTGGCTCACCCATCCATGGAGTCCAGAGCCCAGGAAGCCTCTAGCTGCCCTGTCAGACCCTGGGGCTCTCCAAGAGCCCAGTGAGCCATCTGCCAACCAGCTCACACAGAGGCGGGGCTTCAGATTTGCAAGTGTGTGCGCAGCCAGAGCACAGCGTTCATGAGACTGTCTGACTCCACCTCCACCTCTGACAGTGCATGGGTGCTTTTGGGGTACAGCAGGAGCCTGTAAGAGTGGGGCAGTCATGTTTGAGGTTGGAGGGTCCTCCCCTGCTCAACTGCCCGCCAGCTGCCAGGGCTGTTCTGCCTCACTCACCGGACAGGCACGTTCCGGGCCTTGAGGGCACGGTAGTATTCTATGCCCTGCTTGAAGGGCACACGTCGGTCCTTCTGGCCCAGCATCAGTAAGAGCGGTGTCTTCACCTGGGTGCACAGGGAGTGATGGTGAGCAGAGGTCTGGGCTCAGGGTGGATTGATGACACACTGGGTCGGGGCAGGGGGACTATGTACCTGAGGGGTGTACTTGATGGGCGACTTGTCCAGCATCTCAGCCCACATATTGAGGTCTGGCAGGCGGTCGCTGCTGTAGGGGAAGCCAGCCTCCACCACGCACCTGCAAGAGACTAAGCTGATGCCGCCCCTGGAGCTCTGGGGCCGGGGCTGCTCCGTGGGGTTCGGGGTGGACAGGAGAAGGGCACACCCACCAGTCAGGGATATCAGTGGAGCCCATCATGGAGGCGATGTTGATCACAGGGTTTCGTGCTACGCAGGCCCTGTATGTCTCTGGATACTGACCGATCAGGTGGCAGGACAGGAAGCCACCGTGGGAACCACCCATAAGGGCCACTCGGCTTTTGTCAAAGTGTTCCTCCTGGAGCACCTGCTCTACTGCAAACTGTAGGTGGGGCAGAGCACACCGCTACCAGCTGCCTGTCCAGCAGATGGAGCCACACCCTCAACCCCACCCTCCAGCCTGTCCAGTAGCCAAAGCCCCAGCCCCTGCTACCTGGACGTCCTTCACATCTTGGTGGCCCACATTGCCAGGGAGGGAGAGGATGCTGTCCTGGCCAAAGCCCGTGGAGCCACGATAGTTCACTGGAGGCCAGGAAGGGACCAGACAGGGTGGTCAAGTGACATTCCCAGCCCCCCGGACACCTTTACACCCATCTGTGAAGTAGGCCTTGGGGCCAGCTGCACGCAGACTACCAGTGGGAAGGGGCCAAGAGATCTGAGGCTCCTGCTCAGTGTCCACAGCACCCTTTGTGTGGGAGGCCCGCATTAGTTCCCCTTACTACCATGTCATCGAGCCAGTGACAGCGCCTGGCAATGCCTGGTAGTGGTGACCAGGTCCAGGCCACAGAGACGCCTGGAGACCAGGGGGGTACTCGTGGTGCTTGCACACACCAGGCCCACCCGTCACGCCCTACAGCCCTCCCAGAGCTGCGGGGACCTGCTCGCTCACCTAGCAGTACTGCAAAGCCCATCTTGCAGAGCATGGCTGGAAACAGCATCCAGGCAGTAACGAAGGATGAGTGGGGTCCCCCTGCAGACAGGGAGCAGAGGGTGAAAGAGGCAGGTAGGAGGGATGTGGGGAGGGCAGGGGCTCTTAGGCTATATGCCTACCGTGGGGCATGACCACCATGGGCACCTGGGTCTTATCTGGAGGGTCGCTGGGCTGCAGAAGGATCGCTTCGAAGTCAAGGCCGGCTGCAGGAGAAGGCAGCAGTCAGTAGAGCCAGTGCCACCACCAGGGGCTGCCCCAGCCGAGACCTCAGCTGTTAGCTGCAGCCTGGGGCTGACCTCTAGAACAGAGACCTGGCCAAGGGAGCCCTCACAGCGACACACGGACGCCAGCCCGCTCACACTCCTGCCCTAGCCAGGGAACCCCACTCTGCAAGGACAGCATTCTGGGTGAGGCGTGGTCACAGGCCTCATATAGGGCCTGTCTTCTCTGGGCCTTGGAGTCCCACCGCAGACGACTGGGCCTGGTGATCCCAAGCTCTGACACCCAGAGCAGGCGGCCAGAGCCTGGACACTACACTCCCCATGACCATCCACAAGAGGAAGAAAAAAACCTCTTGGAAGTGATCCCAGGAAACCCCAAGTGTGAGGCAGGAGGCAGGAAAGGGGACCACAGATGCTGTGTGCTGGGGGACTTGGAGAAAGCACCCCTGGTCTCTGGCCCAGCTCACCATACTGCACATTCTCCTGCTCTGGGGGTGGCTGTAGCACCCGGATGCTCCAGGAGATGTCGGGAATGGGCTCAGCCTCCTCCAGGGACACCCATACCACCGACTGTTCCTTCCCTGCAGGAGGCAGGAACCCAACTTTCTGCCAAGGGGAAAGAGTGTGTCACAGGGGCCCTGGCTGCCTCCCTGCCCTTCCACCTCTGCCCAGAGTGGGAGGGCAGCAGCTTTCACAACATTGGGCCTTCTGCCCCTCCAAGAGGTATGGTATGAACTCCCACTGTGTGCTGTTATATACTAAGGTGCTCACACACACCCCTCCCTCCTCAGCTTCCAGGATCTGCTTTCTCCTGGGACTCTGTTAAGCCAGAGGACTAGGCACTTTCCCAGATACTCTGTTCTGTACAGAGCAGACCTTGGCCTGGTAGTTCCTCCCATGGGTGCCAGACCCCCGTGAACCATGCTCAGTTGGGCCCACATCTTGGCCCCTCACATGCTGACCAGCCACAGTCAGACTCTGGGGTCAATTCTCTGTCCTGGGGGGCTCTGCCTGCACAGGACCTCTGCTTCCTGGCCTGGCGACCACCGACACTCACCAGGCTTGGGGGCAGGCTGGGTGTGGAGAACTGTGCCACCATGAGGTCCCGGTCAATTGTGAGCAGCTTCCAGCTTCCACCTGACGCCCCTGGAGAAGGCAGATGCCACTAAGCACCCGGCAGGGGCCACCACCTTTCCCACCCACTCCCTGCAGAGCCAGAGTCCCAGGCCAGAGGCGCCCTGAGAAGCAAAGGGATGCCCACGAAGGGACCATCACAAACACCCAAGTGTACACGGCCCTGGGTGCGCCTCCTGGTCAGCCCGCTGTTCAGCCAGCAGACACTGGCTGTGCCCGGGAACTGCCAGATCTGGGGACGCCCCAGACCACCACGCCACAGCCATCGCCACTTGATGACTGCAGCCTGCAGCGGTGGCTGTTAGGTCCAGGGGGCGGGGGGGCGGTGCTGATTCTGGGCAGTAGGGTCCAAGGAGGTTCCTAAACAGGACCTATGTGGTGAGATGCAGCTTGGGAACGATCCTTTGGTAGCTCTGAGGAGCAGTAAGTATAGTCAGGGAAGAAGGACTCAAAGGACATTTTAGGGGCAGAATCACCAGGCCTGGGTAAGAGGAAGAAGGAGGAGCCAACACAGGGTTTCTCCTGGGCCCCGGGTGGCTCGCTCGGCAGCGCCACTCACCAGCCGTCAGGGAGGTCACGCTGCCCACCTGGGTGTCCACAACGAACAGGTCCTGAAGCAGAAAGGAGTCCACGTGTGGTGTCATATCCAAAGGCCCTGTGAGTCCCACTCCTCTCTCTCCTCTGAGGGACCCCTGGGCCAGGCCACAGCTGTGAGCACTTATGATGATGGCTACTCAGTCCAGTAGGGAGTGGCCTGAGGGCCTGGGTTCAAATCCTAGCCCTGCCACAACTTGCTGAGTGACCCTGGGCAAGGTAAGGAATGCCTTTGAGCCCCTCTGAGCCAGAATGAGGACATGCTATCACACCAAAAAGCAGCCTGGCACCCTGTGGGTGTACCCGCCCAATCCCTGGGAGAAGGCCTCTGCCCCATCTCTGTCACTCCCCACACAGTATGTAGGGACTCACCCCGGTGCCAGCCCCCTTGTCCTGAGCTAGAAATGCCTGGGGGAGGGGTTGCGGCCAGGCCTCAGGAAAAAAGGCCAACGAATCTGTTGCGGACACTACAGATACCAAGGATGGCATCTGAGACCGCCAGGGCAGCCAGACCACCGCCCACCCCCCCCACCCCCCGCGCTGCCTGCACCCCAAGAAAAACTGAATCCTGGGCAGCGGTAGGCAGGGCCTTCAAGGGCTGGTGAGACCGTGCAGCTGGGTGTCCCACCCAGAGGCGTGCATAAGCTATGTCCTAGGCCCAGGCCCTGGGGGTTGGTCACAGGGGCTGCCTTTCAACGCGGTCAGGGGCCCTTACCTGCCGGCTGCGCTGCGCAGAGTCCAAAACCACTCTCTGGCTGTCGGCTGACCAGCATCCCAGCGGCAGGAGGCTGCAGTAGATCCCAGAAAAGTTCTCTGCGAAGACGAGAGGGCTGGGGGCTGCATCCAGGATGCAGGTATGGGGGGCAAGACATTGCCGGGACACAGGGGCACACGCGCTAGGCAGTGCGGAGCTGCCCGAAGCGGGGGCTGAGGAGCAGGGGCCTCTGAGCGGCAGAGCCCAGGGGCTGCTGACGGAACCGCAGGTGCGCAGAGGAAATGCTCTGGCTTCCCTGTGACCTGCCCTATTGGCACCAGGCGAACGTGTGTCTGCCTGCCCGTTCTCGTGCTGAACACAGGGCGTGGCACAGGAGGCTGAACAGACCCTGCTCTTTGTCATCATCACTTGTCCCACCCTCACCACCACCCCACGCAGAAGGCAGGGAGAGCCACCCCGACCACAGTGGGACAAATGGGAGCTCAGGGAGGCCGGGCTGGGTCCCACTGCTGCATCCTTGCAGCCCAGAGGGGAGAGAAAGAGGCCGTCCCCTGTCTACTGGACTCTAGAACTGCCCAGGCGGCCTAAGAAAAGAGACTGTCCCTGCTCACGTCCTTGGGATGGTCCAGGGTCCCAAGCAGAGCTGTGAGCACTGAGACCGTGACAGGCCTGTCGCCCAGAGCCACCCTCACAGACACCCTGCTGACTTAAGGGCTTGGACTACGCTGATGATGGGTGAGGGTTGGGAGAGGGAAAAAGCAGCACCCTTGGGCTCAGAGCCTCTCTGGAAGGACATTCCAACCTAGCGTAGGCTCTGAGACCCTGGAAGGGGCTGCAGCACCGGAACAAAAGTATCTAAACCCTCAGCCAGCTTGGGCCACTTTGGTCTCCGCTTGGGGCCAGCTGACCCTTTCCTACGTGATGATCCCAGGCCCGGGGAAGGCTGGACATGGGACTGGCCCAGCAGGAAGGAGAAAGACTTCAGAGGGGACCCAGGAAGGAAGAGCTGAGGTGGCTGGCCCTGCACAAGGGTAACAGGTGGCAGGGAAAGAGCGGCAGGCTACACTGGCCCCCCACCCCCTACCCCAGCCACATGCCCCTTACCTCCCAGCTGCCGAGGAACGACGTCCACCTGCACCGAGGTGACCTTGGTGTACCAGTCATACTGCAGGAGAACACAATGCTCAGGCCCACCAGGGGTCGGGCAGTGCGCTCAGGGCACAGAATTCAGTACCAGCCCTCCTCTCGGATGACTCTGGGTAGCCTCAGGGAAGGGAGGGGGTACCTGCGATGAGCCTAATGTACCTCCTTTCTGGTGACCCGGGCCAGATGTCTGGAGGGGCCTGTAACTTTCACTAGGGGCCCAGAGCTCTTCTTGGGAGAGGAGCCTGTAACTAAGACTCTGTAACTGCCCACGCTATCCCAGCCCCTTGCAGAGCCTGCACGTGCAACAGAGAACGCGCTCAAGGCGGGAGCGTCCACAGAGCAGAGCTCCCCCGCCAGCAGCACTCTCAGCCTCCAGGTCCTGCCTTGCCAGGGCAGGCAGAACTCACGCCATCGCTGCACCCGGGACAGGAGGTCCCGAGGGGCCCACGGGGAGACGCGGCTGGACCTCAGCTCTCACCCACCACCCCTTTCTCTTGCACAGCTGCCCCTGCCCACGCCAGCTCACCAGGCACAGTTGGCTACACTGATGATGGGGACCCAGAGACGGGTACCGCAGGTAGACAATGCGACACTGGTCCGGGCTCAGCCGGGGAGAAGAGACAGCCAGAGAGTCATCCGACAGCAACTCTGGACCAGACGAAAACGTGAGCATCGCGCATGCGGGCAGGGCTCGTGCGTGTCAGCAAAGCACAGGTGGGCGCCAGCACTTACCACACTCCCCCCCACTGAGGTCCACATAGTACAGAGCTGACCTGGAACCGCAAGAAAGACACTCAGCTTCGAGGCCAGCCTGAGCTACAAGGCCCCCTGCCAGGCCCCACTCCCTCACCTGCGGTTGGTGCAGAAGCGGACGCCCAGCCGGAAAGGCTCATGCCACCAGCCTACGAACACCACGCCCGTGTCTCCAGGAGCCCAGAACGCCTGTGAACAGGAGCCCAGGACAGGTGTGAACAAGGGGCAATAATTCAGGCAGGGCCCCCAGACTCTAGGAGTGTGTATGCAGAGTCACTGCTAACCTGTCCAGGGGACACATTCTCCGGGACTCCCTCAAGCACGGAGATGTTGCCGCTCTCGATATCCAGCACGCAGAGCACCGGAGTGCTTTTGGAAACCATGTTTTCTCCCCAGTCTTCATAAAACACAAACTGATGCCCCTGAGAACACAAGATACTCCATGCCCAGCCCATCTTTCAAGAGCCGGCCCTGCCCCCTAGAAGCCACTGCCTCCCCAGTTCTGACAGGCGCAGTGTGGGCAGGGAGCACACTGAGCCCAGGGCCGCCCTGCAGGGCCCTTCACCAACTGGTCTCGGCCCTGAGCACCTTGATGGCCTTGTCTGGCTTCTTCGGCCTGTCCATCTCGTCATCACTGCCACTGGTCTCCAAGGCTTTGGTCTGAAAGAAGGACTCAGCCTTGGGGCGCTTCTTCTCTGCCACGTACAACAAGTGTGTTTCCGAGTGTGACCAGGACAGGCAGCCAAAGCAGTCTGGGTGAGGGAGGGCCAATCAGGGGGAGCCCCGGGCTACAGCTGCCCCTTCTGTCCACCCGGCCTGCTCACCAGCCAGCTGCCTCACCGTCCTCATACACAGGCCCGTGTTTCTCCAGCGCTGACAGGTTGAAGCTCTTGAGCTTCCGGTTCTTCTCCCAGACCTGAGGACATCTGGGCGTCAGGCTGCCTGCC
This sequence comes from Furipterus horrens, assembly GCF_987537825.1. Classification (NCBI taxonomy): domain Eukaryota; kingdom Metazoa; phylum Chordata; class Mammalia; order Chiroptera; family Furipteridae; genus Furipterus; species Furipterus horrens. Next base: position 140,306,523 of record NW_028327177.1, on the reverse strand, counting down.
CCCCGACAGATCCTGATCTGCAGACTGAGCCCCACCACCTGGTCCCATGCAGACACACCTCCAGGAACTGCTTCTCCTCGCCCGAGCCTGTGCTTCCAGTCTTGCGCAGCACAGCCTTCATGGCGCCCGAAGGAGACTCTCTGCTCAGCAGTCTGAGGAGGGCACGGGGTAGCAAGTCAGGGTCACCTCCCGCACAAGGATAACCCCGTCCCGCCCCCTAGACGGTGGCCCCACAGCCGCACCTGCAGCCCTTCTAGCCCTTGCTTCCCCTCCCTGGGGCACAGGCTGTACTCTCCCCAGCCTCCTTGAGCCTCCCGTGGGCTCCACTCCAGGCCAAAGTCTGGGGCAAACCTCCAGTGCTTATCAGGCCATGTCACCAGAGACTGACTGCATGAGCCTCCCAGGGGCAGAGACCTGGCCCCTGGCCTCCCTTCCGAGCCCTCCCCACACACAAGCACGTGGTGGGCATTCACGAAAGCCTCGCTGGGGCCTTGCCCACAAGCTTCTCCCCCACACTTACTCCCCCCGGGTCTCCACACTGTTGCCCGCAGGCCCCGCAAACACCACTGAGTCCCCGTCATGGAACACCAGGTACTGGCGGCAGAATCGGATGCTCTCCATGCGTTCCAGGTCCCTCTGGGTCCACTCTGCGAGGAGAGGCACGAGACTGCTCTCCCCGCCCGCCCCCGCGCAGGCCCCCCCCCCCACCTCCAGCCCAGAGGGCCCAGCCCGCCTCCCTCCCTCCATCCCCTGGAATTCTGGGACCAAGATGGACAAACTAAGCCACCACTCAAATCTGGGCCTCCAGAGCGAGCCTGCGCCGAGGGCGGCCTCTCGGAGAGAAACCACTACGGCTCCCAGCAGCGACCCACAAGCTGAGGGCGTCCTGGCCCATCGGAGACAGGGTGATGGGACGAGCCCCACAAGGCCCGCACCCTGCGCCCTGCGCCCGGGTCTAAGTTCTACTCCCGCGCCCGCCTGGGCACCGTCCCCTAGCGCCCGAACAGCCCCCACCTGCCGCTGTGTGCACGGGCCTCTGCGGGGTGCACCCGTCCGCCCCACACCCTCCAAGCCCCGTCTTCCTCCACACACACGTGCGGACTGTCGAGCGGGCCCCTCCTCTCCACCCGAGTAGGCTCGCCGCCCGAGTCCACTTCATACACACACCAGCGTGCACCGTCCGGTAGCGGCCCCCATACTGCGTGGTGACCTCCGGGCCCAGGCAGGCGGCGCTCAGCGAGGGCTGGCGGCTAAGGCCCCGGTACAGCGCCGCCGCCTCCTCGGGCTCGTTCAGCAGCACCTGCGCAGGGGACACACCAGGGTCAGGCACGGCCCGGGTTGCAAGGACCACGGGAACCGCGGGCCGAGCCCTCACCTGCCGCTCCATGGTCGCTGTCGGCCGCCGGGGCGAGGCGGGGCGTGCTGGCGCCCGGAAGTGAGGCTTGAGGGGCGGAGCCCAGAGTCTCCGCGCAGCCTGGCCTCGGGGCGGGACCTCCGACAAGTGGGCGGGGACCGTTAGCAGAGGGGCGTGGCCTCGGCGGGGAGGTGCTGGGCCCGGGAGGAGGACGCGGCAGCTTCGGACCCTGGGGCGTCCTGCTGGGGAGGGGCAGGGACCTCGAGGGGAGGCGCAGGCCTTTGAGGGGCGCACTAGGCTGGTGAGAGGCGGGGTTGGGGGGCCAAGCCGCAGTCCTGAGAGAATGGGATCTCCGAGGAGGTGGCGCTGTGGAAACGGAATACAGGGGAGGGTCTTCGGGCTGGGGCGTGGCCGGTGAGTGACGACAGGGCCCAAGTGAGAAGCGGGTGAGGCTTGAGTCCAGACCAGTCTTGGGGGCAAAAGCTAAGCCCGGCGGGGAGGGCCCCAAGCAGCGAGAGGGGCGGGGCTGAGCCGGTGAGGGTCAGGAGCGAGGAATGGCGCGGGGGAGGGTCGCGGCCTGGAGAGGCGGGGTGCGAGCCGGCCCCTGTGCTAGCAGGAATCTACCACTGCTCTGAGGCTCACTGTCGGGTCCCTTCTGGTACAATACAGGGCAAACCTTCACCAGACGGTGTCAGACCCTGACCTGGGTGGGGCTCGCAGCCAGATAGAAAGAAGGACCGAGATCTACGCCGCTTAGCGCGCAGAGCGCTGGGGTGGGGGGCAAAGGGCGGGTTGCTGAGCTCTCAGGGTGTTGCCTGGGGTTATCAGCTACCAGGCCAACCTCAAGAGCTATCTGTCCTTGCAGCCCTCACCCACCCGGCTCAGTGGCACCTTGCTGGGGATCCTGAGCCGGTGGGCCTCTGCCTGCTTCCCCAGGCCTCAGCGCAAGACTTTGGGTGCAGAGGGCCTGGTGGGGTCCGGCTCCACCCAGAACCAGAGCACTTCCTGTTGAAAGCAGCTGAGCAGGCAGGCAGGCTTCCTCAGCACAGGGGCACAGGACTGAGTGGGCTCTGATGGCAAAGGAGGGCCAGAGAGGCTGGACAGGCATGGATGTCCTCCTTCTCAATATACCCTGAAACTGGCTGGTCTTCCACACCTCAGGGCCCTGGCTCCCCGCGCCCTGCCTGGCCTTTGACCGAGATCCCACTTGTCTGGCCAGCAGCTTCCCTTTCCCCATCAACCATATTGGGCAAGTTAAGTGAAAACAGCCCTCACATTGTGAGTACCCAGCGTGTCCAAGATGTGAAGGCCAGAAGTGGGAGCAGCAAGAGGGGCCCCAGCCACCAATCTGGCTGGAAAGGGTGGGAACTAGGACGTTCACCGGTGTTGTTTATAATAGGAAAGCCAGGAACATGGTGCCTGTCCTTCAGGGCATGTGCAGTAGACCGGTGGTAAACTCATGGCGCAGCTCGCTGGAGGCTGGGCATTGGAGGATGACCATCTAAGTACCCGGGATGAACATGTAGAAATAAATGCGTGGTACCGCACCTTCTAACTTCTGTTTAAAATGAAAAAGAGTAGAAAAACACAAGCAGGAAGGACATGCTTCAAGATACTCTGGGGGAAGGCCAGAGGCAAGGCTGATCTTCTCTTTGTTTATCTGTGTTTTAAAAATTATCTAGCAACTCTGGGATACGTTAGTAAGGAGGTTATCCCATCCTGATGAAGGACTAAGGTCTGGCAGCCCCCCGAGTTCAGGGGTTGGTTTAGACACAGCAAGGCAGACAGGTGCAGGGCTTATTGGCAGCACCAGGGGGCAGCACCTGCTCGCCTCTTTCCCAGAAGGTGCAGCCTGGACACTACTCACAAGGCCAAGGCAGCACCAGCCCTCAGCACTCTGCACAGTGAACGGATGGATGCTCCTTCCACAGCCGAGCCTGGGCCAGCACTGGGCGCCTGTGTAGGGGGCCATTGTCTGGACAGCTTGGTGTGGACACTGCGGTCCTGGCTTTGCCAGCACGTCTGCAACTTCATAACTATCAACAGGCTGGATTATCACAAGTTTGGGAATTTGGTCCTCGGGCTAAGCCTTCCCATTTCAGAAACCATCCCAGAGACAGTCTGTAGGTTGTTTATATCAAGTCCTTTTATTCTGATACCACAGAATTACCTTGTCACAATACAGGGTGGGGGGGACACTGAAGTACCACGAGTTCTCACGGAGCACAGGAGGACGGCACACATTTTACAAGGTCGTGTGGAGGACTCGGGTCATTGCACTTACAACTGTAAACTTGTTTGTTTGACTTTGTACAGCACTCTTCCCCCCTCAGATAAAGAAGGAGGGAAGGAGAGAAAGGGAGGAAGGGGAGGAGGGAGGGAAAGCAAAAACAAGACATGGAAGCCAGCAGAGGAAAGGCGCTGGGCGGCCCCACCCTCCAGGGCACTGCCCCTGGAGACGGGAGCCAATTTGATCCCAGAGGCGGAATGAGGCGGACACGCACACAGACCCACTCATACGCTTGTTCACATGCATCCGCACAATATGTCACGACTTCCATGGCTCTCCAGGGCCATGGCCGCAGGGCTGCAGGTACCCAGGGAGACAGAGGTGACGTCTCTGAGGACTGCCAGTTGGTCAGGACTGTCACTCTGACCCTGTTGGAGTCCATGATGACAAGTATTTACAAAATGGGGGAAGGAGGGCACAAGGGCAGGCAGGGGCCAGCAGGCCAGGACCATGCTGCCCTGGCAGAGGACCTGCCTAGAAAACTCCCCACAGGCTCCTGAAGACAGGCCACGGCTGCTGTCCTTGCTGCCTCTCAGCATAGGCCCCGAGACCGCAGTCCAACCAAGGACCAAGCAGATGGTGGGGAAGGGATGGTATCCCTGTGAACGAGTGTATCGGGCCCTGGATTGGGCAAAGGGGCAAAGCCCTTGCTTGTGATACAGGGCAGGCAGGTATGGAAAAGTCCTGACCTGCGGCCCAGAGACCCCTTGCCTATTTGGACATGTGCCCAACGCTCCCATTGCCCATAGCACTGAATGCTGGCCCCTCAGCCTCCGGCTGCACCCAGGCGAGGGCCAGGACGCCCTCGGCCCGGAGGCCTGCTCCAACCACCTTCACAAGGAGTGATGGGTACAGATGGGTCCTTTGGGCACGCTGGGAGGTGGAGAGTGACAGATGTCAGACATTTCCAACTTGGAGGGCTTGGCCAGAAAGGAAATTTGCTGGGAAGTTAGTGTTTTAGAGTCTGGGGCTGAGTCTGATAGAGACTGACCTACTGTCACCACCCTGTGTTTCCTGCTCCTTGTCCCATCCTCTGGCTTTTAGTGGGAAAGATTACTGCCTTGGGCCCCCACATATCCAGCCACCAGACACCTCCCCACACAGACCTGGCCCGGGGTCGTCAGGCGTGGTGGAGGGTGGCCTCCGTCAGCCCTTGCTCAGGTAGCCTCACGTAGCCCAGGCCTGATCTCAAGTGAGGCATGTGTCCCATGGGATGGGTGAGGCTCAAATCCCATAGGACCAGGGTCTCAGGCCCAACACAGGTTGATAGCCTCCTGTCTGAGCCAAAGCTGCCAGCGGTGTGCCAGGATCTCTCTCTGAGGGGCTGTGTGGACCTTAGAGGAAAGCAAGGAAAGGTGGCCCCTGAGAAATGCATGGTGCAAACCAGAGCACTAGAGAGGAAGGCCAGGCCTTGGTCGGGCAGCCACTGCCTGCCACACTCCTGGCTCAGTCGTAGAGAAGCTGATGAGCAGCAGGATGCTTGGGCTTCAGCGATGAGGGTGGGCAGGGAGTTTTCGATCCTGGGAACAGAGGCAGAGATAATCACAACAGGCCTTTTAAGTTTTGCTATTGAGAAGCCGCCCAAGAAATTTAACTTGAAGCCATTGTCTATGTGAACACCTGCTCTGGGCCAAGGTGACATTTTCAGTTGTCCTCACAAGTGCCAGATGTCTAGCTCTTCCTGAGCGCCCTTTGACCCCCTGGAGCCACCTCTTGGCTCACAGGCTTTTGAGCCTCCCAGCCACAGAGGAGAGGCATGGAGCACGTAGTCAGGCCCTGCCATGGGCCGGTCTGACCACAGACGTGGCCCAGCTCTGCCCTTAAGCAGGGCGCCACTGTGTTGGGACGGCCACATGCCTCTGGCTCAAGGCTGGGGCAAGAGGGGGAGTGATTTACAGATGAAAACCTTCAGAATGTCACAGCGAACCTTCTGAATGCTCACGCACACACGTCCTGTGGAGGCCTCACCAGCATGTCCACTCCAGAGACTTCTTTTCACCCGCCATCTTGGTCAGAGACAACACCTGCAAGGCGGGCGGGGCCTCACACTGCCTGCCACAGCCCGGCATGCTCAGGCGACAAGTCTGGCAGGACCTCACTAGCTCGTGCAGACGTCAGAAGTGCCCCTGAAGGAGAGGTTCTGAGGCAAAAAGAACTCCAAGCAAGAGGGTCAAGCACTTAAAATGGATGAAGTCGTGCAAAGAGGCTGCGAGCTGTGCGTGCTCCACTGCGGGACAGGCGGCGACTCGCCCTGCATCAGCGAGTCCTGCCCCAGGTCAAACATGCCACAGACTGAGAATTTCACACACACGGTGGGGGCGGGGTGGGCTGGGGTAGGGGGCTTGATATGAGCATATCTACCCAGTTTCTCAATTGCATGTTTGCAATGAACTCCTTATACATAACATGGGATTTATTAAATATGAACAGTTCTCTTTGAGGGTTTATATTTCATTGCATAGAACATTAGAGATGAGACTTGTGGCTGTGCCCAAGGGAAACAGAAGTCCCAAAGGGAAGGGCCTTGGGGAGGAAGGCCGCCCAGTCCACCAGGTGGACGAATGGGGTCGCACTCCCCGCCCCAGGGCGCTGGGTCCTTCCCGCCACTGGCCGAAGCCCTGGCCCCCCTGCTCCGAGCTCTCCCACTGCTGATGGCTTAAGAAGGACTAGAATTGCACAGTAAACAGGTGGGCTGAGCGGCCACCCTAGACCTCGCCCTGGGGTTGTGCTCTTGGTGGTCTGCTGCCCACTATTGCTTCTGAGTCAACATTCTTCCTGTGCTGAGCAGGGGCAGAGCAGAGAGGAAGCCGAACCATCAGTCACAAGGGGATGGTGGGGGGCAGGAGAGTCGAGGAGGTGAGTGAAGAGAGAAGAGGCAGAGGGGAGAAGGAGGAACAAAAGAAAAATGTTTATGAGGTATACATGTAAATCAAACTGAAATGATTAAGGCTGTTCTTGAAATCAAAAGAAATCCCCAGGTGTACGAAGGAGGAGCCAGCTGGTCAAGACAATGGCGGTGCCGCTGGGATGCTCACGATGGCTCGGGAGATGGCTTTGAGAGGGTGGCCGGCGTGCGAGCGCGCCGCCATCCGTGGGCTGGGAGAAGCCTCAGCTGGTGCCCACGCTGCTCTTCGGTGCTATGGCCTCTTATTTCAGCAATGAGACAGTGTTAGGTCCTAATGTTTGTAAAGTTCTCCCAACCCCGCGCTGGCCACATGGCCGTCTGCTCCCACGGCACCCGGAGGACAGGGTGAGGGGGAGCAGGACCCTATGGCCGCAGAGGGATCCGGGCCAGCTGGAATGTGAAGAAAACGGAGCCCAGGGCCCCCAGCCCTCAGTCAAAGCCCCTCTCCAAGGCTGTGGAAAAACTTCTGGCATCATGGAGGGCAGCGTCCGTCAAAAACAGGCAGCAGGTGCCCCAACTCTGTGTATAACGCATTGGAAGCCTGGCTGGCCAGGCCGCAGAAGGCGGCTGCGGGAGGAGCAGCAAGACTGTGTGGCCGCAGGGTTTCCAAAGACAGCTCCACCCTCCCAGCCACGGCTCTGCCTGGAAGGGGCACCCTGAGGAGAGCAGAGTCTTTTCTGGAAAGACAGACAAAGGTCCCCGGCCAGTGGTCCCACTTGTCCAGCAGTTGCATCAGCTGGGCAGATGCTGTTAGAAAACATCCCGCCTCAGCTGAGGCCGCCCGCCGCGCCCCACCTGGTGAGTCTGTGGGCCAGGGGTCGCCAGGTTGTAGATGCTTGAAGGAGAAAAGGAGGGAGGTGGGAAGGAAGGAAGGAAGGGAGGAGGGAAGGAAGGAAGGAAGGAAGGAAGGAAGGAAGGAAGGAAGGAAGGAAGGAAGGATGGAAGGGAGGGAGGGAGGGAGGAAAGGAGAGAGGGAGGGAGGGAAGAAGAAGGATTTTGTCAAACGCCATGGGCAGCTGCTTCCTGCCCCGCACCCTCTCAGCTGTCTGCCACATGCTGATGACCTCCTCACCCTCAGGATCCCACCCACGAGGCTTGGGGAGAGGGTGCTTGGCAGCTGTGATGTCACACAGAGAAGGACAGGAAGGAAAGAAGAATCACGTGGGCCAGGAAGGGACATTTCTTTAACAAAACAGATTGGTTTTTGTCCTGCTTAAGAGTGAGGGAGATGGGATTTGGTTTAAAATGGCAAGCCTCTCCCGACCGGCTCGGGAAATTGCCATGAAAGACACCAGCACACAGACACCCACACAAGTGCTGCGCGCTTGGCCCGATCACCAGCCAGGTGCCAGCACGGGAGGGAGGTTGAGTTAACTCGGAAGTGAACTGTCTCCGTGCGCCCCCGCCCCCACCACGTTGTCTGGCAGGACTCAGAACAAAGCCATGCCCGTGGTTCCATTCCCTCCCCAGCGATGGCGCCCTGACCCTAAAGCCAGGTGGGCACTGCCAGGAAACTGGCCACGGGCTGCCCCTCTCCTCAGCACAACTTCTGGTTTCACATCTGTTCCAGGGCAACTCCGGGAGACATCCAGCTGAGCAGGAAAGTGGTGGGAGCCCGCTGTCGGGGGGCGGAGGCAGGAAGAGCACTGGGGTGCTGCACTGTGGCTACTGTAATTAGAATAAATTCCGGGCTCTTCACTCGGTGCCCAGGCAGCTGGCTCCCGCGCCTCAGCCCTCGGCCCTGCCCGCCGCTCCCCTCCTCTGTGGCTCTGGCTGTGCTGACCTTCTGTCTGTCCCTGAAGCCCCACTGCGGCCGCTGCCACCGGAGCCTCTGTTGCCGCTGTTCCCGCACCTGGCACGGCTGCAGCGCCTCCTCCCCTGGAGCCCTACGGCACCCTGCCCACTTTCTCTCGCGCAGACCCCTCCGCTCCAGAACCCCACTTTACGGGCTTCAGAGCACTTATCGCCTGCGGAAATGACCTTTTTGATCTAACTTTTATTTTTTAACTTATTTATTCTTTGTGCCACTCAATGGACTGTCAGCTTCGGAGGACAGGGACTTGGTTTTGCTCCCTGCTATATCCCCCGTGCCTGGATCGGGGCTTGGCAAACTACTTATGGAATAAATGAGTAAGTGGATGGAAGACGGGACCCTCCCAGTCCCCCTACTGTTCCTCCAGAGACAGGCAGCCCTTCGCCACTACCCCCAGCTCTGTGCCACCAGCAGGCCTGGCCACAGGGCTCCTTCTGACTGGCTTGTCGACCTCCTGGTCCTGCCACACATCCCTGCCCACCACGAGAAGCACCCAAACCTCTGTCCCCTTAACCTGAGAGGCAGCAGAGGAGGGAGGAAGAGGCCCTCGGGGGGTCCTGGCTTGCGCAGAGCCGCACCAACTGCCAGGCCACCCTCCCTGACATCCTGGACGACATGCCTCCTCCGGCCCCACAGATGAGGGGCCCAGGCCAGAGAAGGCTCCAGTGGGAGGCAGCTCATCCTGCCTTGGTGATGCAGCCCAGACAGAGCCAGGGCTCCCGTCCTGCCGTCCTTCTACTTTCTCCCTGGCTGACCTGGTTGGGGGCTGAGACCCGCTGTCCCAGTGACCTTCCTTTCCTCTCTGTCCTTTTCTTCTCTGCCTCTGTACTCATTCTGTTCTTCCTTCTTATGGGTCACGAGCTCAGCCTGTGAAGCCAACAGTGTCTTGACCTCATGCCCAGGGGACTCCATCACAGCTGAAGGAAGCCCAACAGGCCCCTCCTAGTCTGCACTTGCAGGGACTGGGTGGCCCTTCATCCCCTTGCTCTGCCCCACCCCACCCTGGCCCTGACACTCACTGTTATACGCAGAGTCCAGAGCTGCGCCCAGGCCTCTGACTCCAGAGATTTTTCCACAGCAATGGTACCATCTCCCTTCATCTCTTCAAGAGCCTGTAGAGCACGTACAGAGGAGGGCTGGGAGGAGCTGCATCCCAGCCCCCACCCCAACCTAGTGCCAGCCCATAGCTGTGAGAGCCCTGTGTGGGACTGGGGTGCTGGAGAAGGACAAGGGGGTGGGAACCCTGGCGTCCCTTTGCTGGGGACCTCTACTGCGTTGGCCCCATTTGGGGCCTCTGTGCACAGGGCCCCTCCTTGTCCACCCCCTTCTGCCACGCGCACAGGAGGACACCGCAGCTCTGGCCACATCACAGGCCGCTGGAATCCGGTGCCTCCCAGAGGACCCCGCAGGACTAAGTGCTCACAAGAGCACTTCAAGCCTTTCCTGGGGGGGCTGGGGACAGGCAGCTCATACTCACCCTGCAGGGCATGGTCACCAGAATGAGGAGAATTTTTTGCCAAAAGCAGAGACAGCTACGACAGAAGAGGGAGAGTGGCATCAGGAAACTGCCCCAGACCCTCCTTGTCAGGGCCCCTGGCACAGCGACGCTAGCCCAGCCTGAGAACCCCCAGCCCGGCCTGGACCCGAGTGACCGAGCCTGGCGTTGCTCCCAGACCTGTCTCTGCCACAGCAGGGGCCTGGGCTAGCCAGCCCCTGGGCGGGGGACCTGGCCTTGCACAGGGCTCACCTTCTGTCAGTTTGCCGGCCTGCTCTGCTGCCCCACCAGGGAGGATCTTGGAGAACATGCTCTCCCCATCGGCACCTGGCTGGCCGGCAGGAGCCCCCGGGGTCCCTCCAGGCCTGGCTCCAGCCTTCATGCCTGGGGGAAAGAAAGCACCCTCAGGAGCCAAGTTCAACCGGGCTTTTCAGGCTCGGAGTGGGAGAGTAGCCTGTGAGGGTATCTGAACACAAGTGCCCGGGGAGGGGGCAGGGTGAGGAGGAGAACAGAGGAATAAAGAGAGGAAGATAAGAACAGGAAGAAAAGGAGTGGGAAGACACAGAACAAAGGAAGGTGGAGGAGGTAAAGAGACAGGGGGAAAAGGGCAGAGGAGAAGGAAGGCGGGAGTGAATCACAGTCCCAGCCCCAGGCTCACCAGTCCCTTCCAGCCTCCCTGCAGAGGGCCACCTGGAAGGTCTACAGCCCATGGGCACGCTCCTAGGGAGCAGTGAGGGCACACAGCACAGGGGCGCTCAGGGCGCCTGAGGGGAGGGAGAGCAGCCCAGGTTCCCTGGGTCTCAGTGGAGGGCACCAAAGGCCAGGCTCACCTGCAGGTCCAGGTCCCGGTGGCGGCTGAGCCTGAGGAGGCCTCCCCTGCTGGGGTGCTTTGGCTGTCCCTTTAGAGCCATTTGTCTGCTCTGTGCGTGGCTGCAACACAGAACCCATGGCTGAGATGCCGCTGGTCACCTCTGCCCGTGCCCAGTCTGGAACTAAGGGGGTGCCCCAGCTGCAGCCACAGCATCCTCCCTGGGAGGATCCATGCACTGGTGCCCTACTTACCGGTCCCGCTGGCAGGGGGCCTGTGGCTGTCGCCGGGCCTGGCTGAGGCTTCCCTGCTGGCTGGCTGGCAGCGGCAGCTGGGCCCCGGGCAGCTGGCTGGCCCTGCTGCTGCAGCCGAGCCTGTGACAGGGTCTGCTGGGGGGGCTGTAGCCCATGGCCCTGCTGCTGCTGCTGCTGCTGCTGCTGCTGCTGCTGCTGTGTCTGCGGCTGGCGCGATGCTGTGGCTGAGGGCGTCTGCCGGGATGGTGGCAGCTGTGACTGCTGTGGCCCTGGAGGCGCCTGCCGACCCTGTGGTGGTGGCTGCGGCTGGGGTTCTGGCTTTGCCTGCAGTGTGGGTGGCCCTGCGTGGGCCTGCCGGGAGCCCTTCCTGCTGTCAGAGGCATGATGATATGCTGACGGGACACGGGGTGGCTGTGAGTACTCAGCCGGGCTGGGGTACCCAGGCTGGCCCTTCTTCTGCATAGCTGGGGCTGGGCTGGGCTGAGGGTGAGGCCGGGCCTCATGGCGACCCATGTCCCGAACGTGTGGTTTGGCAGCACGCCGGCCTGGGTCCTCGCCAGCGTGGCGGCCTGAGTGCCGCCCATGGTCACTGTGGTGTCGGTGTTCCTTGGCTGAGGTGTGGCGACCAGGGCCACCTTCATCATGTGGCCACAGGCCCTCTTCAGGAGGCTCATCGTAGTCATGGTAGCTGTGCCTGGCAGGGCCTCGCTTCTGGGAGGAGGAGGAGGAGACTGCGTGGCCCCCATGGTGCCTGAGCCGGTCAGAGCGGGCATCCCGGGGCTTATCGAACCAGTCTGTCTCCTCCTGGCCCAGGTGATAGGCTTCAGAGACCAAAAACAGAACACCATCAACCTCCGGGTCAGCCGCAGGGGGAGGCCCAGCTGAAGCCATGCAAGGAAGCCACAGAGGCACCACAGCCACAAGCAAGACTCCAGGCCCCCACCCACCCTCCCATGACCGGGACCAGGGTGTGGGTGGAGAAGGCAGAGCCCACAGCATGCGGCACCACGCCAGGGTGCACCGGGACATCTCAGGGCCCAGGGCCCCGTGGGCAGGACGGCCCCCAGGTGCTGAGCATCTGCAGAAATCACCCCCAGCTGCCATTACCTTCGCTGTCAGAAACTACGCAGTGGGAATCGTCCAGGATGTAGCCTTCCTCTCGCTTATAAGTATGGGCCCGTGGGCCGTCCTTGACATGTTCCTGGACGTCAGGCATGGAGTGGCTGGAGCAGAACTGTGGGCAGGTGTCTCCAGGAGGAAGGGCACCCCCAGGAGGGCGGGGCCGTCCCAAGGGGCTGACGGGGCTCTCCTCTTCAGAGGCCTGGCTTCGCATGGGGGGCCGGGCCCGACCGTGGGCCATGCTCAGGGAGGAGGGCTTGGGGCCTGTTTTTTGAAGTCGCTCCACAGCCTCCCGTTCCCGCTCGTATCCCTTGCCCCGGCCACTGAAGTCATGGCTAGACAGCTTCTCCCCACTGTAAGCCGTTGCCACCCGGGACCGGCTGCTCCCGCTGTACATGCGGTCATCCTCCTCCACTGGGTCCCGGCTGGACACCCCGTAGTACCTCTGCTGCTCATACACGTTCTTCTTAAGCCCGTAGGTGATTTCTTCCTGGAACTTCCTGCCTCGAGCAGCCAGGCCGCTGCTGACTGCAGGGGAGGGGTAGGAGGCCAGGTCTGACTCCACATCCTTGGCTTCTTCAATAGGCGAGAACTTGGAGATCTTTTGCTCCATGCCTTGCTTCCGGTGCTTGCTGCGCTTTGAGGAGATGGCAGCCGGGGCCAGACTCTTGGAGGGATGCTTGGGCCCCACTGGGCCTGGGCCGTACTTCTCGGCCCGAGCCCCGTGGCGATAGTCACTCTCACCGTAGTAGTGGGTGCTAGCCGGTCGACCATCACCCTCCATGCTCCGGTGATGGCCGCTCTTCCCACGGGGGTCGTAAGAGTCTTCCTCGGATTCTTCCTCCCCTCGGGCATAGCAGCAGGGCAGTGTGGGCCCCTCAAGTACACCTGACTCTCCCACTTCTTTCCCTGGACGCCCACCGCTGCTCGGCCCCAGGGGCTCCAGGCGCTGGCTATCAGGGACAGTGGAGGTGCTGTCCTTGGTCAGCTCACTGATGTCATCGATCATCACATAGTTCCGAGGGACGTTCTGCTCCAAGCTGGTGTAGTGTGAGTCAGAGGGGTAGGCGGGGGCTGGGCTCAGGCTCACGCTGCTGCGGTCCGTGGCCCGGGGCAGCTCAGGGGCCTTGCTTTGCTCATAGCTGCCGCTCACTGCCGGACCACCGTAGCTGGTTTCCGACGGGGCCGAAGACATGGCCACAGCCGGGCTGGCGATCACCTCATAGTTGGTGGGCGCCTTCTGCTCCAAGTCAGCTAGTGAGGTCTGGCGTGGCTTCTGGTTGGAGGCACGGCTGTCGGCCGGGGCCGGGAAAAGGGCGCTCTGTGTGGCTGGCATGGGTGCTTGGGCCGCATAATGGCCTGAGGGACGGAAAGCCTGCTGGGTTGGCAAGCCAGGCTCAGCAGGGTAATTGGTGCCAGGAGGAAAGGCAGTCGCTGGGTACGCATTGGGGCCAGGGTACGTGGGTGCTTGGTGGGCTGGGAATCCAGCTGGGCTTGGCCCACTGCTGCCTACAGTGTACTGTGGGGCCGGAGGTGGGAATCGTGGCTGCTGGAAGGCAGTGGGGCCGGAGAGGGTGGCGGGAGCAGCGGCAGTGACAGGGAAGTCTGTATACTGGCCGGCCGGAGTGGCATAGCCCTGGAGCCGCAGCTGGTTGAGCTCACTGTCCGACAGGTAGTCACGATGCTCGCCGAGGCCACGCAGGGGTGGGCAGTCACGGCCACCCCGGTCCTTGGCCAAAGACTCCTTGCGCTGTGTGATTCCCAGCTCCAGGTACTTGAGCCTGGCGTCGATCTCCTTCTCCTCCTCTTCCAGCTCTGCCTGCTTCTTGCGCAGCTTGGTGGACTCATGCTCCACCAGCCGTAGGTCCCGGTCCAGCTCCCGGAGCAGACTGGCCTTGGTGGCAGGGATAGCGGTGGGCCCCGCCAGCCCACGCTGCAGCAGACTGGCCGCGTACAGCTGTGGGGGGGCCTGGCCAGCCAGGGGCAGATGAGCCTCCTCGGGAGGAGGGCTGGGCAGTGTCCGCTTCACCTTGCGGACCAGGCCGTTGGGTGGCAGCGCCGACACCTGAGACAGAGGGAAGGGTGGGCAGCACTGAGACCCAAGGTGTGGGTGGCTTGGAAGGGCACAGGGTGGAAGAGCCCTGGCTGCATCTCGGGCAGAGGCTGGGTTCTGTACTGTCGGCGCCCTGGGTCACCAGGCAGCCTCAGGCCTGCCTGGCCCACCCGCTAGCCTGTGATCATTTTACAGGCCTTCTCCCCCACTGTGCTCTGAGCCGCAGGGAGGGAGGGAAGAAGCAGATGTCTGTCTGTGCTGGTCTGATACTGGCCTGACCCTGAGAACCTCTAGTGCACAGTGGTTCTGAGAACCCCTGCCTATGGGCTTGCTATCCTCCACCTCCCACTGAGCGTACTGAGGTCCTGGCAGCTGGTGGGGACCAAGGGCAGTAGAGGGACATGGACCGGAGTGGAGTGGGTCCTGGGCCTACCAGGCTTCCTAGAGGATCATGGGAAGGGGCACATGCTGACTGTATGTCAGTTGCTGCAGGCTCTGGGTCCTTTTCTGCTTCCTGCCCTCCTCCTCTCTAAAAGTGACACGCAACTCCGTTGTCTGCCCACCTCCTCCAGCTGCCCGGCACCACCCTCTGCCAAACCCTCTGGGCTGTGCCCTCGGCCTGGCCCCCAGCTCCCTCCACAGCCCCACCAGCCCACCGCTCTCTGGGCTGCCAGCCCCCCTTTAGAGCCTCTCCAGCTCCGTCTCCTGCTGCATGGCTCCCTGGTCCAGGCTCCTGAACGCTGCCCTCCATGGGGCCCCCCTTACGGGCCCAGTGCCATTACCTGAAAGTCCACATTACTGGAAGGTTTGCCCTGGGTCCTCCCTTTGTCTATAGCTCATGGCCTTCCGGGAAAGCCCCAGGCTTTTGGACTTTTATGGACCACAGAAATCCCAAAAATACACCAGGGACTGACTGGGGACTGACAATGGGCTTCGTACATTTCAGCTTGCCAAGAAACGACATAAAAACCTACTCTCACTGTACATCATGAACTAGTGTGCCCCAAAACCTCAGAATGAAGGGTAGGCTTTCAATGGAATATGTTTCACTTTCTGAACGCCTCACTCTGTTGTCTATCTTGTTTGTTTTCGTTTGTATTTTTACTGCACACCACGAGTGCCCATTGTGGCCTGGCCGTACAGGGCCAGCCCGTGGGACCTCTGTGTCCACTCTAGCCTGGAGCCAGGCCACCTGCTTCTCTGACCGGCCCTCCCTGCCAGCCCAGATTCCTGGTCCCACACCACCCATCTGGCCTGCTCACCCCCAGGCTCCCCACTGCCTAAGCTCCTCACCTCCACAGCCCCACCCCGAGGCCCCACCTCTCTGCCCCGCACCCAGAAAACGGCAGGTGTGCCTCTATGCCTCTGGCTCCTCCCTCCTCCCTGGGGCCGCTCTGCAGTCCCTTCCTTCAGCCCATCTGCCCACTCTCTGCCCAGGAAGCTTTCTAAGATACCCATCTTGGCCTGTCTCACCTGCCTAAACCTCCAGAGGTTTCGGGGGCCTTCAAAAAGAGCCCACCCTCCTCAGCCTGGCACCCAAAGTCCTTGGTGTTAGGCCCTCACCACCCCCACTTCCCCTCCACAGCAGCCCACGGTAGGCCGCCTCTGAGTCCCAGGACATCATTGGCAACTAAAGCCAGAGACAAGGGTGAGCGTATGCTCCAGGAGTGGCAGAGCACGCTGCAGCCCATCGGACGGTCCCTCAGTGCTACGCCGATGTGCTTGGGCTCCGTGTGGGGCAATGGAGGCTAGACCAGGGCTAGGGAGAGGGGACAGTCACAGCTCTGTGAGACTGATTTTCTCAGGAAACATCCGCAGTAGACGTTTGGAGTGGGAAGGGCTCAGACTGGAGCCTAAGGAGCGCTGAGAGGGGAGGTGGCAGGGGCTGGACGAGATATGAGCCCTGAGGAGCCGTGCTAAGGAGAGGCGGAGGTTTCTAGTGGTGCCTGGGTGATGGCTGCGGGGCCCGTGTGCAAGTGTGTTTGCCTAGGATGTCCTTGCCAGGCTGCAGACTCCACACATGTGCCTCAGGGCAGGTGCGGCCCTCCACTCCTTCCTCTGGGCCTCGGGAGCTGGGGGTGACTCCACGCCCACCCCAGAAGAAGCCCTGCCCTGTGGGGCCCCCCAGGCTAGGCAGAGAGAGACCCCTGTCCCACCCTGGCCCAGCCCCTGTGCCCATACCTGGCTCCCCAGCCCCCCCTGGTGCTGGTAGAGGGAGAACCTCTCTTTGGCAGACTCTTCCGCGGTGGGGCTGAGGGGCTTGGGGTCAGACAAGGACCGCTGCAGGGTCTTCATGGGGCGAGGCAGCGTCTGTTGGTGGAGAGCGCTGTCAGCTGTGAAGTGCTTCTGGGGACTCACGTGAGCCTTGTTCAGCCTCTCACTGGAAGCAAAGGAGGCGTCCAGGAGCCGGTGTGGGGACAGGGGTGAGACTGGCGAGTAGAGGACCTGAGGGGACTTGGGAGGCTGGCGGCTCACAAGCTGTGAAAGGGACTCCGGGGGCAGGTGGGCCTGGTATCCAATCTCCAGGGGATCCGGCTTCTTTTTTTCGAATCTGCCCAGGGCCCCCGGGGTGACGATCTGGATGCCCGGCAGGTAGGGGCTGATGGTGGCCGGCCCTACGAGCTGCGGCCCGGCTCCTCCCTGGGCCTGCCCCTCCGGCTCCGTCTGGCAGGCCAGGCTCTCCCCGCGCCCGGTCTTCTCTGGCGCCGATATGTACCTGACGATCTCCACCTTGGGGTCAGCGGCAGCTGTGATGTGGATGGCTGGGGAGACTCTGGGCGGCTGGTCAGGCTCCGTCTGCACAGAGCAGTCACTGATGGTCTGGATGCCCACGCTGCTCATGGCCTTCACGGCCGTGGTTGCGGTGGACGGTGAGGCGGCAGCGTCATGCTTGCTGTCCGAGCCGGAGTCTGAGTGGCGGGAAAGACGGGACCGACGGCGGCGCACAGGCTGCTCCCACTCGGCGTTGTCCTCGTCGTCTGTCTGCACGCTGCAGTCCGCACTCCGCCGGGCCCGGCGCCGCCGGGTCTGGATGTAGCGGCCCTCCCCATCCTCATCATCCGTCTGCACGCTGCTGTCTGCAATCCTCTTGACCATGCAGGGCTCAGGCACCGGCTCCGGCTCACAGATGTCCCGCAGGCGTGGCATCGAGTGCCGCTTTTTGAGGCCACCGCGGCCTGCCTCCCACTGCTCCTCCGTCTGCAGTGACATGTCTGAGGCGGAGCTGGGGAGGCCGCGGTGCAGCATGGGCTCCCGAGGCTGCCCTGGCCCCTCAGGGCCCGCCACGGCGATGAAGGCTGCATGGGTCAGGGGCGGCCAGTACTGGCCATTCTGAGCCAGCTCAGCGGCCGCGGCAGGAGGCCCTCGGCCGGGGCCCTCGCAGGCTACAGGGAAGGGAGCCTTCTGCCTCTGCTTCTGTTCCTCCAGCTGCTGCTGCAGTTGCTGTTGCAGCTGCTGGATCTGCTCCAGCTGCAGACGTTGCTGTGCCAGCTGCTCCCGCTGCAGGGCGAACTGCGCCTGCCGTTCCTCCTGCTGCTGCTGCAGCACATGGTGCTTGATGGTCTGCAGCTCCTGCAGCTCCCGCTGCACCAGCAGCTGCTCCTCCTCCCGGTGCCTCTGGAGCTCCACACGCTCCCGTTCGAGCTCCTCCTGCAACCGCAGCTGCCGCAGCTTCTCCAGCTCCACCCGTTCCCGCTCCAGCTGCAGCAGCTGCTCCTGCTGCTTCCGCTGCCTCTCCTCCTGCGACGCTTCCTCCTTCTCAAGCCCTGGCTGGCTGGGCGCCCTGCTGCCACCCCCAGGAGCAGCATCTACTGGCGGCTTCTGGCCAGCCAGCGGGGCTGGAGCTGGGGCCGCTGGAGCCTCCTTAGCAGCAGCAGGGGTGGCTGTGGGAAGAGGCTCTTCGCGAGCAGCCCCTGCTGGCAGCTCTGGCCTCACTGGGCCCCCAGCCCCTGGTGCCTTGGCAGCAGCAGGTTTCCCCAGGTAGACAGGACCCTCGGCAGGCGGCACATTGGAAGCCGTGGGGTATCTGCTCGGTACAGGATATCGGTATAGCCCTGTGGGCCCAAGAGGCACCCGCGGGGCAATCACGGGCACTCGTGTCAGGCTGGTGAGTGGCACAGCTGTGACCCCACCAGAAGCATAAGGCCTGTACACGCCACCGCGCACCAGGGGTCGCAGGACTGAGCCGGGCTGGGTGGTGATGGGCAGCGTGGCAGCGATCGGGGTGTTGATAGTGGAGTAGATCATGCCGTCGGCCGCACGCACGGTGGCTGTGGACGGCAGCAGCTGTCTGACCGCTGCTGCCTGGGCTGCCGTGGGCCTGTACTGGGCCAGGGTACCAGGATTTGCATGGCCCTCTGGGAAGGTGGGGTTCCCGAGGAGGCCAGGTCTGAGGGGAGCCAGCCCCTGCGGGGCGCCGAGCCCGGGCCCGGGCTGGGGCTGGTACTGTATGAGGTCGGGGCCACCGCTGCGGCTGACGTGCCGCCCTGCGTACTGGTCCATGGAGTCGAGCGCCGCGCACATGCGGCTGATCTCGCGAGCCGTGGTGGCACTGTACTGGGCCAGGCTGGCCTCCTGGAAGCCACCTGCGTCGCCCCGAGGCCCATACCTGTGGTCTGAGTAGATGTTTGACACTGAGCTGTAGCGCCGCATGGGAAGTGGGTGAGTCAAAAGGTCTGTGGGATGACGCAGGTCCGTGAAGGAGCCATACTGCAAGCCCTGCCCAAGGGAGCGTCCGTCTGCAAAGCCCAGGCTGTAGGATTGCTTCAGCGAGCTGAGGTCCACAGCTGAGTCTCGCCCAGGGCCCTGGAAGAGCTGTGCGATCCTGTGGGCATGGTAGTTGAGGCCCGCCTCGGCCAAATTGGTGTCGGACATGGAGGAATACAGCCTGCCGGGGAGGCCCTGTGCGTAGGGCCGCTGTTCCTCATGGGGCCCAAGCCCCACTGTCCCCTGCGCCCGGTAGGTGGGGGGCTCAGGAGGTTCAGGGTCCCGAGGATTGTAAAAGGGGCCGCTGCTTTGACCATGGGGGGCAACATCTGCCACACTCTTCTCGGGAGCACTGGGGGCAGGGTGGAAGGTGCCGGTACAGCTACTGCCAAAGGGGAACTTGTAGACCATGTCACAGCACGCCAGCTGGCTCTCAGGCCTCATCCCAGTGAGGTCCAGGGCACCCGCTGGCTCTTCGGGGAGCAGTGTGGTCACAGTGCCTGCTGTGCCCTCTCCCATCTGCACCAGCACTGTGTGGGGCTTCCTGGCACCTGGCAGAGCGTGAGGCCGCAGCTCTGCAGGGGTGGCCCGGTGGGGTTCGACACCAGGCTCTGGCGCAGGTCCTGCCTTGAGGCCAACACTCTGGGCAGTGCCCATCTGAGTGATCAAAACGTCCCTTCTGGCCAGAGGCACTACCTGGTTGGGTAGGTTATACCTGGCAAACTTGGCCTCCCTGGGTCGTCCCCGGGGCCCACCTCGGTACGGGGCTGTCTGGACGGCCTGCTCCACCTGCTTGACCTGGGCTAGGCACACGGGGCTACCTGCACCCTGGCCAAAGTCAAGCCGGCTCTGAAAGGGGTCTCCATAGACCACAGGCTGCTTTTGCTGCGCCATGAGCACAGATGAGGCCACGGTGATGCTCACGGTGGTGGCAGTGCTGAGGAAGGCGTGAGTCTGCTCCTGGGCGTTGAGGTTGATGACCAAAGGCTGCACAGTAGTCGACTGCCGTCCTGGGACTGGGTCCAGGGCGAGACCGTACTTCCTCGCTTCCGCAGCCAAAGAGGTCAGGTCCATGCCCTGGTCAGTGAGGATGATGGGAGTGGGCTTGAAGGCCGTGCGCAGGTCCACCACGGCACTGCCCGGGGTCCGGGGGCCTGGCTCGACCCTGGACGTTCCAGGGACGGAGGAGATCCGACACAGGGAGATGTTCTCGGCAGGGAGGGCGCCCCAGCCATACAAGGCCAGGGGCGCATCTGCACCAGCACTGGCTGCCCGCGGGAAGCCAGGTGGCCCAGGAGGCTCTGAGGGCAGCTGAGACACACTCGGAGGGGTGGTCTGGCTGTAGCTGTGGGCGGTGGGCTGGGTGTCAGTGGGGGAACACACTGGGGAGCTGGGGGCACTGGCATGTACCATCCTGGTCTGGCTGGAGGCATCTGATGCCAGTGTGATGACCATAATGGGGGCCTCCTGAGAGGGCTGCCGCCACACCAGGTGAGGTGTGCTGGGTCGGTGCGGTGTTTGTGTGCCCTGAGCCACCATGGGGGTCAGGGTGGGGGCACCAGGGCTCCGTGGCATGTCTGAGGCAGGGGTTGGGCTTGGTGTCTGTGTGGAGAACTCTGCTGTGGCCCGTGAACCCAGCTTGCCAGGGGAGAATGTGGGACTCTCGGAGGGAGAAGATGGGGAGAGAGGTGGGCTGGAGCCTGTGAAGTAGGAATACCCCTGGGAGGGCTGGGGGATGCCGCTCTTGCCATCACTCACACGCAGGGGCTTCTCTCTGGCGGCCCGTCCACCTGCAGCAGGGCCACCGGGAGCCTGGGGCAGCTCCTCAGTTTGGGACCCATAGTTGGCAGTGGTGGGGGTCTGCCCATAGCTGTGGGCTGTGGAAGATGGTGACGGGCTGCGCTCGGAGCCTGCCGGGGACTTCGGAGGCACATGCCCTCGAGGCGAGCCAGCTGGACCAGAAGCCACGGCTGTGGAGGCTGGGGCCCCAGGGCCCTGGGGAAAGGATGTGCCGACCTCCTTGGAGGCAGAGCTGGGGGAGGCAGGAGAGCTGTGCAGCTTGAGGGGGTCCTGAGGCTCCTTTGCAAAATGCTGAGTCACTCGGACATCAGGAATGACTCGGCCCCCACTGCTGTCCGAGGAGGTGGAGGCGGAGGCGGAAAAGGGCACAGGGGCAGCGAGCTGGGTGGGGCTGGTCCCAGGGGTGAGCGGGCCGCCGTTTTGCTTCATTGGGTCCACGTATGCGCTCTCGGCATTGAGAAACTGCTTCTCCTTCTTCTTGTCCTCGGCGAAGGCCAGGTCTCGTGAGGAGGCCTGACGCATGCGGGCAATGCTCTGGGACGTCTGCAGGATCTCCTCGTACACAGCTGCTCCCAGGCCGGCGGGTGCGCCCTCCGAGGCAGGTGGGGCAGCCTGGCCATAGGGGTGGTCTGGGGTGTCCTGGTACTCAAAGGAACCCTGGGTGCGGGTCCCCAAGGGCTGCGAGGGGCCACCGTGGGGCCCCCTGCCCCCCGCCGCCGGGCCCTGCTGCCGCTGGAGCAGCTCAGCCTTTCGCATCATCTCCTCGTAGGCCTCCTCGGCGCTCTTGAGGGGCCGGCTGGTGCTGGGCGCGCCCGAGCTGCCCAGGGGTGTCTCAGTTGGCGAGTAGAGGGACATGAAAGTAGGGAGGCTGTACTCACTGCCCGACTTGTAGAGTCGGGAGGGGCCGCCATCCAGGGCCTCGGCCTCGGAGTCCAAGGAGGGCGAGGGCGAGTACTCCGAGCAGGAGGAGCGGTGGAGCTCCTCCATCTCGGCTGCCTGCCGCAGCTCCTCTGTGGGGGAGGCGTCCTCGATGGGTGACAGGTTGCTGGGGGGCGTCTTGGAGCGCTCGCGTCTCCGCTGGGCCCGCAGCTCCTCCTTGTCACGCCGGGTCTTGCGGACGGTACTGCGGATGCGCTGCTGCTCCACCTCCCGCATCTTCTCCTGCTCACGCAGCAGCTCCTCCTCCTCCCGCAGCTCCTCCTCCTCCGAGGAGTCCTCAATGGTGGGCAGCAGGGGCCCGTGGGAGCGGTGCCTGGCCTTGCGCTGCTGCTTTGCTTCTTCCAGCCGCTGCCGGCGGCTGGGGCTGCTGTCGCTGTCCTCCTCCAGCGAGGACAGGGAGGTGGGAGAGGTGCCTGATGTGTAACTGGGCGTGGAGGCCGGCAATGTGGAGGAGTGCTCCCCGCGGGAGCGGTCCTCGGGCGAGCCGGTCAGGCTCTCCATCTCCAGCTCGGGCTCCCGGTCCAGGCCGGGGTCAGGGCCTTGGCCCAGGTCCAGCTCGTGGCCATAGCTGCCTGTGCTGTTGAGCTCAATGGTCTTGAAGCGGCGGAGCCCTCCCTGCAGGGCCCCGGTGCCATCGGTGGCCTCAGCAGGGCCTCCCTCGGAAAGCAGCTCCTCGTAGCCCGTGGTGGCGTTGTGGGGCAGGCGCCTCTTGGGTAGTGCTGCCGGCTCTTGGCTGGGCTCGGGCCTGGGCCTGGGGCCGCCCTTCTGGGTGCCATGTTTGGCTGGGCCGTGCCTCGAGGGGGCCACATCATCCTCTTCCAGGTTGTCTTCCTCAGCACTCATCTCCAGGATCTGCCGTCGCATGAACTCTTCATCAGTCATTTCTGCTGCCCGGGCCGGGGGCTGGGGTGGGAGAGGGGACAGGCCCCCCTCACTGCTGTCCTCCACATAGTCATGCCTCAGCTGGCTGCCAAAGTCGTCTGAGGACTCAGCCGTGTCCTGCTGCTCCCTCTGGCGCCCCCACTCCAGAGAGTCTTCTTCTTCCAGGATGTCCTCCAGCTCCTCATCAGAGTCGTAGGCCTCAGGCATGATGGACAAGGAGTGGGGCCGCGGCTTTTGCTCCTCGACACTACTGCTGGAGGGTGGCTTGCTCCGCTCGCCACTGGGGGCTGCGCCCTGGGCCTGCAGCGAAGGCCGAATGCTACCCACCTTGTGGAGCTGGGAGGGGCTGGGCGGGCGTGGCCCTGTCACCCCCGCAGTGTCCAGCTGCTCCACGTCCTGCTGTACCACACCTGTGATCTCACTTTGGGAGCTGGAGACGCCATCAGAAGAATAGCCGGTGTCGCTGAGGCTCTGTGGGCTCCGAGACAGGTCCTGAGAGTAAGGCTTGCCCACCAGCTCCTGCAGCAGGGGAGAAGCGGACCCTGACTCTCTGTGGCAGACAGTTGACCCAGGAGCCCAGCCCTCTCTGTCAACCCCAGGGCCCTAGGGGAGGGTCCCTCCACCTCCCAGGGGTCAGAGCCCACTGCCCTCTCCATCTCTCTGACCTTGAATGACTTGCAGGTTCCATGGCAAACCCCAAGAAGCCCTAGGTTCTCAAAGAGAAACTTTACTAGATCTAATGGTAGCAAAACCCAAGACTAGCCTGTAACTCACAGACTCCACACCCACCAGGGCCTCATCCAGGCAACCCTGCCCTCCTCTGTGGCCCCCAGGGGCCTGACCCAGGCCTACATCCCAGCCCCCAGGGAGCCAAGCCCTTCCCCAGATTGGTGCAGCAGAGAGCTGGGGTTGCTGCAGAGTGAATGGGACTGACCTCCACTTCCCCACCCTTGGGGGCCTCTGGAACAGCCCTGACGACAGGACTGGCGGGCTCAGTCCTCCGCACCCCGGTCTTTGCTTTAGGAGTCCCATGGGGCAGGGTGGTCTCTGGAGGCGGCTTCGGCACAGGCTCAGCTTTAGCTGGGACTCCTGTCTTCTTTTCCTGGGCACTGCTCGGGGTCCTGCTGGGTTCAGAAGCCCTGAGGGGCTTTGCTTGGGGGCTGGCCTTGGTGGGCAGGGGACTGGCCTTGGCAGGCGGAGGGCCTGATGGCTGGCCCGCGCCCTGTGGCCCTTTCTGCTTCGGAGGGGTTGTTCCGGCCGCACGGTGAGGGGCCCCTGCAGGGGGCTGCTGGGAGGTGGGCAGCGGTAGGGGGGTCGGCTCTCCCAGGCTGCCCTCCAGCAGTCGCTTAGTTTGGCAGTTCAGACAGAGCCACTCGGTTTTCTGTAAGGAGATGGGAGGGGAGGGGAGTTGAAATCATGAAAACACTTAAGTACTCAGAGCATTTCCACGACTATTTCTGCAGCCTTAAGGGGGAAAAGTCTTCCAGAGCATGACACCAAAGGCACAGGGGGAAAAAGACAGACCGATTTGTTGCCCCCCAATCACAGACTCCCCCATTCTTTAAATGCACATATAAAGAATTAAAATGAGGAGTCCAAAAGAAGGGTCCCTTCCTCATCCCACCGAAAGCTTTCTCCCTGGCCAGACAAGGAAGACTGGGGGGAGGGGAGGCTACGAGCAGCACAGGGTCTCGACAAGACGGGGAGTGGGAGGCTGGTGTGGAGCCCAGTGGTGGGGAGCCCCTGTAGGCCAGGAATGGCATCACAGGGGGGCACCCCCTGGATGCAGGGCCCCCTCCCCACCTCCTAGTTCTCAGGCCTCAGACACTCTCCTGCCCCACACCCTTCCCGAGGACTGTGCAGGAGGGTGCAGAGTCCTGGGGCCCACGGAGGCTCTCTGCTTGGGGGCAGGCTGGGGCTGAGCAGTCTCTCCTGCCCACAGCCCCACGGACAATGCCACATCTCTGTCCTGGGTCCCAGCAGAGACAATGCCACGTCTCTGCCCTGGGTCCCAGCAGAGACAATGCCACGTCTCTGCCCTGGGTCCCAGCAGAGACAATGCCACGTCTCTGCCCTGGGTCCCAGCAGAGACAATGCCACGTCTCTGCCCTGGGTCCCAGCAGAGACAATGCCACGTCTGTGTCCTGGGTCCCAGCAGAGACAATGCCACGTCTCTGCCCTGGGTCCCAGCAGAGACAATGCCACGTCTCTGCCCTGGGTCCCAGCAGAGACAATGCCACGTCTCTGCCCTGGGTCCCAGCAGAGACAATGCCACGTCTCTGCCCTGGGTCCCAGCAGAGACAATGCCACGTCTCTGCCCTGGGTCCCAGCAGAGACAATGCCACGTCTCTGCCCTGGGTCCCAGCAGAGGCCAGGACCGGCAGGTGGCAGGGCCTTGGTGTACACGGAAGGGGAGGCCTGCTCCATGGGCTTGTTACCAAGGGCCTCGAGACACTTCCCCTGAGACTGCAGCTCTTCTCTGCCCTGAGGCCCAATCCCACACCCAGGTCCTGGGCCGAGGGGCCCACAGGTCCTCCATGAACTCACCCTGCTCCCTGCAGTGCCCAGCCCCAAACACTGCTGCTGACTCCCTCAGACCTTATCTGAGGCTTCATACCCAGTGAGGCAGTGGGTGCTGGCTATTGCTGGGCCCTGGGCTTAGTTGGTCTGGCAGGGTCCACTCCTAGAGGGGCCCAGGGAGAGTGCTGGACAGACTGAGACCAAGCCCTGAGATGGATATAAGCACAAAGTTTTAGCTAAGAATCCCACCCACATGCCCCCAGCATCACCTTAGGACTGAAAATGCCCCCATGTCAGAGAGAAGTGTGATAGATCACAAAGACCCTGAACAGGTGGGAGGAGTGTAGGCAGAGGGCAAGAGAGAGTTCTGGAAATAAGCAAACAGCCCCTTCCCCAGCCCCAGGATCAGCACAATGGGGTTAGGATCTGGGCCCACAGCAGGGCTGGCCCAAGGCAGCCCTGCCCCGACCCCACCTTGGACCCTGCACACAGCCTTCCCAGGTTAGGCCTCTCAAGGTTAGGTCATCTTCCCTGGCTCACCTTGGTGGCATGGCAAACCTCTGACCCCTCCCTCTGGTCTGCAGATCCCACCCTGGAAGCAATAGTCCAGATGAAGCAAGGGCACCTCGGAAGGGTGGCCTGGATGGAGGAGGCAGACTCAATGCCAAGGGCCGAGAGCCGGCCCTGCGGCGGCCTGCTTGCCTGAGCCCTCAGCGGAGCATGGCCTCCATGGTCACATGCTCCCCAGGGCTCTGCTCCCTCTTGCTCTTACTCATGGAGGGGGCGGGGCTGCGGGAGGGGCTGCCCAGTCGGCCCCCTTGCTCCTGGCTCTGCCATAGCGGGCGGCAAGGGAGAGAGGGAAGACAGGCAGGAGGAGGCCTGTGAGGTAAGAGCTAAAAATAAACACCTGACCTGGCTGCAGAAGGCCCTTCTCCAGCCTTCTCGGGGTAAGGGGAGAAGGCTATAGGGCATTGGGGTTAGTAGGGGTGGAGCCAGGGGCGATCGGGCCCAGGCCCGAATCTCCTGGGGAAGGAGGATGGGGTGGGAGGCAGGCCGCGCAGAACCTCTGTGCCTGGGGGCTTGCACGCTGCTGCTGCGGCCCCCGATGTCCTTATTCGCTGCTCTCATCTCTGCCCCCCCACCAACACGCCCCCACCCCGCACTGCTCACCCCTTCCCTGGTTCGGCCATTCACTTGCACACTCTCTCTCATAGCCTCCCGCACCCAGCCCCAGCCCTCGGGGAGCTGCTGCCTGCTGACCCTTCGCCTGTCCCCTTCGCAAGTAGGCATGGGATGATCTTGGACCTGGGAAAGGATAATGGGAGGCTCCGGGGACCACTCCTGCTTTGCCTCCCTCTGCCCTGGGGGCAGGAAGAGAGGAACCCCCAAGGGCAGTCGGCACCAAAGGTGAGAGGTGTAGGTGAGTGCACCACGGGGCGGAGCTAGCTGAGCTGCGGGCGAGGGAAGGGGAATGAGTGGCCTGGGAGAGCTGGCAGGGCCGCACTGGAAGCTGGCTTCCTCCCCGCACCGTCCGCCATCGGCTGAATGACCCCACAGATGCAATCTCTTTACAGGAGCAGCTGGCCGAGGTGTCAGTCTCGTTACAGTGACACCAGCCTGACTGACACCTGTGGCTGCCTGGCCCAGCGTACCCCCAGCCAGACAGGGGGGCAGTGGATAAGAACTCCGGGAAAAAGGATGCCCGGGTCCTTTCTACGCTGCCCAGAGAGGGTCTCACACGGCGTTATTCTCGGTTCCCACGTGACTTCAAGGGAAACTTTCACACTGTCCCAAGCCCTTGATGTCCTGCAAATGCAGGAGGAGTTTGTCCTCAGAGTCCTTGCAGCAGGAACCCACCTATGTGGCACCAACCTTGCCTTCCAAATGGAACAGCACATCTACAAAGGGAAAAGTGATGGCAGCTACATCAGAAATCTGAAGAGAACCCGGGAGAAGCTTCTGCTGGCAGCTCGTGCCATTGTTGCCACTGAAAACCCTGCTGATGTCAGTGTCATATCGTCCAGGAATCCGGGCCAGCGAGCTGTGCTGGAGCCTGCTGCTGCCCCTGAGGCCACTCCTACTGCTGCCACTTCATTCCCCACTCCTGGGACCTTCACTAACCAGATCCAGGCAGCCTCCGGGGGCCGAGACCTCTGGTGGTTACCGGTCCCAGGGCCTCTCACGGGGCATCTTATGTTAACCCGCCCACCATCGCTCTGTGTGACACACACTCTCCTCTGTGCCACTGCAACAAGGGGGCTCACTCGGGTCTGACATGGACGCTGGCCCGGGGAGTTCTGCATGTGCGTGGCACCGTCTCCCGTGAACACCCGTGGGAGGTCAGGCCTGATCTCTGCTTCTACAGGGATCCTGAAGAGACTGAAGAGGAAGTGCTGGCCGCTGCTGCAAAGGCTGTGACCAAGGAGGCACTTCTGGGTGAATGCGCTGCCCTGGCTCCTGAGTTTGCTGCTGCTCAGCCTGCGGTTGCAGACTGGTCTGAAGGCGGGGGTGCCCTCTGGGCCTGTTCAGCAGTTTCCTGCCGAAGATGGGAGCGCTCAGCCCACGTGCAAAGGCCACTGAGTGGGTAGGAATGGCCACTGAGTGGTCTTAAGCTGGTCTTCCACAAACTCTTTAACAGGATGGAAATAACTTTGATGGAAAATGAACAGTTTCCAAAAAAAGAAAAGAGAGAAAGAAAAGGGAGCCCAGAAGTAAAGGGCTCACAGGCATGGCCATCGCTGGTGCTGACCCTGTGGCCCCTCCTTGTCCCCAGACACGCTTAAGCTCCTCCTTTCTGGGCCTCTGCCTCCTCGGATCCCAGGAGAGGAATCATCCCTTGAACCCTGACATGTGCCTTTGGGGCTGGGCTTGGCTCCAGGACCACATGTTTCATCCCCAGTGGGACATCCCTCACTGACCAGAGGGTCAATTCACATCCAGATAGTCGGGGGCTGGTGGGGACCCTTTCTTCCCCACACAGACTCTCTCTTTTAGGACACTCTGGTCCCAATCCTTTGGCTCAAGAGCTGACAGTGTGTTGGACCTTGGATAAGTATCAGAAGGATAGCATCTGATCCGGTTCTCCCAGAAACCTAAACAGGACTGCGACTGCCCCACTCCACGCAGAAGAGATGGGGCTCCATGAGGTCACTACCCCCAGAGGCAGCCTGAGACAGGTGTGGGGTAGCGGCAACTGCTGGCCTCTCTCCTGATGCTCCTGTCACAGCCCCTGCCCCAAATAAGCCCAGCCCAGCCCCACATGTCACAGGCGCCAGGCCCTTTGCCCAGGAAGGCCAAGCTTCTCAAGGGCACAGCTGGCATTTTGGTAATTATAATAATATAAGAACCTGGCAGTGTTACTGTAACCATTCCAATTCCACTAATTTCTTCACCAACTCTGTTTTGAACTGAAAGCCAATTAAAAATTAAGCCAGAGGGTACTATTATCCTTGAAAAAGATAGACAGGTAAAACATTTGGAATGAACAACTCTTAATTATAAAATGACTCACTAAATAGCATTATTTTTTTTCCAGAGAGTATGTCAATGGGAAAAGGGACCCAGCTTTACTGCCTTTTCTATTGTGTGCTCTGGTTTTTTGTCTAGAGGGAAGATAAAAAGATTTTGAAGCTCAGAGATGTTGAAAATCCCCAGCCTGGCAGCCCAGACAGTTGGGCTCAAGCCTCTAAGAGGCCCGAGGGGAGCAAGCACTGTCCCTCCCTCACATTGTGCAGAGACAGCAGGCCGGCCTTGGTCAGGCAAGGTCTGGGAGGGACAGCCAGGGCAGACCTAAGGCTTGGACCTGGAGAAGGACCTGCTGGCCCTGCCACCTCACTCCCAAGGCAGGATGTGTCTGGGGCACCTGTTGAGAAATCAGGAGCCTCTCACCAAGAACACACCAAGTAGGTCACGGGGAAGCACCGACTGGCTCCGAACGCCAAGTGGCAGTGCGCTAAGGTGAGGTCAAAGACAGCCCAAGGTCTGGTCAGGGCCTCAGCAGAGAAAAGCGACAAGGCTGGTGGGGGGGGGGGGGAAGACACATCAAGCGCCAGCCCCTCCCCGCCAGCCCCTGGCAGGGCCCAAGGCAGGCAGAGCTGCAGGAAGGTTCGGTCGCTGCCTGGTGAGGGCTTGGTCTAGGGCAGTGGCCATGAGCACGGAGGGGAGAGGCCAGGCTCTAGTAACAGTGGGGAGGAGGAGCCAGCGGGCCTTGGTCCGCCGACTGGATGCTGGTGAGAGAAAGGAAGCTGGAAATGACCCCAGGCTGCTAGCTTGTGTCCCTGATGGCGGGTGGTGGCACAGTTTCCGGTTTCCGTGGTGGGAACCACGGGAGCAGGCATCACGACTGCCCATCCACACGTCCCCCAGGAACAGCCTGGGGGAAGCGGTAGTAACAGGCGGAGTCATGAGGAGAAGGAAGGAGACGCTGGGCAGCCCTCTGACTGTCGTGAGCAGGAGACAGGGCACAGGGTGGGGAGCAGCTGGGGCCGGGATGCTGAGCAACGTTGCCGTCAGGTCCTGTGCAGGCGAGGGTGGCCCTGGCCCAGGAGGCAGCCATGGAGCAGGACAGGGAGACAGCAGGACGTGGAGGTGGTGGGCCAGGGGCAAGGCCGGCCATCCAGAGGCCGGTGCTCTGGGCTCCAGAGGCAAAAACCATGCAGCTCATGAGAGATTTAGGTCAGAGTCCAGACGCCCATCCGCAGCCAGCATGTGACTGAGACACTGCTGTTCGGGCTGAATCAGCACTTCCCCTGGCCTGGCCCTGGGGCTGCTGAAAGGGGCTGTTGGAACGCTTACACTCCAAGACAGAAACAGTTTTCCCCTCCTCTCTGTGCATATCCTGATTAACGAGGGAACGCAGGCCAGGGGCCTCTCGGCAATGAGGGTCCTCTAAGCTGCACCAGCTCAGCCATCAAGGGTGTTCACAGTCCCTCAGTGTGGGGCAGCCCACCCGGCTGGCAGTGAGCCAGTGCCTGGCAGTCCCTCTGCCGGAGCTCCCCTGGCCTGTGGTGATCCCCCGGTGTCCCTCCCAACCCCGGTCAGCCAGGCCAGCTGTCCTCCAATGAGCTGCTGGGCCTAGGGCTTGGGAAAGTGGCAGTGTGGGAACTAGAGGGTCACACGGGCATCACATGAGGCTGTCATTTGGCTTGCTTCCGGCTGTCCCTCCCTGCAGGTTGGAAAGTATGGTTGCCCAAGCCGTCTTCTTCATCACACTGGGGGGCGCCCACAGAGGCCTGGCCCAAGGCAAGTCAGAACAGGTGCCACACAGACCAGGGCCACACCATGTTCTCCTCTACTGTCCCATCCTCGGCCAGCAGCGGTCTGCGCTCCACACTCCCCTGCCTGCCATCAGCCATGTATGGCTCAGCCCTGGAGCCCCAAAGGCTCTCCTGGCTGATTGTGTACAGGAGGAGGGGCCTTGGCGAGGCCATCTCCTGACATGGCAGCAGGGTGAGCCAATCACAGACCCCAAGGCATGCCAGAAGGGGACATAGCCAGCTACGTATGTCCAAGGCAGCCAAGGAAGGCCTCACCTGGCGGTCCTGAGCAGGGCAGAATGGGTAAGGGGAGGATCAGAAGCAGGCTCCAGGGCCGGGGCTGGTCCAGCTCTGCCAGGGTACCTCTGTACCAGCTGAGCCTCCCAGGTGGGGCTCCAAGCTTTGAGAGAACACCGGGCCTCCTACTCCCTTCGACCCAGCTCTGCACAGTGCTCAGTCGCTTTCCCTGGAGCAGGGGTTGCAGAGAGACAGACCCCAGCCCCAGCACTCCCTCAAACTTTCCTACAGGTAAGGAGAGCATCTTTGAGCTTCCCCATGAGCAGTCCCAAGGAGAGCCAGGCCCACCCACGGGAAGCACAGGCCCAAAAGCTGTGGCTCTGACCAGCAAACATCAGCACCCTCAGAAAGGGATGGAGGGTGGATGCCACCTGGCTGGGCTGGAGCCTTGGCAGTGGGGCGTAGCCTGCCCTATGGTGAGAAAACCTTCTGCCTTCCCCTGGGCACGGGGCACTGCCCTCAAGTTCTGTGAGGGTCACAGGCTAAAGGCAGGGTGGGGCCTCAGTTCTTCCCACCTGAGCAGAGGAGAAGGGCATCTCTCATCAGGGTAGTGCCCATGACGGCTGGGAATGGGGAGGCCAGGTCAGGGCCTCCTGAGCCTGGCTGCCTCTGGGACCAGCCTCAGGGCACTCGCCAGCCAGTCAGAGGCAGTGGGCACCATTAGCCCGCCCACCGTGCCCGTTGGTTCTCTGAGTGGCAGGCCGGGCCTGGGGCAGGGCAAGAAGAAAGAGCGCTCTGCGGCATCAGCTGGGCAGGGGCAACTGTGCGGCCGCTGCGGGCCCAGCCCTGCTGCTCATTCTGGCTCCCGTTCCCCTTGTGCCCCCCTCGCCCGACCCCGGTTCTCTTACCTCTACCAGGTGGGGTGTCGGGTTGAAGCCACATAGGTTGCACACCTGGAGCTTGCAGGTGGTGCAGGTGTTGTAGTTGGCTGGGCCCTTGCTGCCCACGTTGAGCTCAGCTTGGCACAGCGGGCAGGTGGCCCTTTCCTTCGGCATGGTCTTTGGCTTGGCAGTAGCCTTGGAGACGGCCTGGGGTTCTCCTCTGCCATGCTTTGGACTGGTCGTTCCCCCAGTTCTTGCCAGGGCTCCAGGCCCTGATTCAGGACCTGCTCTAGCTGCAGGCTCCGTTTTGGCTCCAGGTGCTGGCCCAGGCCTGGGCCCTGGGCCTGGGGGTCCTCGGCCAGCCTCCTTGCTGGCGTCACTGAAGACGATCTTGGGCGCCCCCTTGCTGGGCGTAGGCTGGCCCTGGGGCTCTGCCTCAGGCTGCACAGACATGAGGGTACTCGCCTGGGTCAGCAGCGACGCCCCGAGGCCAAAGAGCTTCCCAGTGAGGCCCTCCTGGGTCTGCTCAGCAGCACCAGGCCCGGAGGGTGCTGTGGTGGCACTTTTGGCCTGGGTCGCTCCTACGGGTGGCCTGGGCTCAGCTGCGGAAGGCTTGATGGGGTGAGGGGGCTGAGGAGACACCCTCCCCGCCTCTGGAGGGGCGGCTGCTGGGGCAGACCCCGGCACTGAGGTGGCCTTGGCTGTCTCAGTCTGGCGAGGGCCAGGCTGCGGTCCCCCTGGGCCCCGTGACCTCTCTTGCTCCGGCTTCCCCAGGGGCTGTTTGGCTGGGGCGTGGGCAGGGGACAGGGCCGGGGAATGCAGCTGCTGCTGGCTCTTGGAGCGAGGCGCCGTGGTCATGTCCATCCCCAGAGCCCTCTGCATCTGGCAGTTCAGACAGAGCCACTCCTTCACCTGGGGAGGAAGCAGCATGGTCAGCCGGCCCGGGGCATCCACGCGCGGGCCACGGCAGCCCCCGCCGCAGTCCGAGCCCGCCCCTAGCACCGGCACGAGCGCCAAGGCCTGCTCAGGTGCTTCTGGGCCGCCCGGGGGCTGGGCTGAGAGGGCAGAGGACACCGCCCGTCCGCTAGGAGCTGCCAGGTGCGTGGGGCCGGGAAGAGGCAGCCACACACTCGCTGCTCCCTCCCACACCCATGAACCCACTGCCTGCCACCCCCCTGCCCGCTCCGGAGCCCTCCCCGCTGCCCGCTGGCTATGGCTCAGCTCTGTGCCCGGCGTCGCAGCCCAGAGCCCGCCTCACCAACCCGTGCCACTGTCCTACTGGCTGGACGGAAGGGAGCCCTAGCCGTGCCCGGTACAACAGGTATTCAGTGAGAACTTGCAGAAAAAATAAACGAGGGAAGAGGGTTGGGGGCGAAGGCACAGAAAACAAAAGGAAAATAGGATTCCCATCCTGGAGGAGCAGAGCTCAGCCGAGGAGACGAGAGACGTGAGAAACCTTGACAGCAAAATAAGTGAGAACAAAGTAATGCAATGTAAGGGACAATGTAAGTAGAATGAAATAAGCCCTTTTTGTTCCTTGAGGACAAAATTTTGAAGAAGATGGCATAACTTGTGCCTCCAGAACAAACAAGACATGTGTTGCTATTCACGTGACAGGGAGTTTCTCCCTGTCCCCAACCCCTCCCTAGGCCAAGCGGGCACGAGACTGCTGCTGGGCCAATCGGTGGTGCGGGCGGGCACGCGGCCTGGCAGCCCGGCGGTCAGAGCCCAGCCCTGTTCACGTGTAAGTGAACAGCAGCGGGGGGCCTTTTCCTCCTGGGTCGCCAGCCAGCAGGATGCCACCGAGGAGGCCAGCAGCCGTCTTTCCCATGATGCCGCGGGACACTACAGATGAAGTCTACAGATGGAGGCGCAGCCAAGACAAAGAGAAAGGCGCCGATCTGATGACTTCATTTAATTCCCTGAATTCGGCTATGCTTTACGTCCACCCTTGGACTGCCAGTTACGTGAGCCAATAATATATTTTTTTCCTCCAAAATAGCTGTAGATAAACCAGAGCATACACTTATGGGCTCATCACATCTCCCATGGGGACTCTTGACCGTGGCCCACAAGGCCTCCTGAGCCTCCCCAGCTTACCCCTCCGTCTGGCCTTCTTTCCTGCCATCTCCCCCCAAAACGCTGGGCCTCCTGTCCTGCCAAGGGGTGCTCTGAGCTTACTTGTGCGCTCACTGTTCCCTCTGCCCCCTGGGTCCAGCTACTTGGGTAGGTCTCAGGTCCAGCGTCACTTCCCTATCAGGACCCTCCCCGGGCCACAGGATCTAAAACACCCGCCTCCCGGCAGTCTGTAGCTAATCACTCGGTTAATTTTCTTCACAGTACTAATGCTTCCCTGAAGTAACCTGCTCATTTGTGTCCTTGGCATCTCCTGCTTCCTGCAGCCCTCTGGAGGGGCCCCCAGAATGCCACTGGTATGGCACAGACCAGGGCGCACTCCAGACTGGCTTGCTCTGGGATTCATCCTGATGACCCGTTAATGGGGGCACAGCTCCCACAAGGCCGCAGCCGTGAGGTTGGGAAGCTGGCGCCTTGGCAAGGAGACGTCTTCCACCCCTCACCAGAGCCGAGGCTGGAGGCTGAGGTTGCTTCCATCTATAGCTGCAGCCAGAGGCTTGCAAAGCCACCAGGGCGCCCCAGTTGCCATGGGAACAGTCCAGTCTGACCCCTGGGGCAGAGGGCCCCTCTGTTCACCCTCAGGGGAGCCTCCAGCCCTGCTCTCTGGAGGCCGCAGGGCTACGTGGCTGCTGTGCTGTGGCTGACTTGCCAGTTGGGGAGCCTGGGCTCAGCCGTCCTGCCCAGCAGCCCAGGAATGGCACCCAAAGAGGGAGAGAAACTGTACTTTGATGAGCACCCCCTTGCACCCAGCACCACACAGGGCATGTTCACAGGCATCCTCTCATTTTGTCTTCACAGTAGAGAAAACCGAGGTCTGAAAGGACTTAGTGACCTACTCCTGCGGTCACACAGCCAGCAAGGGGTGCTGCCAGGGAGACAGCCCGACAGCCCTGCTCGGCTTGTGCGCTGGGGCCTGGAGCCTGATGCACTCCTGCCCCTTCCAAAGGCCGCTTAGTCCTGTGCAGGCCAAGTCAGGGGTCTAGAAGTTGCCCCTGCAAGACTCTGGCCGAGCCATCAAAGACCAAGCCCAGCTCTGGAAACTGAAGAACAGTGATGCTGAAGCACTGGGCGGGGGATGTCACCCACCCTGGGAACTGTTAACTCGCCCAGGAGTGTTTAAGACCCAGGGAAGCTTTGTCTACATTTGGACAGAGAAAGCCACAGAGAAAACAATGTGTCCCCCGGCCTCGATCCAAAGACCCCTCAGAAAGGTCATTCTTAGGGGGTAAGAGGGGGCTTGTTGCCATCAAACAGGGAGCTCCCAAGGATAAGCTGTCCCCGCTTACCCTCAGAGGTCCCCTGGGAGGCCCAGGCTCTGGCCCAGTGGCAGCCACAAACTCAGTTCCTGGGGTGGGTGCCAGCCCACACCAAGGCCCACGCCGTGAGGTGGGGCTCCCTGAGAAGTGGGATCTGGAAGGTAAGGCTTCTTATCCTGGGACTTCAGAGGGACGCTATGGACAGGGTTGCACAAGAGGGCAGGAGCATGTCCTAAAATTCCTGCACTCAGCACCGGAACCTTCCTTTATCCAGCCCCCACCAACAGGCTGTCAACAGGCATCTCACCCAAAATAGAACCTCTCCAAGAAAAGGATGAAATGCCCCTCAGTGACTCATCACCCAGATGGGTGCAGCTATTTCTATCCAGCCTCTTCCAGACAGCAAGGAGCCCTGACCGCACTCTCTCCTGCCCCTCCCAGGTTCAGGCCCAGGCAGACAGGCCCAGCATGCAAGGCGTCCCAGGGAAGATACTGGCCCGCAAGACTGCCCTCTGTGCCTCCCCCACAGGCCGCCAGGAGCTTGCTGGGACGGGCTTGTCCTCAGTCTCTTCCTCCACACTCAGAGGTCCTTACCCCTGTGTCCACTCATCAGGAAGAGAGATGAACACCCCCAGCCCCCTGTCCCCCTCGGCCAGACCTGTGGCAGACCCCCGGGGCCTGGGCCCAGCAGCAGTGGGTCTTCCTCAACTGCACACAGTGCCTGTACCTCCCTGGCCAACTCCCAGGCTGCTGCCCACCAGAAGGAGAGGGAAATGCCTTCTTCTAGTGAGACAAGAAGCCTCTTGTAGGTCCTGCTGTCCATGAACCTGACCTGGCACATGGCCAGGAGATGGGCAGGCCACCAGCCATGGACCTCATGTCCTAAGAGCCAGAGGTGGAGCCAAATGGCCCCTTCTGGCCAGCGAGGATGCCATCCTGCCATCTCAGAGGGCTGGTGGGGCCTCCAGGGATGCCCGTGGCCTCAGCCCCAGTGGGACCTGGGCAGCAGCAGGGATGGGAAGGCTCAGGGTGGTGTGCAGGCCAAGCGGTGGTTTGGGCTGGGGGAAGCAGAAGCTACAGGAAAGTGGCTACTGCCCACTCTGCCAGGAGCCTGCTGGGGACTCAGTAAGGCAGAGCCTTGTGCGCTCTGTGGCTCTGAAGGGACTTTCTCCCCGAGAAGAGCCCCTCTCCGCTGCTCCCTTACTTGGACTCTTCAGCGTGCAGAAGGGCAGCTAAGGGGCACTGTCCACGCGAGGCCCGTGAATCACACGGTGAATGAGCAGACCGCCGTGATCTGTCTGCAGTGGCCACTCCCTGCTGCTCCCTCCGCTGGGCTCTGGGGCAGGAAGGGGAGTGGGGCAGTTCTCAGGAGGGGCTTCTACATCTTCCCCAAGGGATGCTGGTGACCCCGAAGCTTGCCGCCCTGAGTTTTAACCTCAGAGGGTGAGGCCACGCTTTGCTTGTCATGTCTGGCCCCACAGGGTGCTGCCCAGGGTACCTGCTTCTATTCTGGGGTGGTGTCTGTCTCCCCACCACCTCCACGGAGGCCAGGAAGCTCTAGGGGCCCCCAGAAGCAGCAGGCTCCCTTTCTGGTAGGCGAGGCTGTCCTCCCACTTCCAGGGCAGGGGGCTGCAGACGTCACTGGGCCTGCCTTCCTGCTGAGAGCCTCGGCTTGCCTCTGAGGCCGAGCCCTCCCTGGGACAGCAGGCGTTCGGTGTGTCGGGGCCCTCTGCTCTGACGTCGTGCCTGATGCACGTCCATGCTTGTTTCCATTTTGGTACACGTTGAAACATCACAGAAATAACTTATAAACGAGCCCTCCCTGATGGTGCCAAATCCAGAGGTTCCTGGGAGGGCCTCACCAGCCAGTGTGACTACATGTGCTTCCGGGCTGTGAGTCACTAGGCAGGACAGGAGGTACGTATCCCACTGTGGCCCCTGGATAAGGGAGGGCAGAGGAGGGAGTCGGGCCCCATCCAGCATCCAGCTTCCCCAAGTGGCCAACAATCTGCTTCGCCCGTCCCCCCGCTGGCCTCAGGCTTAGGGGCAGGCACTGAAGTGCCCTCCCATGCAGGGCACACTGACCCGGAGCTGGGTCAGCCAAGTCTGGCCGCAGCCATCCCGCACACTCCCCTTCAGAAGCCGCACTCCCTGGACTTCAGAATGTGTCAATGCCTCAGCTGCACTTTAGAATCTAGACTCCCCGGGGCCCTTGGCTTCCCCACCTTCCTCCCCCCACCCTGCCCCCAGCTGCCCCGCCTGACACTGCTCTTCCTCAGTCTCACCCACAAGCTTGCCATCACCCCAAACGGTGTCTCCTCCAAAATCGCCCTGCACCCGTCCTCCTCCGGCCGTCTAGGTCTCCAGAGGCTTCCCCAGCGGGGCAGCCCCAGGCCGTTGGGGAGACCTCACCCACTGAGCCCCACTTTCTGTGCGCCCACCGGCCCTCTGCCTTCGCCTCTTCTCCCACCCGGCAAATCCGGTCTGCTGTTCCGGCCACTCTGTCAAATATGTGCGCGCTCTTGGCCTGTGTCTGCTTCAGAACTGGACCCGACCACTTCCCTTCCCTCCAGGCTTGCAGGCTGCTAGCTGAACGGACAGCAGGCAAATGAGCTCCACTGTAAATTAACTCATGTCCGACCTCGGCTGGCCTCCCACAGCTGCCTGGAGAACTCGCCCCATCTCTCAGGAAGCCTTATGGCTCCACAGTGGCTGGTTCAGTTTCTCCTGTCCCCCTCCCTGATTTCTGGCCCAAATGATGGCCCTGCTTCCAACGTCCTAAATAGGAACCACACAATAATAGGGTGTCTCCTCCACGCTCAGGATGTAGACCTGCGTCTCGGGGACCCACTCCTTCAGTCACGCCCCATGTTCCTCGTCCCTAGGCATCCACCCCTTTCCTCTCAGAACTCAGTGCCATTGTCTCCTGTCCACATGGATGAACTTCAAACCACACTGTGCTGAGTGGCAGAAGCCATTACAGAAGAGGGCGTTCTGTAGGATTCATTTATATGAAGTTCTGGAAGAGGCAAAGCTCATCTCTGTGGATAAAAATCAGAGCAGCAGCCATGTCTGGTGAAAGGGCAAGGAAGGACAGGGATGGGGCCTGAAGGGACTTTCTGCGGTGATGGGGGTATTATCGGCACAGGTACGGATGGCGCAGGTGCAAGCTTTCGTCAACATTCACGGAATGATACACGTACGCTTTGCGCACTTCACTCCCTGTAAATTTTACCTTCAAAAAAAACAACCCTCAAACAAATACCGATCTCCAGTTAATGATATGCTTGCTGAAGTGTTTAGTGGGAAGTATTCTGATATCACTATATGCTCGTGACTCTCAAAGGTCTCCAGCCCCAACCTGTGTGCTGCACGCCACGGTCTGCTGGTCAGCCCACTGGACTCCACTTGGCTCTCACAGGCACCTCCAACTTGACGTGACCCAAACAGAACATTCCCCATCTCCATCCCCTACCCCCATGTCCAATACATGTCCCAAACCTGTCTGTTTAGTCTCCAAAATATGCCAGGAATCTGCTGTGACTCTCCACCACCATCCCACTACCCCAGCCCCAGCCTGTGCCCAGAGCCCACCCCCGCCCCCATGGGCTGGGTAGGGGTGGGGGGTCACTTTATATAGCTCTGTATATCTATATCTATATTTACATATCTACATATGTTTATATTATGTTCTCTCTATGTTTAGATCTGTTCACAGAGAGAAACAATTAAATTTTCCCATTTTAGTCATTTCTCAGTGTACAATTCAGAGGCATTAGGTGTATTCATAATGTTGTGCAACCGTCACACTATTTCCAAAGAGGTGCTTTTCAATGCACATCTGGCCTCCCCACTGCCACCTTCCAAAGCTCTTGAAATCACATCTGGAGGCGCCGGCAGGATCTGCATACCCTCTGGTCCTGCTATGGCATCCCAGCCACGCGGGACGTGGCTTGCCCACGGGCCCTCACAAGGACCCCGCACATCCCCTCAGGCCTCCCCGGCCTCCGCCTGTCTCCCATCCAGCCTCAGTCTCACATCCTGCAACCTGACCGCCCCTCCTCGTAGAAGCTCCCAAGAGTCTTGTCGCAGCCTCATGCCACGCAGTAACCTCCCCACACGGCCTTCCTCCTGATCCTCCTCAGCCCTGCCCCCCCAGGAGTGACTATGTGTCTGCTTGCTGGTGGAAGGACTGCCTCTCCCACTGGCCTGCCGGCTCCAGGACCTGAGCCGCACGTCTGGTTCCGCTCTACCTGATTCTCCAGAATCAAGGGCAGTTCCTGGTTTATGATGAGGACTCAAAAAGCATTTATGGAGGGAGGAAAGGTTGAAAAGAGGGCTGAAGGCCACCCTCTGACTGAGTGGGTACAAGCAGCCCTGCCCAGGCCAAGGGCAGAGCTAGACAGATAGTAGGAACAGCAGAACCAACAGGTCACCAGCCAGCCGCTGGCTATGTCACCAAGCTTTTCTCCTCGGCCTCTTCCTGCCTTTGCTTTTCTCTGTCACCTCCCTGTCCCTCCCTCTGCCCTCTTCTCCCTCCTCCCTGGTCCCACTTTATTTCTCCTCTTTGCTGCCATTTTACTTCATTTTTTTTCCCTTCCGTTTCTTTGGCCCGCACACATAAAAGCACAAGTTTTAGGAATAAAATTTCATATTTTCTGTTCTGATTAATTTTACATTCATTCTTAGATAACTTTACAGCCCCCTTTCACAGCTAAAAGTTGTCTGTTGTTGCATGCCTAAAGGTCCCAGCTAGGATCCCACTCCCACTCCTGCACAGCAGCCTCTTCTGCGTGCCCCCAGGGGCTCTGGCCTCCATCCCAAAGTGGTCCACGGAGGAGGGCCAGGGTCCTATCTCCTGGGACCACGGACCAGCAGCAAGGCTGGCCGAAGCTTGGGGGCATTTCCCTACTGACTTGGAGGCTGTTTGGGACAAGGTGACTCCTACAAGGTGAACTGCCCAAGAACCAGATGGCCGGCGGGAGAAAGGGCTCCCGAGGGCCTGCCACCTGAACACCCACTGCCATTTCGTCTGCAGGTGGAGAGGGGAAGGCGGGGCACATGTGCAGTTGTTGCCTCCCCCTGGGCTCAGGAAGGAGGGGGACATCTTTGCCTCTCCTCAGCCCACTGCTGATCCATGTCCTTCGGACGCTTGCTCCTCATTCCTCACGGCCCGGGCGGCAGTGCAGCCGGGAGGGAGCAGAGGAAAGGGGACGAGGCTGGCGGCTGCGGCAAGGGATCGGAGCTGCGCTCACAGCACCACCCCCGGCCATCTGCTGCCCCAGCCCTCCGGAAAGGAGTGGGATGCAGGCAGCAGAGGAAAACGACTGTGGACACTGCGTAGTCTCCCTCCCTTCTCCACGCCACCCACCCTGGGCAAGTGCCTAAGCCCAAGGCTTGTCCCTGGGGGCTGGGGTGGAGAAGCACAGTGGATTAAAGATCCTTGGCCTGGTCTCAGAACAGTCTGGACCATAGAGCAGGCAAGCAAAGACCCCGATCATTCTTCTGTAGTTTTCTTAGAGGAGCTTATAAGCCATCCTGACCAGAGCAAGGGAGGTGGGAAGAGATGGGCAGACTCACATCTGGAGGAGTCTGGGCCAGGTGTGCTGCTGGGGCTGCTCTGAGCAGGGCACAGAGAACTCCAGGAGGGCTGGCAGGGGTGGGCTATGCCTGCCGCAAGCCACTGCCCATATTCTCTGGCCCGTGTCAATCCTATCCCCACCACCCACCCAACTTTGCCTTCCTACTCTGCCCCCCATCATGGGGTACTGAACAGGCTTAAATGCTAACACCTCCGACCTCCTAGTCAGGGCACCCTCGCAGGGATGATTTCTGGCAGGGAGTGAGAGATGTTCGGACCCCACAAGGATACTACCAGTCTTTGCCATGGTTTCTAAGAGGAAGAAGTGGCCTCCACCGGGAAGAGGGGCCAGACAGCCCTGCTTGGACTGTAGATGGGAAAAGTGGGCCTAGGAGCCCCTGGGGGAAAACAGAAGCCCGAGCCACTAGTTCTGGGTCCCCAGCTCTTTTGCTCCAAAATGACCCAGAATAAGCCAGGACTTCCCAAGACTTGACCTCCTCCACCGTAAGTAGCGGACGCTCTGCCCATTGTGGGTGGTCTGAGCATGTTTGCTTCAGGTGCTCAGAAACCCCGCAGAGCCCATGGCAGGCTCCTTCCTCTCACAGCATCACAGCCCTGAGAGCTGGCCAGCCTGCCCATGGGCAGAACAGCACGCACCATGTCTGTGAGTGTAGCTAACATCAGCAGCCCAGGGCTGACAAGGGAAGCTTGGGTCCGCCGGCCAGAAGAGCAGTGTTTCCAGACCTCAGAGACTGCTCTGGCCAAACCGGGCTGGCTGTTCCACCTGCGCGTGCATCTCATCTCCACACCTGCTGTTCCTGGGGGACCCAGCTGAAGTAAAAGAGCCTGACGGATGTCACGAGACAGAAAAAAACACACTAGGTCCTAATGACCATCGGCCCAGAGGTGGCGGTCCCCCCCCCTTTCTGCTAGTTTGTCCTCACGGGGACCTTCAGCACAAGAGTTCCATCACACCCCTAATCTGTGCTGCAGCTTGAGTTACAGACCAGCCAGTGATTCTCCGCTTGTGACACACATGAAAAAAGACCCATTTTCCATGGTCGCATTTCGAAAGACCCAAGAGCAGCTTCACCGGGCGTCTCAGAGGCGGCGGACCCCCCATAGTACTGGCATGGCCCTTGTCCCTCTCCAGGACTGCTACATCCCTCCCTCTGCCAGGAGGAAGCTGAGAGCAATGCATTCGGCAGATGTGCCCGCAGGAGGAGACTTCCACACCCTGCGCGGCCAGGAGTGGGCCCCAGGCTGCCTGCCCCCTCTGCCAGGGCTCAGCAGCACCACACCAGGCGCTTCGGGCACAAGCTCTCACCCTGCAGACGGGGTTCCTCAGAATGGTAGGTTAGAGGGGCTCGGAGCAGAGGTCGTGGGAGCAGGGTGGCTCTATCAGCAAGACCTGCCTGTTTGTTCCCTCCTTGTGCAGAAGCATGACCAGGCAGGCGACTCTGCTCTTGGCCGAGTGACAAAAGGCACCTGGCTCTGACTCAAGAATTAGGCTTCTCCAGACCCTCAGGAAAATGTGCCAAGCATTCTTCGTCCGCAACAGGAACACGACTGAGAGCCAACCATGGGGAAGAAACGGTTCTGCTTGGAGCTCCTGGCAGAAAAGGGCATCCACCGGGGGAGAACTTGGCATTTGGGTCAGCACTTCCGGGACTGCAGGCCGTGGGGCCGCAGCCTTAATGCTCTGTGACGGCGAGGCTGGGAAAGGCTGCCACCAGGGCTCCACCCCGGGGTTCCGCAGTGTGTGTTGGGATGGGGACCGCCCCGGGACACACCCTGCGAAGAGCCACTGTGGTCTCCAGCCCAGCACGTGCTGGGAGTGCTGGACCAGGACGCCTGCTCTTCTCCAAACAGGGCGAGTCTGCAGTCAGTTTCAGGCCCCAGGCCTCGGCCTCCTCCCAGCAGGGAGGCAGATGGACCAAGTGTCGCCAAGGTCCTCCCACTCTGCTGTTTTCCCAGGCACACTCGAAGGCTGGCTCCCTTCCCACCACACCGAAGATCCCGGGCTTGGCGGAGCCCACTGTGTGGCAAGGACTGGGATGCCCACCATGAAGACGCCACTGTGTAGGGCTCTCCCTTGATCTCTGCCCACCCCACCCAACGTCGTTCAGGTCCTACGCCATCTCAGGAAGGCAGAACCCAGGGGCGAGGCCAGCACGAGGGAGGTGCCCAGAGCGGCACCTCTCATCCCCGCCGGGCAAGCCTCACAGCTCTGCAAGGCCAGGCGCTCTGGCTTCTCGCTGGCAGGAAGGCCCCGGTGAGCTGCCCTGGCCTTAAACAGTGAAGTGCGAACACTTACCTAACAGCCGGGGCAGGGACAGGCCGTCTCAGTCCCAGCTGCCACAATCACGGGTGCGCACGCCTCCTCAGGCAGCCCCCACACTCCAGGAACGACTCCAACCGCTCTGAGTCATCTCCCACACCGCCGCTCCTTCCTCAGAACCTCACACTTACCTCTCGCAAACCACACGCCCCACACCCACAGCGCCTCATGTCACAAATAGACCCCGACCTGCGAACAATTATTCTCACTCATCCCCCATCCCTGCGGTCCAAACGGCTCCCGCTGCTGAGCATTCCAGAGGCGGCCATGCCTGTGCCCGCTGCCCACAGCTCTCCATCCTGCCCAAGGCAGAGCCCTGGGGACAGAACCAGGGACTTCTAGGGGTTACCCCAGTGCATTTGGTTCATTTCCGAGGCATGGCCCCAGCTCAGCTAGTACAGGGGAGCAGCTGGCCTCCACGTCAGCAGACAGCTTCCAGGGGCTTGGCTGAGCACCCCACAGCAACTCAACGCATCCCGAACAAAGCCAGAGCGGGGCTGTAGACCCGGGATCCTCTGGGGCAGAAAGGAGGCCAATCTCAGGGAAATGGCCCGAAAGCGGCCTCTTGGTGAGTATAGGCCACTGTCACCCATTTGTGAATGCTCGGCCCCCAACCTGGGCCACCATCCCAAGGTTGTTTCTGTGGGGATAGGCACCCGCCCCACTCCAGCTAACATACAAATGGGAGCCCAGAGGGGGAGCTTCCGGATGGCGGGTGGAAGGGTTTCCTCCTCCGGCAACAGCTTGCTCTCCCTCCAGTGCCCCCTGTAGGGGAGAGAGGCTGGCCTAGAGCCCTCTCCAAACGAGTAGCCATTGGGAAAAGTTGTCCATAACCCTGTCTTTGGTCCTCTCAATGCCATTTTCCAGGTCACACTGGGACCGGGGAAGAAAGCATCTTCTGCTCGGGGACCACCCAAGCCTTCAGGAGGCATAGGAATCCCTCAGGGAACCAGCAGCCAGGCCTTTTTCTCCACTCCCACATCTGGAGCCAGAATGCGACCCCAGGAAGACAGAGGCTGGCAGCCAAGGGAGATGAGCGCGCTGGGGGCCGAGGGGAGGGAGCCGGGGGAGGCGCGGGCAGCAGGGGGCGCGGCGCAGAGCTGGTTACCTGGGTGAGGTGAGGGTTGGGGTTGAACCCGCACTGGTTGCAGACTTTGCTGTGGCACTGGGTGCAGGTGTTGGAGTTCGGCT
This sequence comes from Furipterus horrens, assembly GCF_987537825.1. Classification (NCBI taxonomy): domain Eukaryota; kingdom Metazoa; phylum Chordata; class Mammalia; order Chiroptera; family Furipteridae; genus Furipterus; species Furipterus horrens. The sequence continues at coordinate 140,262,709 of NW_028327177.1, read as the reverse complement.
GGCTGGGGCCCGACGTGAGGTCCGAGGTCTTACATATGGGACACAGCGTGCTGCTGGGAAGGGGGGCGATCTGGGGGACGGAGTAAGGTGATGTGGGAGTGCTGCCTCTGTCCGGTGACACAGAGGGGGACCGCCCTGATCTCTGCGTCCTGCTGTCTACCTGCAGCGTCCTGCGGGGGCCATCAGCCTCCTGGCCCGCTGGGCCCTGTGCCCTCGTCTCCCGGGGGCTCTCATGGCCGGGAGCAGTAGCAGAAGCCTGCTTCGGGGTTGGGGAAGCTGCTCTCTGGCTACCCGGGGGCTCCTTGGGGTCCAGTCTCCTGGAAACGCTGAAATGACATGGAAAATAACTACGTTAGAGACACATCTTAAAGAAGCAGCCTGCAGGGGTCTCCACCAAGCCCCACCACCATTCTCCTCTCCGTGCCCTGGGGCATGACCACAGCCACCGTCTGCTGAGTGCGGGCTGTGCCCATATTCAGCTTCGACAAGTATCTCCCAGGCCACAGGGTAGGATCATGAGTGTCCCCTCTGCAGACCACACTTGGGGTACCAGGGCTCTAAACCTGTACATCAGAACCACCTAGGGTGATTTTTAAATTTCTGACTCTCAGACTGAACCACAGATAGATTACAAGAGGTTCTGTGGGGGCTGAATGGCGGCATTAGTATTTTACCCTCCCCTGGTAATTCCAAGATACAGCTTCAGTTAAGAACCACTGCCCTTGCAGTTCTGTTACATTCTAACATGTCCCCTTCAGAGGCTGACCCCAGACAGCTGGAGATGGGTGGGAGGCACCCCAATGCCATCACTGACAGGGACAAAGAACCCTTCTTCCTGGTAAGTTCCCCAGCAGTCCTGAAGCCAGACCAAGTCCATCAAGATGCGTGAGGTGTTATTTTTCTGCGTGTGCAAGGCTGGGTGGGGTTGGAGGTCTAGGATCCAGCCCTGGAGGAACCCCAGAGGGAAGTCCCACGTGCCAGACCCCCACCTCCATCCTGACCTGGTCCGGCCGCAGCCGAGCCAGCAGAGCTGAGTAATTCAATGAGGTAGAAGGCAGCCCAACGGGCTAAATTCAATTCTCTTACATTCTTTCTCTTTGGACCCACGTCTAGGTCATTTCTCCCAATTTTTCTTTTCTAATTTGAAGAAAGCTGAGCACAAAAAGCCAAAGGCAATGCTTTCCACGACTTCCCTAAAAGTCTATACTTGCTTCAGGCTGTACTCATCTGGGTGGCTGCTGGCACCCAGGAGACAGGGCAGACTGGCGAAGAGCCGCTGCGGGGGCCCAGACACAGCGGCCGGCAGAGCAGCCGGGCCTGGCCCTTGCGGCCCCCCGGGTCCATGTCTGTAGCGTCTGACTGACAGGAGGAGACGCTGAGTTTGCTGCCCCTACGTGAGGGCCATCTGCTTGCCAAAAAGAGTCAGGAGCCAACCGGCAGGGCATCTTAGGACTAGCCATTTCAGAGGGCAGCTGTCCGGGAGCCCACTGGGGAGGCCCACCGCAAGACACCGCACCTCTTCCTCTCCTCTATGGACCTGCTGGTGGAGAGACACCCTCGTTCTAATAAAGACTTTTCTAGAAAAAGAGAACCTGTGGTACATGTCCATCAAACGTTTCTTTCATCTACCATGAGCAGTGTACAGCCACCCATGTGGTGTCACAGATCTGCACTTCCTCTGCAGTCGGGCCACCAGAGCCTGATCTAGCCCCTCTGGGCCACCTTTGCCACCAGCTGTGAGGACCAGTATGGTGGTGGCCACAGTGTCTCAGGCCCACACTCAGAGCCTGGCTCTAGGGCCTTTCAGTAGATTCAGTTCTACATGTCGTTAAGAAATATTCTCACTTTGTTAAATTCTTCGTTTCATTTTTCATGTAAATTATTTGGGAATGGAAGTTAAAGGCAGCCCCGGAAAGCTAGTCAGAAGCTACGAAAGCCCTTAAAACACGTGAAGGGACTGCAGCTTCCTCCCGTGGGTGCACGTCCTTGGCTTCTTGGGAGAAATGTAGCAATTTCTACCGTGTCTGTGTTGCCTGTTATGTGTGTGACAGGCGAACGTATGTACATACAGCGACTTCCTGATTCAATGTGGCATCACGATGCAGTCCTTCTGGGGCTCTTTGATATGACAATTAAGGATCCAAACTCAAGTTAACTTTCAAGTCAGCCATGGAGACAGTGAATAAATACACGATGCCGTCTGCGCCCCGCAGTCCGCACTGCAAGGCCATCGCTCCCTGCACACAGGCCTGCAACACGTCCACGTACCAGACTGCCGCTGTGGCTGCCACCTGGTGATAGCAATACGTGTCCATCATCCCTTCACTCTCCCAGCCTCCTGGATGGTTCCTCATACCTTCTCCTTGACCTTCAAGCCTCCAACATGTCCTCCCCCTCTTCACTGTCGCTGACAAGCTGCTGGCCACCTCACGGAGAAAGTGGGAGCCACTCGAGGGAAATCTGCAGACCCACAGCCTGTCCTGGATGTCTGTCCCCCACTGTCTGCCTGTCTCCCATTCCCAAGGCCCACCTTTCACCTTCACAAATCCTCCCCACTCCTTCATTATCCATTTCCCCTCTTGGATTATTTCAGTTACCATACAAGCATGCTTCGCCACCCCAAAAAAGAACTTTGACCCACATTCCCCCTCAGCTACTGTCCCACTTTACTCTTCATAGCAAAAGTCTGAGAAAGAATGGTCTCCACTCATTGCTTCCTCTCCTCCTTTCCTCACTACCTGTGCCAGCTTGGCTTTTGCCCATCATTCCACAGAAACCGCTCGGGTCCCAGGCCCAGCGGCCTCTGCGCCATCAAATCCAACAGCCGCTTCTCAGGTCCTCACCGCACCTGACCAGCAGCAGCACTGGCCGCCGCCGAGAACTCCCTCCTTCCTCAAATAAGGTCTCTGCATGCCTTCTCTGGCCTCACCACCCAACCCTGGGGCCCCACTTCTTCCATCGGAGGGGCTCAGTCACTATGCTCATTAGCTTCTCTGAGCACCCACGATCTGCGTCTCAAGGCCCCCCCAGGCTCAAGACTCTGCATCCCACTGCCCACCGACAACTACCCAGTGTGTGCCTCTGGCCCAGACCTCGCCCCTGAGCTCCCTCCGGGTCCAACTGCCAACTCTACATCTGCACTGACATGCCTTATTGGCAGCTCAAACTTGATGTGTCCGAGCTGAGCCCCATCTTCCCCAAACGGACTTCCTACGCTTCCCCTTGGAGTCCCTTCATCTCTCATCCCATGTCAATTGTTGGCACATCCTGCTGGCTTCAGAGTCTGGCCACTCCCTCTGCCTCTTTGCTCCATCTGGTTCAAGCCACTGTCCCCTCTTTTTTCAGTTCTGTATAAGCCTGGCTGCTTCCACGCCCTTCTGTGGTCTTCTCTATGCAGCAGCTGGAATAATCCTTTTCATACATAAGTCAAATTGCCTCCCTCCTCTGCTTAAACCCTCCAACAGCTTCCTTTCCCTCCCAAAGGAAAAGCCACGAACTTTGCAGTGGCCCATGAGGCCCCCGGGATTCAGCCCCTTTCCCTCTGGCCTCATCTCCTGCTACGCCAGGGCCACTCCTGCATCTGCTGGCACTTGCACTCCCTCAAGTCTTTGCTCTGGTGGCCTCTTTGCAGGGACACTCCCCCTGACTATTCTACTTACAATGCAGCTTCTGTCCCTCCTGCCTCTTTGTTTTCATGGCACTGAGTACCTCCCAATGCATCGTGTAATACATGCATGGCCGTTGCGCATCCTCAGTGACCCCTGCGTTAGACTGCCAGCTGCGGGTGGGCAGGACCTCTGTGTGGGCTTTCTGCAGCTGCGCCCCAGAGCCCAGCACAGAGCCTGGCACATGCTGGATGTGCAATGTGTTCCTGAATGGACGGCATGTACGCACATCATGCTTCAGAGCAGTAAAGCGTGGCCCCAAAGTGTGTTAGAGCTCAGGGGATACAGCACGTGACAGCCTGGCACTCGGCCCCTCCCCGGAGGAGAGAACTGCAGAAATGTCTCCTGGAGTCCTCTCCAGCCTCTTGCCGTACCTCCTGCCCCACCACACAGAACCTCTGTGGACAAGAGGCGGTAATGCCAACTGAGTCCTCATCTAATGCCAACCGAGTCCTCATCAGGAGCCTTGCTGTGTGCTAAGCACCCATCACATATTAACTCCTTTAAGCCTCATTGAAAATCCATTTTCCTCATTTTATAGACAAGGAAACTGCCAATCGAAGAAGTTAAGGAACTCACAAAGCCATTAGGACTTGCAATTGGTGGACTGGGGTTCCTATATCAAGGCTACCACTGCCTGTCCTTAACCACTGCTCCACAGTGCCTCTCTGGGGGCGCACAGTGAGGCTGGAGAGGGGTGGGAAGCACTGCAATTTGGCCTCCTTGGATTCCTTTTACTTTTTCTGAAGAGTTGTTTAAGTAGACACTCCCTAGGAAGAGGTCTCTGACATTTTGCTTCCAACCGTCGCCCAGGCCCCAGCACATGCTTGGCACTGAGTGACACTCGGTAGCATAGCAACGTGAACGTAATGGCATGTGAACAGTCCAGTGAGCTCACAGAGTGGGCGTCACATGAGTTAGGACCACTTCACCTGGAGTTTGCCCAGCAACACTGAGACTCATTGAGAAAACTAGAGGCTCATTCATTCATTTGGGCATTTAGTCACTCACAAACTTACTGACCCTGGACCAGTGTCAGGCCCTGTCAGAGGTACTGATGGTATGAGTGGGTTGTATCTCTTACAATGGAAGGTGGGTCCTCACAGATGGTCACTGTATGGTTAACCTCATATCTTGTACATATTTTATAAGTATGCTTATATTCTTTATAAACTCCCGCTTAATATTTAATTAAAATGAATTTTTAAAAAAGTGAATCAGACAGGGATCAGACCTGCGGAAGCCTCCAGTCTGGAGTGGAGACAGATGTGCAAACAAATCACTGCACGATGCACCTCCGTGCATCCAGGGGAGGGGCAGAAGTCTGAGAAGGCTTTGAGGGCAAGGAGGCATCTAAACCAGGTCTTAACAGACAGGCTGTCTCCCAGAGGTGACACAAAGGCCCCGAGGCAAAACAGAGCACACTCGGTGTGGGGGGCTGTGCAGGGCAGACAGAGCAGGTGAAAGTCAGTCAATTTCAGCACCCAGAACAGCTCCTGATAATCGGGAGCCCTTAAATACCCAGACAAGGTGGCAGGCTCAGAGCGAATGTGGCCAGGGCCAGGAGACCAAGGCCTCTAAAGTTTTCAAACAAGGCCATGCCCAGGTTCTGTGTCAGGAATCGGCGGAGGCAGCACTGAGCAGAAGCTGGGCTCCCCTTTGTCAGAAACCCCCAGGCAAGGCACGAGGCCAACAAGCCCCAGTGACCAAAGATGGTCCGAACACCAGGTACATGTATAAGGACAGGGCCACCGGGAGAGGTGCCTGCCCTGGTTCACAGTGGGAAGGAGGCTGGAGCCACCCCGGGAGCGGCACACAGGGAGGACCTGCTCGGGCTGTCGCGGGCCGGAGGGGAAGGCAGGGAGGCTTGGAGGCTGTGGGGGCTCCAGACGGAAAGCCAGGCTGGGCTCCACGTGGCAGCATCCTGGAGCCCGCCTCCCACGGCCTCCAGTGGGCTACTTGAAGGAGAAATATTTCACACCAATAAATGGCTGTCTTTGTTCACCAGGAAAGGAGTGAACTGAAGGAAACTGTTTCTAAGTCAGAGCTGCCGGAAGAGTCCCACAGCTTCAAGCAAGGTTTTAATAAATTCACGGCTGACCTTTCTGTAATAGGCAATTACGGCTGGGCAGAGGCCACGGGAGGACCGTTTCCTTTGAGACCCACGCCAGGAAGGCCCACTGGGCCACCCGCGTGCTCCCTGTGTGTTCAGGCAGAGGGGCAGGGGCTGGAGAATAGAGAGCACAGGGGGCCGTTCCTGGGTCCTGCAGCAACCCTCTCAGGACTGGATGGAAGGGTTCGCAAAGTCTGAGTTTAGAAAAAATTCCAGTTTTCACACAAGAAAACATTTCTTGACTCGCCCAGTTTTCAGGCCAGTGGCCTCTTGCCTTTTTGATCCTGTGTCTTTATCAGTAAAACATGTTTGTATATCCTCAACCTGTGACTTTTTACCCACCAAGTCTGGGCCTGTCTGTTGCTGACAGAACAATAACTCTCCCAAAAGGGAGGGGTCTGAAAGACTGAGATGGAAATGAGTGTGAACAGGCATTTCCATGTTTTCTTCCCACGCCTCGGGCACCTATCTTGGCTCCCTCTCCTCCTTGGCACCTGTACCCCTGTTTGGAGGCCACTGCTGAGAAAATTCTCAATCTCTCCGTCTCTAAAGGAGTCTCCGGTGGTTGCTCTCTTGCCTCAGGTCGGGGTCAGGGGAGCCCCAGGCCGCTGGGGGTGCCCTCACCAGCTCTCCTGATCACCTATGAACCAAACGGGTTTGCTCCGCTGACGGCAACGGCACCAAGGCGAGGGGCTCCGGCACACGCGGCCGCAGCCCCCCGGAGGAGGCCGTGACTGGGCGGGAAGCCAGCCCCGCGGGCTCGGCCTCGGAGATGCTCTCCTGCAGCCAGAGGACATCCTGCGGGCTGAGAAGGAAAGACGCCACACGCCGGGGTCCTGGTGCAGGGAGTCACGGTATAAGCAGAGCTCCCCAAGAGGCTAAGGCTGGCAACATCCTCCCCTCGTCACCTCCCAGCCCCTTGAAGTTGCCACCCGCTGAGGGTAAGATGCCAAGACCCAAAAGACCCTAGGGAAGCAGGCCCCCCTTGGTACAGGTGGTGGCAAAGCACCGCGCTGGCGTGGTGACACCCCAAAGCAGGAGCACACTGATGTACTTGGGCAAACGAGTGCTCGTACCCCCTGAGCCAAGAAGCCCGGGTGTTACCCAGAGACCCCCACCTGCACTCGTCCCGCCCACTTGGAAGCTGGCAGTTGGCTCCTCCTGTGGACACTCAGGCTTCAGCTGGTCCCAGGCCAACCGACCGGGCCAGGAGAAACATGGCCAAGGCAGTGAGCTCTGACCGCTCGGCTGCCGCTGAGGGAACGTGTTTGGGGTGAGGCTGCAGGTGGGTCAGGAAGGCGGAGAACGTGGCAAGAGAGATCGGTAGGACTAAGAGCTGCAGCCACCAAACACAGGCCAGGGGAAGGTGTCAGTGTAGGAGGCGGGGCCCCCAGGAGGCTGGGAGCAAGACGGGAGCCAGGCCGCACCTGCAAGGAGGGCAAGCCCTGGGGCCTCCGTGGGTCTGCTGGGCTGAGAGCATCTCTCAGGACGATCTGACTTGGCCCCGGTTCCCTTTAGGCCCAGCCAGTCTCCAGAATCCACAACCAGGATGAAAACCAGGGCAGCTTTCCTCTAACCCCAGTCACTGATAGTGACTGCCTGGAGGGCTGGGATTGAGGAGGATCAGCAGGAAAGACTGTGGCCATCCATCAGTGAGATCTGTCAGGAGCTCTGGGGTAGGACTCATAAGCACGAAGGCCATGGACTGTCTTCCATGATGTAGAACAAGCCCAGCCCCTTGGACCTGCCCCAAGTAATATCTAGCTTCCTGGAGTATCTCACTCAGAGCCAGGCCAGGCCCACCTTAGGCCAAGTTCATGCCCACCAGAAAGACAGGAGGAGACGTCCTCTGACATTCCCTCAGTCCCATTTTTACCTCCCTCCTGTGGCTTTCCCAGAGTCCTAAGAGCGGTATGTGGGCACCAGTCAGCGGAAGCGCCAACGGCCAGGAGCTCAGTGTTACTTTGAAGGCTGCATGTCTCCGGCACTGCAGGGCTCGTGACAAGCACTGCAAGAATCATGACTCACCGGAGGGCAAGTGAGCCTTAGACGCCAGCCCTCAGTCTAAGGGCCCTGTGCAGGGGTTACTAGTCCTTGAACCACAGCTTCTCCATTCATGCCTTAGGGAGTTTTCCTATCTAAAGAGATTTTCATTCATTCATTCATTCATTCATTCATTCAAAAAGAGTTTATAGGAACTGTGTTCCCTAGTTCTGAATGTCTGAACATGAACAACAACTTGGCTGGATATAAAAGTCTCGGTTCTCACTTTCTATCCCTGAAGATTTTGTGGGTACAACCCCCGTTTTCTAGCATTTCCTCACTGTGCAGAGCCCTGGGCCCGCCTGATGAGCTGCCCATTGCTAACATTTTCCTCTGAATGGAATAGAACTCTTCTCTCTGAAGTTCAGGAACTTCACCAAGACATGTTTGAATACTCCTATCTGTTTTTTCTGAAATTCAGTATGTTCTTTCAAACGGAAGATTTATGTGCTTCTTTATTTCAGGAGAAAACATTTTCTGTTCTATCTTTCGATATATCTCTGTTCCCTTTGTTCTGGTCTCTTCTCCAGGGATACCAATTATACCTATTTTAATCTCCTTTGTCTTCTCATTGTCCCAGCTGCTGGCAGCCATGGTTTTCTCCCAACCTGCTCAACCCCTTGGGCACCTCCGCCTCCTTAGTGACTCTTTGGCATCACAGAGGGTTCATGGATGCTCCTAACAGTTCCCACATGTGCTGGCTTTGCTAACCAATCCAAGAAGGGGATTTGGGGGTTTGGGGGTTTGGCCCACTGGACTCTGGCCTTTGTGTCCTGGATCCACAGAGGCAAATCTCCCCTTCTAGAACCCTCCCTCACCCTGGACTACTTTTCCCTGTGCTTGGAAGCCATTCTTTACTCATTGCACTTCAGCGTATGGATATTTTTTAGTTTTGTTGTAGAATTTTCTTTTCTGTTTCTTATTCTTCTTGCAGTTTTGGTTAGCTCGGTAAGGAGACTGAGCAAAGAGATGTTTTAATTCAAAATATTTAACAAGAAGACATTTCAAAACCCAAAACAAATGCCATTTTTCTCTGGCTTTCCACCTGCACAAATTCTAAGCTTTTTAAAGCATGGACCGATTTATAAATCTGATTTAAACCTTAGGTGTGATCTCTAGGAAGGAGAAAAGTACACATTCATAAGCATTTTTGTTTGATTTCAGAAGGCCCAGACTTCCTGAAGCCCACGGAGGCCGAACCCCACAGAGGCTGATCGGGCCTGCTGCCGGCAGCCCGCGCCATCACCCCAGCCTGACTCTTGAGCGTCACCTGCAGGCTTGCCCCCTAACGCAAGCCCTGCCTGAGGCCTGGAGCTCCTGGACAAGGGGGGGCCTTTCCTGCACGCATGCCCCAGGGCTCTCCAGGGGGTCAGCTGAACGCCTCCCCACCACCATCAGACCCCGACTTCTGGTGTGAAGCCTCCTGGGGCCTCGCTCCCCACGTGCCCTCCGCCAGCCTGGTCCCAGGGCTGCCCCCTGCAAGGCCCTTCCTGCATACCGTCTGTCTGTCTGGCCAGCCTGAGCACCCCAGAGGCTGCCGGAGGGCAGGGGGAAGGAGCCCAGGGATTCCTGGAACCTACTGTGAATACAATCTCTGTCTGCAGTTCCACAGGCTGCTTTAATCAATTGACCTAAAATATGTAATTAGGCAAAATTTGTAGGAAATGTCTCTCCTAAGCCTTGAAAGCAACTTCCTTCAGGTGAGTTAAACAGTCATGTTTACGCTATTCATAGTTTACAAAGGTCTGGTTTAGCCAATTACCACAAATCCAAGGGGAAGGGACTCAAAGACTGTGTTTACTATAGTGCATAAAGGAGCTGGCTCCCTTAGCCAGAGGCAGTAGGAGGGGTGCGTTATTGCTTTTGGTGACGTAACATTCCTGAGGGAACCAGGGGAGGTGGGGCCCTGGCTGGGAGCCAAGAGGGCCCAAGGAGGGAAGAGGTGTCAGGCTGGTGACCAGCCAGAGGTCCCGTCCAGAGCTGAGATCCAGGTCAGCAGCTCTTTGAAGGGTTCTCCCCATCCAATTGCTAGGCTCTCCAGGTGGCCTGTCCTGGGACACCTGGAAACAAGAGCCCCAACCTTAGGGACTCTTCCCTTTGGGCACCGTAAGGACTGACATTTGTCTGGGGAAATCACAGTACACCTTGCATCAAGCCCTACTGCACGCACAGCCCGTGGCAAGGACCTGCGGGAAAGATTGCTGCCATCAGTCAGTAAGGTCTGTCACGAACCCTTCAAGAACGCCTCCAGGCCAGCCACTTGCCCCCAGGGAGCAGCTTTCTGAGGGGGACCCAGTAGACAAATTCTTGAGCCCCTCTCCACAGCCTGCTCAGGAGCCCCGGCCGCAGCGCCAGCGCTCTGTTCACACTGACCAACCCTGTGTTCCAGGAGCACCATGGCCCCCGGGGGTGGCCCAGGAGATCGGACCCAGCCAGCCCCAGCCCCAGGCTTGCAGACATCTGCTTTGCGATCCCACGTGGGAACAATCTGAGTGCAAAGTGCCTGGTTTTCTGGCTCAGGGGCGAAGCTCTTAAAGCTAGGAGGCTGGAATCAGAAGCCCAAAGTCATGACGTACAGCTGAGCCAGCTTTTCCCACTTCTAGCTCCAGGGAATCCTATAGCCTTTTACCAAGGGGACCGTGCTGTGCTCGTCAGCTCTCTTCCCAATTCTGCTGAAACCAGGAAGTCAAGGCGAGTTAAGAGAAAACTGCCAATATTTGTGACCGTGGAGACAGCTGGCCCCATTCTCCCCACTCCAGCTGCCACAGGGCAGAAGCCAGGACTCTGACCCCGACAGCTCAGCCAGCTGCGGCCCAGCCTTCAGACCCAGGGCCGAGGACTCAGCGCTCAGCACTCCGCGCTCAGCACTCCGCGCTCAGCCTGATGGGCCAGCAGTGCAGTTAGAAGGGACCCCAGTGCCGGCCTCGCTGATAGGTGAACTGACTGAACACCTGCTGTGCTCAGGGTACAGGGCTGGACCTGGAAACACCCCGTGAATGAGCTTCCCAAAGCCTGTTCTTCCAGGCTTCTGGCAAAAGCCCACCTGAGACTCCTTTTTCATTGGAAGCCAACGGAATCCAAAAACTATGTCTATTGTGTATTTGGGAGGGGAAAGAAACACCAAAGTAATTTCTGCCCATTCCACGTTAAAAAACTCTCTGTCCAGAAGTCAGCCTGCTTTTTATTTTAATTTTAAAATTTATTTATTTATTTTAATTTTAAAACCTTTTCCTTACTAGCAATAACTTGCTTGCTTTTTAAATTTCTATACAAGAATAAGGAAAACTTATGTGACCCAAAAAAGGTGAAATAAAGGTGTGACTGGCGGTCATTTATGGCCCTTAGTTTCAGCTCTCAGTAAAACAACAGAGGGGTCTCACCCCCTCAGCTCCCAGAGTCACCCTGTGGGCACCCGCCTTCTGCCCCCTGCCCCCACAGCGCAGGGCACTATGCCAGCTCCAGAGGGCTGTTCCAACAGCTGAAGGGTCCTTGCCTTTGGACAGAAGGCCTGCAGCACTGGTGTGGGTCCAGCAGTGCTGGGCCCTGGAGTACCAGGAAGAAAACAAGAATGACTCCTTCCCAACAATGCCTTTGCCTTGCAATTTCAAGTTAATTACAATCAAAAGAACTCAAAGCAAGTGTTCTCAGACGCAAAACTCTTTCTACCACACATAAAATAATCAGGACTTAAATGGGCACAGTTGTGTGTGTGGTGGGGTGGGGGTAGGAGGCTCAGGGGCTCCCAGAAGGAGAACTGAACGTGGACTGACAGAGTCGGAGAAAAGCCGGGCGGAAGATGGGGGGAAGAGGAGGGATCCGGGGAACAGTGGGCCGCCTGCCCTTCCTCCACGCGTGCTCACCCTGGGGCCTGACACAGAGCCGGCTAGGTCAGTGCTGACGGCGGGAGGACTGCTGATGGAGGTGACTGCCAGGGCGTCTGTGGTCCTCTGTGGTGGGGGTGGGTCGCGTGGGGTGGGGAACTGGCACAGGCCATGGGTGAGAGAGGAGGTGCTGCGAGTCCTGGCAGGCTCATGGCCGACGTCTGGGGGGAGAAAGCACTCTGAAGTCTGGGACAGGGACACGAGGGTGGGCCTTGCTCAGGAGTCTCGCCCAGGAGGCCCAGTGGAAAGAGGCCTGGCTCTCCCGTGGCAGCTGCCACCAGCAGCCCCTGGAGCCTCGAGAAGGCCACGCCGTGCGGTGTCCTCTCTCTTCCCGCCGTGCAGCAGGAGGGAAAGGCCACCAGCGCCACCCTACGCAGGTGCGGACAGTGCACCAGCCCTCCAGGGTTGCCCCGCCCTCACCTCACCCTCACCCCTCCCAATTTACATTCTGCTCTCTTTCTGGAAGGCTCTCTCCTTAGAGCCCAATTCAACCTTCAAAACCTGGCTCAAGCACCAGAATCTCCTGCCGACTCCTCACGTGTCATGCAGGACAGCCCCTGGGGGCGCCTGCGGGCCCCTCAGCTCACCTGCACGTGGCACCTCCTAGACCCACACAGGGCTGGTGCTAAGGATGTGCAAAATAAAATCAGGGTGACAAAAATAGGCATCTCAAGATGGCAAGTGAGACTCAAGACTCCAGCAGGAAAAACATGCCCTGTTCTAAATAAGGCCCACTGTGACATTAAAGGACATTTAAAAAGGAAAGCTGTCCCCCTCCCTCCAGCCTTCATCACAGCGTCCATTGGTCCACCTGCCCTGTCAGCCTAGTTGCAGGAAAATGTACTTGGTGGCGGCTCATGTCCCCTCTTTGCCAACTGCGGTATTCTTGCCCTTCCCTTCTGAGGGGTCTACCCCAGAGGGAGGGATCTAACACCTACCTGGGGCACTTTAGCCGCACCCTTTAGACTGTGAGGGCCATGACGGTGCTGGGGTTCATTTCTCAAACTCTCTTGCCGTGATTCACTGACCAACCCGCAGTGAGCTTGCTTCCCACTGGCAGAGATCTCCCAGGGAGGTGACAGCTGAGGAGGCTTCCTGCAGGAGGTGCCCCCATCACTCCCCAACCCACCTTCCATTCTTCCCTCTTGCCTCAAGGACTGACCCTCACGCCCGCCCTCAGTGGTCAGCATACTGTGCGGTAGCCAACTCTCTCATTAGTCCCGTGAGCCCGGTCCAAGGTCAAAATCTCCCAGCCAAGGAGGCACCATCCCTCGCCATCAGGTGTCAGGTGGCTGGACCCACCCTTGACCAGAAGAGGACCTCCCTCTGGCTGACCGCCAGGAGCTCCCACCCCTACCCAGGGCTTACCATCTGGAAGCAGAGGCTCAGGGTTGCCCCTGTTCCTACTTGACATGTTTTCACATGTTCAGAACATTAAACTCAGCTACCCCGGCTTCAAACCCATCAAGACAGATGCTCTCATAAGGGAGGCGTCTGCTGTGGGTCTGAGAGCGGTGACTGAGGTCTGAGGAAAATGCACAGTTAGAGGCTGTGTGAGTGTGTGTGCACACGCATGAGTGAGGTGGTGCCAGTGTGTGTGCATGTGAGCGCTAGCGTGTGCTCTCGTGTGTGTGTGAGCGTGTGAGCGCATGTGTGATCACGCCCTTCATGGGCGTTGCCCCCAAGAGGAAGGGCAAATCCCTAAGAGCTGGGCCACAGTGAGCCAGCAGTGGGGCCCGGGGTCGCCCCAGCCTGAGGAAGAGCAGTGCCGGGCGCACAGGAGGCACTGAGAGAAACATCAGCTCTCTCCTTCCTCCCTTTCTTCCTTTCCTGGCTTGACAGCAAGCGGAGTGGGCAGGAAGCCTGGGATTCTGAGGCCAAAGGCTTTAGGGAGGTGGGAAGTAATGAGAAGTCCAGCCAGCAATGCTGAGGGACAGAAAGCGGTGGAGGCTGATGCCTGCGACTGACAGGAGGGCCAGGACGGGGTCCGAGGCCCAGGCTCATGCAGCAGCCCCAAAGGCCCCTGGCCAGGAGGGACAAGTAAGCGGGGGGTCTGGACGGCCCTGCTGGGGCGTCCGGGGTGGCTGTGGACTGCGGCAAAGCTGGGTTGTTACTGGACAGAAGTCCCAGAAGAAGGTGCGGGGCATCCAAAGTAGTCTGGGGTTCCAGGGAACAGCGGGGGCCACCCAGGACCCAGGATGTGGTCAATGCCACCCGGACGCCAGAGGGGGAGACGGAGAGGGCTCTGATGGCAGCCACCACAGCACTAGTGTGGGGCTTCACGGAACATTAATTAGATCCTTGGCAGGAGCTCCAGGGCGCCTGGCACTGGGTGGCACTGCAGACGTCGGTTACATGGCAGTGAGCAAGGCAGACAAGGCCGCGCACCTCACAGACCTTGCCTGCGGTGCAAGAGACGGGCCGAGGCCAGAAGACAGATAGGTGAGCCTGATTCATGTGACAGGTGCGCAGAAGAACAATACAAATGAGGAAGGAGGGACGCAACCCTGGTGAGTCGGGGGCACCTCTGAGCAGAGCCAGGCAGACATCCTGGGAGGGGAAGCACATCCCAGGGCAGGGGCTTGGGCTTTAAGGTGGGAGCTGTGCAATGCAGCCAGGGGGCTGGGGAGGCGTGGGAGGGGAAATGCAGGGGAGTGTATCCAGGAGGCCTGAGCCGTGAGAGAAGGCCCTGCTTCTGGACTCCTCCCCAAATCTTAGCCTCTCATCCCAGGGATGGTCTACGTATCTTGGCTCTAAACATCCACCAAGACTCAAGAGTCCCTGCATTACTCACAGTAGCCAAAAAGAGGAAACAACCTAAGTGTCCATCGATGGATACACGGATAAACCAGATGTGCACACACACAACGGCACAGTGCTCTGCCTGAACAAGGAATGCAGTACTGACGCAGGCTACAGTACGGACGCACCTTGACGGTACTGTGTGCTACGTGAGCCAAGCCAGGTACAGAGGAAGAATACTGTATGGTTCTACTCGTACGGGGTACCTGGGATAATCAAACTCCGAGAAACAGAAAGCACAACAGAGGTTACCAGGCGCTGGGCAGGGAAAGGGGGAGTTAGTGTTTCGTGGGCACACAGTTTCAGTTCAGGAAGATGAAAAAGTCCTGGACAGGGACAGTGGTGACAGTTGCCCAACAGTGTGAATGTACTTAATGCCACTGAACTGCGCACTTGGTAATAATTAAAATGGTGGATTTTATGGGATGCATAGTTCACCGCAATGAACAAAAGGAATGGAGTACTGATACCTGTCACAGTGTGGATGAACCCGGAAAACACCATGCTAAGGGAAAGAGGCCAGATGCAAAAGGATACATATGTTATGATTCCATTTACAGGAACTATCCAGAGTAAGTAACTCAACAGACAGAAGGCAGCCTAGTGACCGTCCTGGGCCAGGGGTGGTGGGAAATAGGGAGAGACTGCTTGCGGGGCCTGGGGTTTTCTTGGGAGGCGATGACATGTGTTAGACGGAGATACAGGGGGAGCTGCACAGCATCATGATTATCCTAAATGCCACGGAGTTACACACTTTAACATGGCTAGCTGTATGATATGTGAATTTCACTTCAATAAAGAGAGGGGGGGAGGAAAAAGGGAAAAAGGAATCCCTGAGTGAAATCAGAGACTTTTACTGGGCTGCAGAAGTCAGTCCCCCTCCATCACCTGTGTCGCGGTGAGGCAGGCCCCCCACCTGATCCGCCAACAACTCGGGGCACGTGCGTGCCCCCCCGCCCAGCACTGAGCACTGCCCCAGCTGCTGGGCCCTGCTCTCCTCTGCCCTATATCCAGTCCCCTTAGCCAGTTTGACTTCAACCAGTGAGTGTTTATCTAGCCTTTTTTCTTCAAGTTAAATCACTTCAAGTGTGTTTTCTTTCTAAATGGACTTCATTCATGGGTGTTTAATTATCTGTAGTACAGTGGCTGGAAAATCCTAAATGCTCAAAAATTCATGCTTCCTCTCTGGAATTGTAAGTCAAACTGGACATGGACCCCAAGCTTACAAAGGTCCAGGTACAAAAATACAGAAGATACGGTCACCTGAAAATTCACGGGAGAACTGCTTGGTAACAACAAAACTCGGAAACACCAATGTCCTCAGCCCTGCCCGGGCAGCACACCACTGGCAGCAGAAGGTAAGAGAGAGTCACAGAGGCAAGGGCTCTTCCTGTAACAGCGCGGAGCAATGTCTCTGCGACGACAGCCGCCCCGGAAAGCAGTGGAGTGGCCCCCGAGCCCCTCAGGAGCTCCCAGGCCGGTTGTGGTGGAGGAGCCCACAGCGACGGGAAGGCCAGGCCCCGGCTGCCCAGGGAGAGGCAGGACGTGAGTGACCAAGTGGGTCAGGCCGTTGGCTGATTGAGCACGAGGCCCGAGGAGGGACAAGCTCCACCCGCAGAGCTGCCGCCTCCCCTGCGGGGAGCTGCGTGGGAGGTCAGCACCTTCTGTGCTGCGCCCGCTCACAGCACAGCTCTTCCTTCGCTCTGCACACGGAAGCAGGGCGTGTGCAGGAGAGTGGGCCGGCCCGGGGTGGGGGGTGGGGGAGCCAGAAACCCGGCCCTTCTTAGTGCGCGCCAAACAGTCCGCACCCACCGCTTCGGTTCACCCTCACAGCGGCTCTGCCGTGCGGCCCGACGAGGAAACCGAGACGTAAAGAGCGTCAGTGCCGCGCGTAAGGCAAAGCGAGGACTGGCCGTAGGCGTTTTCTCTGTTTTGTTTCGTGCTCCCATGAGCCCTCCTGACCTGAGGCATTGCCACCTGCCCTCAGAGAGCCAATTCGGTCCGAATGAGCTGCCTCGCTGTCCCAGGGACACCGAGCAGAGCATCAGGGCACAGCAGGCCGGCCATGAGGACCTGAGAAACCCATCCCTGCAGTGGATGGGCCCCTTTCCGACACCCAAGGGCAAGCTCAAGGGCACTCCAAGGAAAGAGCCGGCAGAGGTCAGAGGGCAAGGAGCCCTCGGCTCCTGCACGCCGCCCCCGCTCGCCTGAACACAAGGCGCCCGATTGCAGGGGCCTCCAGTTGAGAAGCTCTCAGGAAACAGGTCCCACTCCCCCGCAGCTGCTGGGGGGCTGCGCCTCAGAGGCAGGCCCAGTCCGGGGGAGCTCTCGGAACACGAAGTCCTGCTTCCCTTCCAGTCACAGAGAACAGGACTGGGGACCCGCGAAGGCACCAGATGGCGTCCTCTATTTCAGCCGAACGCTGTGACTCATTTAAACAAACCCCCCAGTTTTCAGAAATCTAATAACTACCTCCTGTTGAAAAATAAAGGAACGCATTCTTTAGAAGCAAGTCTGCTGGTGATACGCACACGCACAAAAACTGGAGAGCTGCTCCGGGGTCGCTCTGGACTGACACAGACCGGGCTGGACTGAAACTCGGCCTTCGCCCCGAGAGAACCCCGGAGCGACCTCCGCGAGGAAAACGGCGCCGAGGGGCGTCTGTCCCAGGCGCTCCCCGCAGTGCGCTGGGCTCTGTGGGCCGGCTGTGGGCTTGGCTTCACCCTCAAACTGTGGCCAGGACAGAGCCCCGAGGTACCGCTGGCGGAGGCGCCGCGCTCAGAAGACCAGCCTCCGAGAAGCCGCGCCCTCGTTCCGGTGGCCCTTCGGTCTCAGGAGGCCGCGGGACGGAAAGCAGGGCGGGCCCGTGGGGCACTGCCGGGCGCAGGAGGGCAGGTAAGGACCCCTTCGCTCTGCACGGGCTCCGAGGAGAAGGTCTCAGGGGATGTGAGGGCGCTCCGACGACGGCCGCCCGCACGGCAGACCACGTCCTCCGTGGCCCCAACGTTCCTGGCCACACTCCAGGCCACCCTCCCCCGGCTTCCGTTGTCTGGAGCCCAGGACTCCCCACTTGCCTCGCTCAGGCGTTCCTCCCCTGACAGAGTTGTGACCTCCCACTGGTCAGTGCCTGTGTCACAGGTGCTAAGGAAGAGCTGGGCTTCCCGCCCTGCCTTGCCTCGGTCTTGAACGTGGTTGCTCACCGAAGTCTTCCTCATTCCCTGCGGGTCACCTTCTGCCTCGGATCCACATTCGGCAGCCTCTGTCACTGCCTCCACACTGCGGGTCCGAGCTGTGACTAAAGCCCCCAGTCGGGCGCAGCGCTCCAGGCTCCCCGCCTCCATGCCCGTCCCATACAGTGGCCAGGAGAATTTTCCTGACAAACCTCAACGATCTTCCACAGTTCCTCTGCCACCTTTACATTTTGTTATTGACTGATTTTAGAGTGGAGGGAGGTGGATGCGGTTGTAAAAGGACAACCCAAGAGATCCGTGTAGTCGGAACTGTTCGGGATCTTGACTGCAGTAGTGGAGACGCAGGTCTACACAGGTGGTACGATTGTACGCGCAGACTTAATAAGCACAAACTCGAACAAGCACAAGTGCGCCTAGGGAAATAGGAACGAGGTTGGCGGATTGTATGAATGCCGATACTTTGGCGGCGATTTGCTATAGTTTTGCAAAATGTTACCACTGGGAGAAATTGGGCAAAATGTAAAAAGAAAGTCTCTGTATTATTTCTTACAGCTGCATATGAACGTGAAATAATCTCAATTTTTAAAAAGTTAAATATGGCTCAAATTATTCTACACCACTGGCTTGCCATTTTTTAAAATTATGAATAAGAAATGTGTTGACAATTCATCATTTCGTAATATTATTCTGTGTCTTTGGTTTTCAAGCTTATCACAGCCAACAATCTTTTTGATAACAAATACAAAGTGAGCTTACAAATCTCTGGGAAAGTGGATAAATTTTAAATGAAGGCAAAATAAAGACATTCTCAGATAAACCAAAGCAGAAGAAAATTGTTGACAGCTAATTGCAGTTACCAGAAATAATAAAGGTCAATTATATCTCAGTCTAGCTGGGGGGGGGGGTCGGGGGGAGAAATAATAAGGGGGTTCCTCGGGCTGACAGCAAGCGACACCACACGGTAATTTGAATCCACACAGAAAACAAGCGTGCTGGAGAAGGTAATTATGTAGATAAGTGTAACAGAAAGTGTAACTGCTTATTTCTCCTCTTAAGTGATTAAAAAGCAATTGAATACAACTCTGTGTGTTTCTGTGTGTGTTATTGAGCCTGGAATGTACGGAAATGTAAAGTGTTTGACAAAAAGAGCACAAAGGAGGTGGGCGGGAACAGAGCTGCACTGAAGTAAAGAAATGACACCACATAGTATCTTGAATCCACAGGGAAAAAAATGAGAAGAATCAGAAATGATAAGGTTAATATAACAAATTTCACAAATATACACTTGCTCTCCTTTGTTTTCATCTTCTTTAAAAGATCTATTATATAGAGTAATGATTGTAACAATGTATTATGTCTGTAAGGTATAGATATAACATGTAGAACAATAACACGAAAAGGGGGCCGGAAGTAATGGAACTAAAAGAGTAAAGTTTCTACCGACGTATTTCAATGGAACTGAGTTGGCATAAATCTGAAGTAGCTTCTGACAAGCTAAGATATCTATTGTAAGCCTTAAAGCAACCACTGGGCAAATAATTTTAAAATACATAATTAAAATATCACAGGAATTCAAATGTCATACTAGAAAGTGTCCCTTAATACAAAAGAAGGCAGTAAAGGGGGGTAGGAAGAACAAAAATGCTGACACATATAGAGAACCGAAAGCAAACTGGCAGATGTAAATCCAGTAACATTATTTAAATAAAAATTGGTTAAACAATCTTATCAAAAGGCAGAGATGATCAGACTTGATTTTTTAAATCCAGCTCTATGTTACCTATAAGAGATACATTTTTAAAAAATATTTTATTGATTATGCTGTTACAGTTGAAGAGATACATTTTAGGTTAAAAGATAAAACTATTTGAAATTTTTTTAATGAGAAAATATTACCATACAAACAGCAACCATAAAAGACCTGAAGTAGCTATACTAAATATACTAATATCAGACAAAATAGACTATAGAATTTTAAAAGTGTTACTCAAGATGAAGATTGATAAAAAGTTCAATCCATTAGAGATTAAAATTATAAACAGTTATAATTACATATAATTAACATAAAATACATATAATTAGACAATAATTATAAACATATACATACGTAACAACATAGCACCAAAACACATGAGGCAAAACTGACAGAATTAAAGGGAAAAAGAGAAAATTCAACAATACTTGGAGACTTCAATACCTTATTATAATGGTTAGAACAATTAGGCAGAGGATTAAAAAAAGAAGATTTGAGCAACACTATAAAGCACCTAGAACTAACAGGCACCTATAAAACACTCCAGCCAACAGCAGCAGAATGCACATTCTTCTCAAGTGCACATGGAACTCCAAGTTAGACCTTAGGCTAGGCCATAAAACAAGTCTCAATAAATTTAAAGGAACTGAAATCATAGAAAATATGTCCTCTGCACACGACATAATAAATTAGAAATAGGTAACAGAAAGAATTTACAAATAGGTGTAAATTAAACAATATATTCCTAAATAGCCAATGGGTCAAAGAAGAAATCACAAAGGAAATCAGAAAACACTCTGAGAGCTGAAACTGAAAACGAAGCACACCAAAGCATCCAGGATGCAGTGAGAGCAGTGTTCAGAGGGAAAGGTAGAGCTGTAAACATCTGTATTTAAAAAAACTAAAGACCTCAAATCAATAACCTAAGCTTCCATCTTAATAACTAGAAAAGGAAGAGCAAACTAAACACAAGTACAGTACAATGAAGAAACTAATAAAGATTAGAAAATCAGTAAATGAACAGAAAATAGAAAAATAGAGAAAAATCAATGAAATAATTAATTCTTTAAAAAGATCAACAAAGACAACAAACATTCTTTTGACAAAGAAGAGAAGAAACTCGAATGACTCAAATCAGACATGAAAGAGGTTAACCATCATTGCTGATCTTAAGTAAATAAAAAGGATTTCAAAAAATACTATGAAGATCACACGCCCTTAGGTAATTCAGATAAAATGGATAAATTCCAAGAAAGATGCCAACTATCAAAACAGGCCCAGGAAGCAATTTTAAAAATCTGAATAGACCTATAACAAGTAAAGGGACTGAATTTTAAAACTTCCCCCAAGAAAAACCCAGGCCCAGATGGCTTCACTGGTGAATTCTACTAAACACTGAAAAAGAATTCATATGAACAAAGACACTACAAGAAAAGAGAACTAAAAATCAATTTTCCTTATGAATATAGATGCAAAGATCCTCAAGAAAGTATCAGCAAGCCGAGTTCAGCAGCATATTAGAAGGATTATGCACCAATGACCAAATGGGATTTATTCCTGGAATACAAGGACAGTTGAACATTTGAAAATCAATCAAAGTAATATACCATATTCATAGAATGAAGGAAAAAGCCACATGATCATCTCAATTGATATGGAAAAAGCATTTGACAAAATTCAATATTCTCACGATAAAAGCTAATTTAGGAACAAACTAGGAATAGGAGAAACTTTTTCAACATGAAAAAATCACACCATACATAAAAATCAACTAAAATGAATCATAGACCTAAATGTAAGTGCTAAAACTATGAACCTCTTAGAAAAATAAAAAGGAATAAATCTTTATGAACTTGTACTGTTTGGGGCAATTTTCTTAGATACAAAACCAAAAGCATAAGCAACAAAAGAAAATGTTGGTAAATTGGGCTATATCAAAACTTAAAACTTTTGTACTGCAAATGTGTCATTAAGAGAGGAAAAAAAAACACAAGCCATAGAATGGGAAAAGAAATATTTGCAAATCAAATACCTGGTAAGTCTACTATCCAGAATATATGAAGAACTTATACAACTAAACAATTAAAAAACAGGTAAAGGATTTGAATAGCTACTCCTCTAACGAAGATAGAAAAATGGACAATAAGCACATGAAAATATGTTCAAATCTTTAGTATTGGAGAAATGCAAGTCAAAACCACAATGGATAGACATCACTTCACACCCATTTCCCCCATATCCTTGCCACCGCCTGACCTTCTGGGTCTCACCTGGACACCAGGTTCTCCAGGGAGTAAGACAGAGTCAGAGAGTCAAAAGGGCTGCACATGGACGAGGTTTCAGAGGGGCCCTCTGAACGCTGGCCGGGGCACAGATCACGCGGGCGGAATGGCCCTTGGCCAGCGGCCACACCTGCCAGAGCCTCTCTATGTGCTGAGCCCTGGGAAGAAGACAGGAACTTGACTGTGCATCTGAAAACCTGTCTTAAACAGCACTGCTGCTACCTCTCTGCCTCTTCAGGGGCCAATGACCACTCTGGTGTCCTCCCACAGTGGCAGGGGCAGTGAGCTGGACAAACAGCCCCGAAGTGGGGAGAGCCAGTGAGCGCCCGATGGAGCCCAGAGGAGAAAGCTAGGGCATGGTTAGAGGGGACGCAGGAGGCCGACGTCATACGAACACCCAGCCCTGCAGGCGCAGCAGGAAGCTGTCCTGGCTGGAAACAGGCTGTGCAGACTATGGCCAGACGTGCCCTTCTGCCCCCAGCCATGCTTCTGGTCCGCCTTCCACTTCTCTGAACGCGAGCCTCAGGGCCCTCGCTCAAGCGGTCCCTCCTGAGCAGAAGGCTCAGCCCCTTCCCTCTCCACCTGTGTGCTTTCTTGACTCCCACTCACCTCTCTGACACACCCTACACATGTATTCCCACCCTGGCGTCACCTCCTTGGTGCCCCAGTTCTCATGGCTTCCGGTCCTGCTCCTTTGACAGCACTTTTAATGTTAGTCTCCCCAACTAGGCCCTTAGCTCCTCCAGAATAGTGCTGTGCCCTCTCTGCTCGTCACTACATCTCAGACCCTGGGAAGGAGAGAACAAACAAGTTTCCATGAAGCCCAGGCCCCTTCATGTGGCCTCTCTGAGCCTAAGAGTGCCTGAGAGTTGTCCCCAAGAGAGGCACCTGTCCACCAGCTTTCCCCTTCTGCATATGCAGCTGAGGGACTGGAGAAGGCTGTGGACAGGAGAACTGACCCCCATAATGAAAAGGGTCTGGCAAGAAAAGCACAATCCTGTCGTCTTTGAAAGCGGAGACTGGGACGAGCCCTGCAGGGCCAGCCCGAAACCAGGAGGACAAGCAGGAACTGAAAGCCTCGAGACCTTGGAGGGCGGGCTCTAAGAGCTCTGGCAAAACAGCTGTAGAGGTGACCCTGGGGTCGGTATTGCCTTGCGAGAGAAGGGGAGACAGAGTAAGGGGAGCAAGAGTGGGCAAGATGAGTCAGCCTTTCAGAATTTCCCCCAAATTCATGTCGTATCTCGGTCCCTCCTGCCCAACCGTGGACACCCCGCATCGGCAGAAAGCCCCCAGTGCAGACCGCATACAAGGCAGCCGCGCCTGCGCTGCGGATCAGAGCGGATGCGGGCCCCTCACCCGCAGCGAGCCTCGCCGCCGCGGGGGCAGCGGGAGAGGCACCGGAGAGGCACGGGAAAGGCACGGGAAAGCAGCGACAGGGCTGTGTGCGCCGCGAGGAGCCAGAATGAGCAGGCAGCCGAGAGCAGCTGGCCTCCAGGGCTCAGGCCTGCCCAGATAAAAGAGCAGGGGCACCGGGGAAGTGTCGCTGCTCCTCCCCTGCCTGTGGGCCCGGCTGGGGCCCCCGCGCTCACCCACACCGGGCCCCAGCGAGGCCGACCACTGCATTTCCTCTGTGAACCCAGAGCGCGCACAGACCCTGCTGCCCAGTGAGACAGCTGCGTGCTTGCTGCGTGCGCAAAGATAAACAATGCACAAAAATGTTAGACCAAGAAACAACAGCCTCAAAATGAGAGTCTTTTGGGAGCAGAGCCTTCCCTGGAGATAGAGCAGGGTCCCTGGAGAAATTACTTTGTCAGGGGAGGGTGTCAGTGGTGCTGGCTGTATCATCCTATGAGTCTAAACCCACCCCCACGGCACGGCACGGCACGGAATGATAACCAGTGCACCGTACCGGAATCACTTACATGATCGTGGGTCTTATTCCCGAATGCTATACACTCCGTGAGGGCTTGTTCACCAAAGTAGCTCCTGAGGCCCCAATTCTGTACCTGTTTTAGCAGCCATCTGTGAAGATGAGGAGGATGCACCACAGGGGGCCCTCTGAGCCCCCAGGGAATCCCCAGCTGAGTCAGAGCTTGGGGGGGGGACAGGGACCACACCCCTAAGTTTAATTCGAATGCGCTCTGTGGTAGGAAATGGGGAACCTGTTCACCTTTACATTCTCAGTCCTGGGCAGGGACCGGTGGCATTTACTGCCAGACCTCCTGCCGAGTGCTCTCGTTCCCAGCATTTCATTTCATAAGATAAATATTTGTTGAATTGAACGTACTTGACTTGCCCTCTTGGAACCCGAGTGCTGCCTCAACCTCTTCTGCTTCCTTATCTCTTTCTCAGGGCCCTTGTAGGAACCAGGTGGCATTAACAGGAACATATTTGCATGTGAAGTGCCACTTCATCTTTCCCACCCGGACTTGAATACCCAGCTGCCTACGTGACATCTCCCTTGGACGCCTCCTGCCCAGGAACAAACACCTGGTCTCGCACTCCACCCGGGCTACCCCAGAGTGCACCACCAGATGCTTAGGCCAAAACTCAGGGGTCCTCGGGCCCCTCCTCCTCTAACCCCTCCTAGCCAACCCCTCAGCAGCCCTGGCTCTAGGTGCGGGACTGTGAGAAGCTGAGCACTCTCCAGCCCTCCTAGCCCTCCCCACCATCCCCTTGTCCTACTTAGTGGTCATCCCTTCGCACCTGAAGACGGTTGAAGCCCCTCACTGGCTCCCCGTTTCCGCTCTTGCCCCTCAGGCTTGGCCACACACAGCAAAATGTGCACTTGTCATTTTGTTTCAGGAACCTGACTTCTAGGTAACTATCCCACAGACATACCAGTGAAAACAGAAAATGCTGTGCACACCAGGTTCCTCACTGCGTGCAATCTGTGCAAGCAAAAGGCTGGGTACAGGCCAACGGCCATGGACAAAGCATGGCACGTCCACATGGTGGACCACTGTACAGAGGCAAAAGGGACCAGGAGGCTGTCTATTGTTCCACTACGGGGTGATCTTCGGGACACACTGCGTGAGAAAGCCAAGGAGAGAACAGTGTTTAGGGTCTTCTGCCTTTTATAAAAAAGAGAGGTAAATGTATTTTTATTATATTTTCAAAGAGAAACAATGGAAAAAACTGATAAAAAGGGTTTCTTACCCTGGCCGGGAGATAACCAATCGATGTTTCTCTCTCACACTGATGTCTCCCCCCCCTCCCCCAACCTCTCCCTGTGCCTGCTTCCTCTCTGCCTAAAATCAATAAATATATCCTTGGGTGAGGATTAAACCAAAAAAAGGTTTCTTAGCAGAGAAGGAAGAAAAAAGTTGGAAGGGTGTAAGATAAAACTAGACTTCTCTCAATATAACTTGTTTTATTTGCAATCACATGGAAGTTTTACATAACTTTAAGAACATTAAACCAAAAAGAAAAATGTACAGTTGGCTCTCGTATCTGCAGGTTTTGCATCTGCAGATTCAACCAACTGTAGGTTGGAAACATCCCCCCAAATGTTACATTGCTGCAAAGATGTGTACTGTGGAGTTAGGCCTATGATGCCTGCATCTATACTAAACATGTATAGATTCTTTTCTTGTCATTGTTCCCTAAACAATACAGTATAACAGCTATTTACACAGCGTTTACATTGTATTAGGTATTGTAAGTAAGCCAGAGATGACTTAAAGTGTGGGGAGGATGTGCCTGTCACTTACAAATACTACCCCACTTTCTATAAGGCAGAAGTCCCCACCCTTTTTGGCACCAGGGACTGATTTCATGGAGAACAATTTTTCCACGGACGGAGTGGGCAGGGGACAGGAGGCGGAGCTCAGGCGGTAATGCCAGTGAAGACTTGCCAGCCCTCCCATCACCACCCCCTGCTCTGCAGCCCGGTTCTAACAGGCCACAGATCAGTACCATTCACGGGACGGGGGGCTGGGGATCCCTGCTACAAGGGCCTTGAGCGTCCATGGATTTTGGCTACCGAGGGACAACTGTCTGGTAGATGGCATTGTTCTCAATTCTTTACCGTCTGTGGATTTCTGCCTTTTGCCATGTGACTTTGCAATTCCTCCCACTAGCAGTGAAGGACATTTTTTCAGCTGTGGCAAACTCTGTTTTCCAAAAATGGACTCAGTAAGATTTCCAGTCTCATGTGCTTCTAGAGCCTCCGGACCCTCCCAATCAAGGGACAGAGTCTGTGTGTCCTCCTCTCAAATCTAGGCAGGGCCTTGTAACTGCTTCAGCCACTAGAATGTGGCAAAAGTAACAATTCACGCCTTTTGAGACTAGGTCATAAAAGGCAGCAGGGCCTCCATCTCTCTCTCTTTCCCTCAGGACACCCTCGGAACTCAGAACTTTGTCATAAGGAAGCTCAAACTAGCCCACAAAGTACTGAGGCCCCCAGCAAAGAGCCAGAGCCAACCAGAGGACATGGAAATGATGAAGGCGTGTCAGATGGTTCCAGTGCCCAGCCCCGGCGTCTTCCAGCTGAAGCTCCGGACACTGTGGACTGGAAAGAAGCCACCCCACTGTGTCCTGTCTGAATTCCAGACCTACAGAACCTGTGAGCAAAGTAATGCTTGTTTTCTGCCACTAAGTTCTGGGGTGATTGGTTACGCAACAATACTAAGTGCAACAGCTCTCCTTAATTTGGGGCTTAATAATGAATTGCTTTGACTAAAGGAATGTTAGTAGATGTGTGATTTCAAGCAGAGGCTTGACATGGGTGCATGCGTGTATGTGTGGTTAGGCATGCCGTCCGTGCGTCTGCCATCGCCGTGGGAAAACATGCCCTGGCTGACCTGGGACGATGACAGACCCATAGAGCAGACCTGAACCCAACACGGCCTGGAGCCAAGCCTGGACCAGGAACTCCAGCCAACGAGCAGACGCGGGAGTGAGAATAAAAACTGCTGTTTGAAACCACCGGGTTTTATTTGTTGTTTTTGTTTTTGGTTTGTTTAAAAATTTTTTTATTGATTTTAAAGAGAGAAAGGAAAGGGAGGAGAGAGAAAGAGAGGAACATCGATTTGTTGTCCCACTTACTATGCATCATTGGTTGCTTCTTGTAGGTGTCCTCACCAGGACTAAGCTCGCAGCCTTATCGTATCGGGACGATGCTCTCACCAGCTGAGCCACCCAGCCATGGCTGAGGCCACTGAGTTTTAGCTGATTTACTGTGCAGTATGAGGGTGGTCACAGATAAGTGACCAAAAAGCAATCCTTACAAACTGAACACAAAGATGGAGCCTAATTGTACATCCTTTTGCCATCCGCACAGAGCAGAACCATTTCTAATATCTCTAAAACACAGAACTGACTGCACCTCCCTGGAAAGATATGAACTAAGGGAAAAAGAAACCACAAGGAAATCTTAAACCATATTCATTAGGATTATAGTTAGTAAGAACATAAACATTATTATTTTGAAATATTGTACTTATATATAATATTCTATATACAGGCAAGGTTTGCTTGGATCCTGGTTTGAACAAACCAACTCTAAAAAGTCATCTTTGAGATCAAGAAAAATTCAACATGGACTGGATATTATGTTATATTGTGAAATTACAGATAACTTTGTTGGCTGTGAAAATGTCAATGAATTAAAATAAAAACAAGTTTTAATTGTTAGAGGTGCATCCTAAAGTATTTACAAGTGACACCATATGTTTGGATTTTGATTGAAAATACCCTGGCCAAAAAACGTTGGAAGAGTGTAGATGAAACAAGTTGGCCAAACACAGGTTACTGCTGAAGCTGGAGGGACCTCACCACACCATCTTTTCTCCTTTGGTGTGTGTTTGGAATTTTCATCGGCAGAGCATTCGCTGCTCCAGGCACATCTACCTTACAGAGCCCAAGGCCGATGCACCCCAAAGAGAGGCCAGCACTGCACGGCCCGCCAGGGAAGGACAGGCCTGCATGGTTCCTCTGCAGGGCACAGGCGCTGCCACGCTGGGCCGCAGAGGACGGTTTCCTCGCCAGTCCAGCTCTGGCTCCACCACTGTCCTCTGCTGGCACCACCACAGACTTGAGCTACTGAGACCTTGGTCTCAAGAGCCCTACACTGGCCACTCAAGGTCAGGTACAGGGGCTTGGAAAGTGGGCTCACAGGGGCATAAGAAGGGGAGAAGTCCTCACAGCAGGATTCCCAAAACAAGCACGCTACCCTAGCTATTACCCCCGGTTCAGCAGGTGGAATCAGGATCCAGAGGGTCTCGCTTGGTTGGGAGGATCTCCAAATGCACGGCAAGGACCCAGGCAGGCCCTGCAGACTCCCATTTGGGCTGCGCAAGTCCAGGATGGAAGGGACCCCTCTGAAGGCGACGCTCCCATGCGGCCGGACAAGTGCCCGTGCAGAGCCAGAGCGCTCAGAAGGGCGCGGGAAGGGGTTCTCAGGTTGCAGGAGTGAAGGCCCCTTGTCCTTCCAACTGTGTTACACCTAGTCTGTGGGACATGCTGAGCCCTGAGTGCATTCTGTAAGGCTCCCTGTCCTCAGGATACGGGCAGCCTTGGGCAGGCCAGCCCAGGCGGGCAGAGGTCCAGCAGCGGGAAAAGTCCTGTCTAGAGGGGATGGGGGCTGAGGGGAGTGCGCAGTGGCCTCCTGCTGCGCCAGAGGGCAGAGCCGAGGCCAAGAGAAGCGGGTACGAGGAAACCCATTTCAGACCGATAGGAAGGAAAAAGGCCTTTCCAACAGCGCAGCTCCTGCCAGGGAGGGACCAAGACCCCTGAGGTATCCGCACCACGGCCGGGCTGCCTTCAGGGAACACGAGAGCAGACACGCTGGTGTCCATTAGGGGTCAGGTTAGATGCGCAAAATAGAAGGCAGGCAGAGCAAACCTATCGCCCGCCGAAGCTAACCATGCCCCTGAAGAAAGTGGCCCCCACGCTGGACCTTGGCATTGGAGGAGACCTAGCCAAAGCCCACAGAGCCCACGGCTTCGGGAGAAACTGGGGGACCACCACAGCCATCTCCTCATGCTACATGTGAAGGAATCTGCCCAACTGCCCCACCAAAGGGGCCAGAACTAACGGCCCTTTGACTGCCCCGCCCGCCCCCACGACGAAGTGTCTGAGGATGCCAGCTGCCCTGGAAGTCACGGCACACTGGCTGCTGCTAGGACTCCTGTGGGATGTGCTGGGACAAGGGTCGGGGGGATGAGCAGCCGAGCACGGCTGGGAACAGGGGCTGCAGCGGGCTCTGCAGGCCCCGCGGGGCCCCGCCAGCTGGGCAGCCCAGCGCACGGGGGCCACCGCTTTAGAATAACTCCTGCCTCCCGGGGGCAACTGAGAGGCCAGGGGCCGGCCAGCGCCTCTCCTGGCTCCAGGCATCACTGCGAGGTCACCTCGTCCACTCGGAAAGATCCCTGGAGAAGCTGGAAGAGCAATTCTCTCCTTTTAAAGCTGCTTCCAATGAACCTCAAGAGTGCGTGTTGTCCTTGCTTTCTCTCCTTGGTGGCGCTGAGAAACAGTGGGGGCATCACTCTGCCCTTTTACTCCTCTGACAGAAGCTGTCGGAGGTGGAGGGACTTGGGCCCAACACGGACGGCCAGTCCGGGGCCGTGTTGGGGTTGGCTCGAACTAGAGTTTCCGGACGCTCCCACTATTCTTCATCTCCGCCCCACCCGACCCTCTCCTTTGCTCAAATGTCCTACTTCCTGATCCTCTCCTGTCCTCAAAGCCTCCCCCAGCTTCTTGCTAAATTTTCCGCGTCCTCAGAGGCGGCGACAGGGAAGCGCCGCGGCTCTCCAGCTGCGCTCCCCGCGCCGCGTTTCCGTCTGCTCACGTCAGCTCGCTGGCTGTGCCTCTAGCTCCTGCACGCTAGGCCTTTAGAGCTCCCAGCAGAATAAGTTAATGTTGGGAATGTGTCTTGTAAGCTGTAAAACACCATATAAATATATGCTCGACAATTTTGGAATATGAAACGATACAACCCCTTTTAATCATGCCCTCATTCATCCCACCTCTGCGAGACGGCAGGGAGGCAGGCGGCCCGCTTGGCTGCACGGAGCGGCGTCTGCACAGGCGGCTCCGGCTCGCCCACCTGCCGACGAGCCCCTTTTGTGCCCCTGCCTTTGTTCCTCACCTGTCACCCATGGACAGGCAGCCACTAGGTGCTCAGCAAAGGGTCTCTTGGTTATTGTATGTGGATAAAATTTCCCTTTAAAATCCTCCTACTTTTAAGTATAAATTTAACTGTAGAAACCTCTCACAATTGCTCCCATATATAGAAAGTACAGGCAACCCTTGTTACCTACCTGCATGCACGAATGTGTGGAACGTATGGGTCTATCGGGAAATTTCCTCACCTCCCTTTCTTCCTTGGGAGGGACAGCACCCCACTGCTCCTCCCCCCCCCCCCCTGCCCCGAGCCAGTGGCACTGAGATCTCGGGATCCTCCGGGTACAGGGCGCAGTCCCAGACGGGACCAGGTCAGGTGAGCCTTGCATGCGCTTGTGGACAAGCTGCTGAGGCTCTCTGGTCTCCTCACCAGTTGGGGCCATGTCCCAGAAGCCAACGCTCTACGTCCTTCAGTGAAAAGCTCTTCACCTCGGGCCCTCAGAGCGCCCCCACCCGCCAACTTCAGGGGCAGCCAAGCCTCTCCAAACAGTTCTGGATTCGATCCTAGGGGTGACCTAGAGTTCCCTGGAGGCTCCGAATATGCCTCTGTGTGAACCTCTCGTTAGAAAGAAGTAGGCATCCCAGGTAAGGGATGGCAAGGCTCTCTTCAGAATCCCTGATGCCCACAGAAGCAAAGACCAGGACAGAGAGGCCATAACAGCGCTGGGACCAGCCTGGGGCCCAGGGTATGGCACAGAGGAATCAGGAAGCACGCACAGCTGACCGGAACCCAAAGTACGAGACACATGGGCTGAGAAAATGCCAGGGGGTGACCGACAGCCACCAAAGGCCCAATCTGCATGCAGGGAGCCACAGGGGGTGGAACCCCAGAATTCCATCTCCCCTACCACAGGCAGGGTCCCAGAGGCCAGGGTTCCATTTCAGTCCCCAGCTATGACTAGGTCCACCTCTGTGCTGGCAAATGGAGATGGAGAGGACCCTGCAGAAAATGAGCCTGAGCAAGTCCTGCCAAGGCATTATCAATAACATGATCAATACCACCAATACCACCAGTGACATGCCCACGGTGCCAGCTGAGAGGCCCGAGCAGGAGTCCCCGCTCACCAGGAGTGTTTCAAGTCCTAAAGTGACACTCGGCTCTTGCTGCAGACACACTTGTCTCAGCCACCATTTCACCATTTAAAAAAGCAAGTCCCACCCTGGCTGGTGTGGCTCAGTGGATTGAATGCTGGTCTATGAACTAAAAGGTCGCTGGTTCGATTCCCAGTTGGGGCACACGCCTGGGTTGCAGGCCGGGTCCCCCACTGGAGGCGTGCAAGAGGCAACCAATGGATGTATCTCTCACATGTTAATGTCTCTCCTTCTTTTTCTTCCTCCCTTTCCCTCTCTCTGAAAAGTAAAATAAATAAACTCGTAATAAAAAATAAAATTAAAAATATCAAAAAGCAAGTCCCCAAGCAAGAAGGACGATTAAGGCCAGGACAGACGGGGCCTGCGAGAAGTGCCTGGCCAGGCCGGTGGGGGAGGCGGGAGTGTGTGTGTAAGACACCTAGCAGAACACCTGTGATGAAGCAAGCGCCCGGCAACGGCAGTCACAGCTGCTAGGGCAGTTTGGCCAGCTCACCTCCACAATCAGCCCAGCTTACTGAGCAGGGGCCACAGGCTCCAGGAACAGAGTCTCCTCAAGTAGCCCGCACACACCAGGGTCTGCCCCCCACCTCCGTCACCAGCAGGGGAAAGGGCCCCACTCAGAAGCGCAGGACCTCTGAGAAGAGAGAGGGTTTACTAAAGTCCCCAGTCCCGTCTCCACCAGCCTGCTCCTTACACACACAGGGAGGGTGCCGCAAAGCGGGGTGACAGGGCACGACCCAGGGCTCTGAGAGCTTTGTCTTCTGAAATTCAGAATCACACCCACTCAGCGGAAGAAGGACTTAGAAAAGAGAACAGAAAGGAGACCCACTGCATGATTTTTTTTGGCTCCCAAACTAGTCCAAAGTCTGACTATTTTGGTGAACTCTCAGCTCCTTCATGTCTAAAGCCTTCAACAAACTCTTTTTAAAAGCTAGAAATTCTTGGCCAAAAGAATGAAATTAGAATCTGAATGGCTTCCAGATATAACTCCCAGTTTACAGGAAAAATGTAGGACAGAGGGACATCTTAAATGACACCGCAGGGACACAGCTGGCACAATCCAGAATATGAGAAACCACAGGACGGAGGACTCATAAGTTCTCCGATGATAAGTTGCCAGGGGAAGAAAGAGGAACTCTATAGATTTAAAGAAACTCCCGAAGTGTACCAAACAAATACAATGTGTAGACCCCGTGTAGATCACGATTTGAGCAAACCAACTGTAAAAATAAATTCATAAGCTAATCAGAAAAACTGAACTCTGACTGAATATTGGCTGACATTAAGAAGGAACCGTTACCCTATTAGATGGGATCACGGTGCTGTGGGAATGTTCGCACAGAGCCCCGTCCCTTAGACGTACACCCTGAAAGAGTGAGGACGAAATGGAAGTTCCTTCCATAAGGGGTGGGAAGCAGGGAGGATGATAAGCATGATCAGCCATAAGTCGATGATGGCTGTGGCCAGGCAAGGGAAACATGGGAGTTCATTGGCTTATTCTCTCTACTTGTATGTACATTTGAAATTTTCCATAATAAAAAGTTATTTTATTTTATTTTTAAAGATTTTATTTTTCGAGAGAGGGGAGGGGAGGGACAAAGAGGGAGAGAGAAACATCAATGTGCGAGAGAAACATTGGTATGTGGGAGAAACATCAATTGATTGCCCCTCCTACACCCCCAAATGGGGACCTGGCCTGCACCCCAGGCATGTGCCCCAAACCAGCAACCCCTCGGTTCACAGAACAACACCCAATCCACTGAGCCACACCAGTCAGGTCTAAAAAATTATTTTTAAAGATAGCCTTTCTCCCCCTAACATCTCCATAACTTTTTTGATTGGCAGTACAATAACTTATCAGTTTCACTAACGCTGGGAACGGCTATATTATCGAAACTGCCCCTCTCTCCCTGGCAAGAAATGCAAAAATGTTTGCCCCCTTTGGGTGAAATTTTGACATCATCATGATTCAGATGTTAGATCACTTTAGCACAAACCCCAACACATGCCCTCCATGAGAATCCAGCGGCCAGAGCCACACGCAATCACCAAATGATAAAGGACCATTACTTCCAATCCGGGCAACCGTATCCTTCCATTTTATCCTTACAAATTAGTCCCGAATTTTTCTAGAGCCTGACTGTTAGTTGATACAGTATAACAAGTCTGGCTAACCCTAGACCAGAAATGCTATGCCTGACAAACCCATCTTTAATTTTTTTATTGAGCTATAATTATGAAAAAGGAACTTTTTGAGAAAGGAACTCTAGGTGTGGTTCTCGGAGCAGCCTTGCCCACCTTCCAGCAAATGACCAGGTTCCCTGTGCCCAGCTGCCTTTGGCTCAAGATGTTTCCATGGCATATGGGCTGGAAGTGAGTGAGAGGCGACCTTGGCATTGGTGACAGATTTTGATGGGTAATGAAGGAAAGGCGCCTCACCTGGTCCGCCCCGGCTCTGCTCCACACCCCTGCGCATGGCCCCATCCTCTGCTCCCTGTCCCTGCCTGTGTGGACCACACTCCTCATGCCACTTCTCCCTCCCTCCACCTCGCATAAAACCCCCGAATTTTCCCAGAGGCCTCGGGGTTCTCTTTTGGAAGCCTGGCTCTGCCGCCCCGCCCTGCTCACTGGACAGCCCTTCCGTAAGCCCTGCCTACATGTCGCTCCTCAGACATGGGGCTGCCTGCAGCGTAACTCCTCGGGTCCTTCCGTGATCTGGCTCTTCAGAAGCTGTGTGACCAACCAACTGAGGTGCTAGAGGCAGGGATGCTCGTATCCCCTCCCAGACCCTCCACAGAGCCCAGCACAGCGCTTGCTCTTGATACTGGTAAATATGCCCTGGCCAACTGACTAAAGATCAATTTGCAAATGTCAAAACGTGTGCAAGTCCCAGGGCTGATGTAGATTGGACAGCCTGCCACTAGTCAACACGGCTGTTTTGTGCACTTTTTTTAAGGTGCTTTCTGGGGTTCAATCAGCTTGAACAGAGTGTGCACAGGAGAAGTCCCATCATCTGGAGCCTGTCACTATATGTCAGGCGTCTGATGTACATCCCAAGGCTATGAACACACGTCAGTGGCTGAGTGAACAAAACGTGCGCTGTGCTCTCGGAGAACGCAGCCCACAGCAGCGCACGCAGCTTGGACAGCGGAGCCTGAGACAGAGCTCGGCCTTCCCCGATCTGGCATTCCTTGGGAAAGGCCTAGACTGTCCATGTGGCCCTGATTCCAGGCGAGAGCCCTGCTTGAGGAACCCTCCGATGCCCAAAGTGCCGGCTCATCCAAACGGGCAGACAGTGGGTGCTGTGGAGGCAGCTCTCTAGGTGTGGTGGCGCTGCTACTCACCGGATTCAAGCCAGGCTCTTCAGCCACACATGCTGCAGCCGCCCCCTGGCAGAGCCCTTCAAGTCAGCTCAGTACGAGGATGGACAGACTAATTCAGGCCGGGGTGACAGAGGGTTACATGCCAACAGGAAAGAGCCAGGAATCAACCCCTGCCCCAGAACCCCGGTTCCATTCCCCTCTGGGGTTGGTAAAATAATCTCCCCCTTACCTGACCATCCACCTGTCTCTGTGAGGTTTCCAACCGCCCCCAAATTTACAAGCTTTCCTGAAACTGTGCCAATGCTCTTTCCTGAGTGCCCGGAAGCACATGCCACAGGGCATTTTTTGCCATCAATGGGCCAATCTGTTCGGCAGCTTCTCAGAACAGAGCATGCTAAATTTGGCATCAGGCACCTGAGATGCTCTGCCGAGAGGAAGGAGCTATTCTGATGCTGAAGGAGAGACACACCATGAAGGTGCTGCTCAGCTGAGGTGCTGTGACAAGCCGAATAGTGGCTGGGACAGTAAACCTCTTCCTGCAACTTGGCAACAAATAGCCAGCTCACCCCGAGCCTGACAGCCAGAGGGACCTTAACCCCACAGGCCCATGTGTGAGCCTTGCCCTCAGCCAGGGGCAAGATTCTGTGACTGCTATCCCCAGCAGGAGCCCACGGTGCCCTAAGCCACTGTCGCCTGTGGGTCTGCCCTATAGCAGAATGCCCAGGCAGAGTAGAAATGAAACACTGAGAAGGAATGTGAGTGGTAAACACAAGTCTCCTTTCTGTCCCTCTGAGCTGCCCCAGTCTTCCCAAAATTTCATACGCTTGGCTCTGCAACTTCAGATAAACTACAAGCAGAGAAGCCTGTTCGAATTCCCCGTATATAGAACTCCGAATACCAAGGTGTTTTTCCATTCAGCTCTAGACGCTCTCCCTTGGAGGCAGAGCTCTAAAAGCCTGGGTGAGCCTCGCTCATGCTAAAACTCAAACAGCAGCTCAACACGCAGCCAAATAGACAGCACTTGCAGCGCTAAGAGTCGTGTGCCATCCAGCTGCATTACTGTAACAGCTAATGTAAAATGGGCAAACCCCCTCTAAAAGGGATGCTCAGCGGCTGGCCTGTCTGCGGCAGGCTTCAGGCTACTAAAAGCCTTTCATTACTGTTAGTTGTCTAAAAAATGACTTCTAAAGAAATAAACACTTGAGAGGCACAGTTGGGCAGCTGCAGAATCAAAAATTATGTTCCCTCACAGTTTCTGTGCTCCCACACAGCAAAGCCAAAGCAACATTATCAGCAGACGCACATGGAGCCGGAAGCACCCCCGGGCTTTGCTGCTCCCCAGGGCTATTTGGTGTAAAGATAGCACCTTCCATTTTACCCTGTCATCTCTTGGTAGCTTTCCTGAGTTTTCTGTCTACTGATTTTACTCTCTATTGGCCTTCCTTTCCACTGCATCCATTGCCACTTGACTGTTTCTACAGGATCTCAGCTGGCATACATTTTAACCAAGCTGGTTTCATGGTATTTGATCAGATGTGTTCTGTTTAAAGCCCTCTATGTGGGTTTCAGCTTTTCCACCGGTTTGAGGTGGTAATCCAAGTCATAAGACAACAGAGACATATTTGGTGCTAGATGATTCATAGCATTTTTGCTTCACCCCAAAGTGTTTCACTAAAGCTTGCTGAAAGCACCTGACCCTGTTTGTATTGTTGAGCCCAAATAAGGACCTTTTGGTGCCCAGTGGCATTTTTCCTTCCACCAGATATGATTATAGGCACTAAACGCCGGAGGAAAACGCATGACCAAGTTCATGGTCCAACTATCTCCATATTTCTCTCTTCCTCGCAGGCACTTATCTTTCCTGACAGCCACTCCCATTGTGCTCTTTCCTCAACCCAGCACAATGAACACATGCAGACACCAGCAGACAGGCAGGACGCGTTCCATCCCACTGCTCCCCAGTGCGGAGGGACCAGGCTGAGGTTACATAAGCCCCTCCTGAGCCCGCCGTCGGGGAAAGCAAATTCGGGGTTCGTGACGA
The DNA here is from genome assembly GCF_987537825.1 of Furipterus horrens. Taxonomy (NCBI): domain Eukaryota; kingdom Metazoa; phylum Chordata; class Mammalia; order Chiroptera; family Furipteridae; genus Furipterus; species Furipterus horrens. Next base: position 140,226,396 of record NW_028327177.1, on the reverse strand, counting down.
AGTCATGGTCTGCAGGCCCCGACTGACCCTGCACCCCCCATCCTGCCTTGCCAAGGCGGCGCGGCCGGAAAGGGAGGGCCGCTTCCCCGCGACCACCCCACTCACGCCAGCAGGGCTGGGTTCAAAGTGTGGCCGGAAGTCCGACCTCGCTGTCCAGACTAGAACGTGGGGTCATGGGCCCCGGCCCTAGGCACAGGCTGCAGCTCCCCGCCCCCCCGGGAGACGCGACACGCGCTTACCTGCCCGGGCCGGGGCCGGGGCCGGGACCCGGGCCGGGTCCTGTGCCGGGTGGTCCGGCGGTCGCCCGCGCAGCGCCTGTCGCGGGGAGCTGTCCGCCACCGGCCGGTGCTGAAGGTGGCTTGGCTGCGCCGGGGCCCGGAGCGGGCCCGGGGCCGGGGCCTCCGGGCGGCACTGGCCCGTCGCCAGCGCCGCCCTCCAGGCTGGCCTCATTGCCCATGGCGAGCGGGCGGGCGGGCGGGGTTGGGGTCGCTCTGAGCCCGGGCCGGCGGCTCCCGGGCGGCTGCTCACACTCTCAGCGCCGCCGCCGCCGCCGCCGCCGCCATCTCCCAGCTCGGCTCGCGCCGCCGCCCGCCGCTGCGCATGCGCGGCCCGCACGCCCCTTCCCTGCACGCGCTGCCCCTCCACCCCACGCGCGCGCGCTCCCGCCAGCCCGTGAGGACGCGTATCCACTAGCCAGTGGCGGGGTCGCTGGGAAACAGCCTACGGGGCCAGCGCATGCGCCCTCCGAGGATGACGCGGTCCGCGTGTGCTACCTGGAGCCCACGGACGTTGGTGGGAGCGTCCCACGGAACCAGGATGTAGGGGAAAGGGCCCTGGGGGCGTCGTTCCGTTCCCAGCCCTACTCCAGGGAACGCGGGAGTGGGAGCTCTTCTTTGGGTAACAGTGTCTCAGCTGGCAGGCTTCGTGGGGACAGGCCTCAGAAAGGACCCCCCCCCCCCCCAGTGAGGCCTCAAAGGATGTTTCGGAGTTGGAGAGGCAAATGAACAGTGTTCAGAGGCACAAGGTCATGAAAGGACGGAGACAGAGGATGCTGAGTGATGGGGCGGATTGTGAGGGTGTCAAAGGCCAGCTAGGGAGTCAAGGCTTTTTCCAGATGGTGATAAGAACCCATCTGGGATTCACGCTGAGGTCTGGTCCTGCAGGACAGGAGTCCCAGGAAGTGACCCTGGAAAAGGCGGAGGGAGGGTGTGTCAGGGCTGGCCTGAAGCCAGAGGAAGGCTGCCCCAGCAGGCCCTGGGACAGTGACCTTGGGGATGGGGAAGAGGAGTTGATATTTCTCAGAGGCCCTCTGCCGAGGTTCCCAGGGACTGTCTGGCTGGGAAGGCTGCAGGCGGCCTCTGCACCGACCTGAGAGATCACCCAATGATTTTCCATTACCTCACTTTTACAGACTTCAGCGTTTGCACAGTCCTCAGGCTGGTCTGCCTCGTGTCTTCTCACACAGACCTGTGCTTTCCTGAGGGAGAATATTTCCTAGAAGATCCAGACCATATTCCAAACTATTCCTGGCTTCATAAATCATGGCGGTGCAGAAGAACTTGAGTAAACTTAGACCCATTTTACAAACCCACTTAATTCTCCTAAGGATGAGAAGTATATCAAACAGGATGTCTGCCGTTCTAAACCCGACCTGGAATATTCTAGGGACCCCAGGGAAAACCGACAGCCAGGCTGATGGACAGACCTTGAGCATGCTCTGCCCATGCACTCTGCTGCTCCTTCCACCTCCTGGACAGAGCTTCCCTGAAGCCTGGACTCTGACTGCTGGGGAGGATGACAGCCTCTCTGCCCGGGTTATGATGGCCCTTCCTGTGTTTCCTGCTGCATTTCAATCATCTTGGTGAGTGTTTGGTTACTACATGAGCACATCTAGGCTCCAGGAGGATCCACATCTCAGCCCTGCCACTTCCCCTGACTCAGGCTCACCAAGCCTCCACTGCCTAGCCTGCCAAGTTATAATAACGTTAGCCCCTCTAACATGGGCCGTTGTGAGGGTGGGGTGGCTGATGTAGGTAAAAGCACAAGGACAACAGCGTGGCATACAGATGACCCAACTTTATTATTAGTTGTCTTTCTGGCAGGTGATCTGGGATTTGGGGGTTCAGTGCCATATCTTTTCTCCCGAGGAAGAAGATGCACACAGGCACTATGGGCAGGCCAATGACCTGACCTTGACCCAACCCAGGCTCTTCTAGCTTCAGACACCAGTCAGTGTGTGTTGGGCTACTTGGAAGCCAGGGGAAAGAAGGCTGTTTGTTTTCTGTTTCTATAGAAGCCATGGAACTATGCCTTTATGTGGATTTAAATCAACGTGGTTCCAATGGGGTTAATTAGCTCTACCCAGCCAGAGGGCCTGGGGAGTTGCCCTCCTCAGAGTGCATTCCTGGCTCTTAGCAGACTTCTAGGGTCTCTGCTGCCTTGGCGACGAAGGACACAGTATAGTGGGCCCAGGAGGACCTGGAAGTGTGGGGTAGCGGTGCCTCTACCTTTTCAAGTGCTCGGTTCCACCTCCTCTGGGAAACACCCCCAGGAGTATGCCTGCACTGTCCGCATCCACCTGCAGCGTCCAGCCTAGCAACTCCTGCTGGCCATGGGAGGGCGCTGGCCTCTGGTCTGGTTGTCTGCGGCTCTCATTAAGGCTCCCAATTCTATTCGCTATTCCAGGGCTTATCTGCTTCCTCCTGGCACGGGGTAGGGGCTCCTCAGGTCAGGACCTTGTCTGACTTGTCTCATCCCCAGGCTGGCCTTCAGCAAGGCCTCAGGGTCTGATGGTTGGGCTGGGTTCTCTGAGCACTTTCCTCACCTGCACTTCCAAGGGGCTCACCTACCGCCACACTTAACAGCACCCCAGGGGGACCTTTGGCTGTAGCTCCTGCATCACTACATTTAGTTTATGTTGAGTTTCTCCTGGTGGAGGGGGGCGTGGATGAGACGTCTGCACTCACCTAGGAGAACTCACTAAGCTTATGACAAGTGAATGAATACATCTCTGTTTGTGTAAACCAGCGGTCTCCTGGGGAGGTACCATCCCCTCCTGAGTCCAGCTGCTGCCCAGCCAGGGACAGGATGGTCCTGGACACCCTGCAGAAGTTTCCCAACTCCCTGAATTTCACTTGCTGGAGGTATCTTCTTCCCACTTCATTGTGACATGTGACACATGGCAGTCATCTTGGAGAAAGGCCATGTGGAAGGAGAATCAGTCCACATGCCAAGCAAGCCAGAACTGATGCGTAGACACACACATCCACGTGCTGCTCCATTCTGTGCTCTCAAACACCTGTTGGAGACCAGAGAGAAACTGGAGTCAGAAAGAAACCCATCCAGGTAAGGAAAGCCCTAGTCAGACCTAGCTTGCTGCTGGGGTTTGTGGCAGTGATTGGTCATTAGAGGGCAGATCTCAGGAGGATCAGAGCTGCACCCAGACACCAGGTGGGCCATGGGCCAGGCAACACGCAGATAAGCCCCCAGACGATGGGACGGGGCAGAGTGCCAGCTGTGGGACTTTCCTGCTTCCCCCCACAGTCCAGTTCACCCTGGGTTGCTACTTCCAGCGTGACCACCTTCAGAGGAAGAGTCAGAATCCAAAGATGATGATGCCAATGGGGATGAAGAGGAATGGCAAGCTTTGGCGGCAAGGAGAGGAGATGGCGTGCAGATGGGAGAGAATGAGGAAGGATGACAGGGCGGCTCTGGCTGATGGGGTGCCACGGACTTCGGACTGTTCCAGACAGGCTGGGGGCTGGGAGAGCGGGCTCCTGTCTACGGGGCCCCTTTCCTTTTTATTGTGGGGCTGCTGAGACCTGTCTCACCGCCCAGTGAGTAGCAACTCAGAAAGTCGGCTCCTGTCCTAAACGGGACTGAAGAGGAAGTAAAGACGCCCAAAGAAACAGAGGGTTTACCTCCAGGCTGAGATTTGTCAGCACGACCCATGAGCCTGGGAAATAAGCAGCTCCTCAAACAAGCCCCAGGCTGGTGTGAGGCTACAGACAAGAGACCCAGTCTTTGTCCTGCTCAGCAGCCCACCTGGACTGGCCTGGACAACGTCACTTACATGCGAGGGTCTCCGGCTGGCCCATGGCCATTGGTAGAGTAGGAAAGGGAATAAAGCTGGAAGGTATAGAACTTGCTCAAGGCCTTGTCTGCCTAAGCCCTTTCCTGTTCCAATGTGAAGATCTTCATTTGCATTATGTGGGAAAAAAAGCCAGTTAAAAAATCATCAGAAATGTTTACTACCAGCCTAACTCTACCACCCATCATTGCTCCCAGGAAAGCTAATTAAGTTCCATTGCTATTAGAGTTACGTGCTTCCAAAGGCTTGTTATGACAGGAAAAAATAATGAAGCCACAGCTTCTCCAGGTTATAAGTGTCCAAGTCAAAACACGCCGCTTTCCTTGCCCCTCTGTGCTCCCCCGCCAGCCTGCAGGCTGGCTGTGGCTTTCTCGTCCCTGCATGTACTCACCCTCCTTCAGCCATCTGACTCCCACTCCGTGCCAGCCCCAGAGAAGGCTGGGATCTGCCTTCAGGATGCTCAGTTTTCAGGAGAGATAGGCACACAAATTGGTCCCCATAAACTATAGAAAATGCCACCCTGGTCCTTCCCCCTAGGATCCCAGTTCCCGTGGAGTTCCCTCCACCTCCCTCTGTTCCATGGGTGGGGAGGTGAGGGTGTGAGGGACAGGCCCAGTAGAAAGTCATGCCCTGTGCCCTCTCCTAACCAGCCCAGACAACAGAGGTTCAGACGTGACTTGGACAATCTAGGGGAAGGAACAGCCTCTTCAACTTTTCCATCAGGCTCAGTTCCACACGCCTTCAGGAAAGCCTCTTAGAGGGGGCCCTATGTCTCGACTTCTTTGTGGCTCTGCTGCTGCAGACCCAAGCATGTTACTGAGAATCACCCTTGACCACCAGGGACTTCAGGCCATGTGCTATAGCCACCATATCCACTGAGCTTCATCTTTGTCCTAGTCAGAGTAGACTTTCGATAGGGCTTATTTGTCTATTATTATTACTGAGGGCCCAGCAGGTTTCCAGGAGCTGCAGAGGAGCTCCTGCCTTCTGGGGAGGATGGGCAGAATGGGGTGGAGTCTCTGCTGGTGAAGCAAAACCATATGGCCTCTGCTAATGAATGACTTCAATTCAGTTAAATTTCAATTTCAATTACATTTGGCACTTTTGAGCTTTAGGACAAGGACAGCACGATGTTAAGCCCCAACGATGTAGCTGAAGCCAAGACTGTTGAGCCTAATTGCCCCTCACTGAGCTTGCAGTCTCTCAAGTCTGGCCTTTGCCTGGCTGCTGCTCAAACGAGGCCCTGAACCTGGAGGGCAAGAACGGCTGGACCTCAGTGCAGGCCTAGTGTCCTGCCCTGCAGTGGTGGGTATGGCCAAAGCGTCACCAGGCCAGGCTGTGAGGGCTCATGTCACACTCAGGCCTCAGGGTTGTCTGAGAGTCCTCCCTGGCTCCCCCAGGCTCCTGGTGGGGTTGGGCAGCAACATCCGGGTTACCACTGCTCCTTCTATGTTAGTAACTGCTCCGGCTGGGAGGCCTGGCAGGGCATCAGCATTCCAGGAAGGTGGTCTATCTGACAGTGAGCTGGCAGTGCAGACTGAGGAATGAACAGTAAGGCTGGGCAAAAGGCGTTCTCCACTTGCTACCGGGAGAGCAGAAAGGCCATGTGTTCAGCTGAGTCCTCCCCTGAGCTTTACTGATCCAGCCAAGCCAACCCCCAACCCCTGACCTTCTCCAGGGGTCTTCTTGGGGCTCACAGGGTGGCTATGTCCCTCTCCTAGCCCTGCCTGGCCCGGGGCTTCCCTGAGGAGGCTGGGGATAGGAGGAAGCTGCTCTGCTGCCTGAGACCCAGGGCACTGCTGGGGAGACAGTGGCTGCTGAGTCAGAGCCACTGGGGTCACAGTGGCTGCCTCCTCAGCCCTCGTTTGCACTCTAATCACTTTACTGGACACGAGAAGACAGAGCTGCCCTTATCCTCCCACCCTTCAAACACATCCACCATGTGCTCTTCAAATAAGAGCAAAACTCCACCCCTCCAGCATCCCCCAAACCCAGCTCCTGGCCCAGCCCAACCAGGCACGTGTTCCCTGAGGGTGAGTTCATCCAGGACAAGGCTGGTCCTCTCCTGCTGGCACACCCAGAGACAAGCTGCTGCCACCTCTCCGCCGGAGCCCCCCTCCCCTGGCATCCCGGGCTAGAACCAGCTCCTTTCTTCATCTTTCTCTTCCAAGACCGGGAGCAACAGAGGTGCTGAGGGAAGTAGGGGGTGAAGAGGGGAGTGCTTCCTAGAACGGGAGCCAGCCTGCCCTGAGCTCCCAGACATTTCGGTGAGTTCCAGACTTGGGCTTTGCCCTCTACAGCCTGAGGCTGCTGACACCATGAGAACCAGAGGCAACAGTACCCTCTGACCTGGTCCTGGGAGCCCTGGGCAGCTGCCAACGCATGTTCTCTAATGTCCTAGTGTGTGCCCAGGGCTGCGACGGCAGCTTTGAGTAAGGCCTTCCCTTGGGTGGGCTTCAGGGTGCCCCCACTCCAGGGTCGACCCAGAGAGCGATCGTCTCCTCACCCGTCTGTGTTTCTAGTGCCAAATGTCTTCCCCTAGAGGCACAAACTAGGGGGACACCCAGTCACGCTACTAGAGATGCCTGGCTTCCATCCAGAACTCCCAGACCCCACAGTACTTTCGGCCGTGCCCTCGGGAGCCCTCAGAAGGAGGAAGGGGAGACTTGGGTGGCATCCACCAAGCGCTGAGCCCTACTGTGTGCAGCTGCCTGCATGAAGCCAGGGGGCATACTAAAGCTAAGGTGACGGAGGGCGAAAAGCAAGGGTCCTTGGTAGTCCCGACCACATACATCCAATTCGAGGTTTGCTGGAGGGGCCCGGCCCCAGGAGCAGAAGCCCTCCGGAAACCCAAGCGGCCCCAGACTCCGCACACCTGTTCCCTGTCGGCTTCCCTTTCCGATGGACAACGCCCCGGCGAAGGACAGGCTCAGAGGCCCAACTCCACCGGCCCCTCTGCGGTCAGGGACTGGGCAGCGGCGACCGAGCAAGAGCACACAGGCCCAGCTCCACCACCAGCCTGCAACCGAGCTCTCAGCGGCTTCCGGCTGCTCGCCCTAAGGCCCCGCCCACCGCCCCGCCCACCGCCCCGCCCACCTCCGGCAGGTTTACTCCGGCCTCTGGCGCCACCTCCTGGGGGCCCGTGGGCACTGTCCTCCTCTTGGTGCCAGAGGCGGCGGTAATGGAATCTCGGCGGGGCTCACCCGGGTGCAGAGCTGCGTGGATCACCGTCCCCACCTCACAGATGGGGAAGCCAGGTCAAAGGGACCCTAGGAACTTGCCCTGCAGATTCCTGTAGGTAACAACCCCCTTCTCCCCAACTGTGTCCCTTCCTGCCCCTTCCCTCCATCACCCCCTCTCCAGCTCAAAAGACCTGAGTAGACAGTCCCCACACCCAAGGAGAGGGCAGAGACCTGGCAGGAGGGCAGGGGGGCTGGGGCCTGCCAAGCCAAACATCAGATATTCCCAGAGGAGAGCAGCCACAGGCCACAGACCCTCTGACTTCTCTTCTCCCTGCCTTGCTGACCTTATTCTTCTCTGCTCAAACCAGGGATCCCTTTACTGGAATTTAGGACAGTGAGTCCACTCATAATCCAGTGGCTTTAGTTTAAACAGGACTTTCTGAAGCCAACAGAGAGCAAGGGTAGCCTCATTTCCTGGGGCCCTGCTGCTAGGCCGAGATGATGAGGTATGTGTCCCTGAACAGCTACTGGGACAGCCCCTCCCAGCATAGTGTGCTGTTTTGGAAGTCTGTTTGACCCTCCACAGCTCCCTGCTCTGGGACTCAGCTCTAGCTGCACTGTGGGACCATATATATCTGGATCTTGAAAGTTGTGAGCAGAGAAGTAGCCTGGGGCTGTAGGTGGAGAGGAGGAGCACCCTGTGGGGGTGGGGCTGAGTCCAAATGAGTTAGGTGCTGGTTGTTGGGTGTCCAATGGCCCCTGATCCTGCCTCGGCCCTGAGCAGTGTCCCAGGGCTATCCAGGCCCTTCCTGGGCAGTAAGTCATGTTAAGCCTACCCAGCTGGCCTGTTCATCTCACACAGGGCACTTAGGGGCAGGCTCCCAGAACCCATAAGCCCAGCCAGGGTAGGACAGCCTGGCCAGAAACATTTTTCCCTCGCTCCCCACTCCAAAGCCAAGCCAAGGCCAAACCTGCCTTGAGACTACCTGGGAGACTGGCAGCCCCAAGCCCACAAGGGGAATCCCTAAGTCCTCACCTTTGCAGAGGCCCAGGCTGAGGGACTCCTATTAAGGACCTGCAGGGGCTCACCCACTCTGGGACTGGGAGCCTGTGGCAGGACCTTTCCCACCAACCTCCCCTCCCACCCAGTTTCACTGAGTTGTCTCTCCAGTGAGGAAACTGAGACTTGTGTACTCAAGCAGCAGCACTAAGGAGGGCTCAGTGTTGGCGGAAGCTCTGGAGCACACCCCCGCCCCCAAGGGCACAAATGGAAAGGCTACAGAGGCCCTCAAGTGAACTGCTCAAAGGCCACCTCCGACTGGGTCTGCCTGGGTCCCATCTTCCTCCCCCTGCTCCTCATGTCCTAGAATGTGTAGAGGCCGGAGAAATAGATGCTCAGAGGCAATGGCATTGTAATAAAGACACTGCTTTTATTTAGTTTGATATGTTTCTATACAGAATGCAGAAAACACATCTTAAAATCATATAGAAGGAAATAAAAACACGTCAGTGGTTGGTGGACATTTGAATGTGAGATCAGCTGTCTCACAGAGTCCAACGGCCATCGCCAGCCCACACTCAGGGGAGGGGGCTGCCTGCAAGGGCATTGTTGCTGTTGTTATTCTGTTCACTGCCCCAGCGCCTCCAGTTGCTATGGCAACAGGCCATTCTGGGCCAGCCACATCTCTGCATGGCAGTGCCCCATGGTGGGGTTGCTAGGAGCAACTGAGCTGTTTGGAAGGCCTTTCAGGGCCCTCACCTGGAACACTGGGAATTGTTTATTTTTCGATGAGGTCATCAAAAATAATCTCACCAGGTCAGATCCCACTTGTGCTCCTAACTCTGGAGCACTGAGGAAACTCTGGCTTGGATCAGGGCTTGGAGGCACAAGGCCCAGTCCTCAAGAGGCCCAATGAGCCTTCATCTACATGCTCCCCCCACCAGGGCACTGCCCACTCAAGTTCCCACTGGGGGCTGGGCAGGGAAGGGAGAGGCTGGGCCCGGTGGGAGCAGGGGCAAGGGGCAAGGCCCTCTGGAGGGCAGGGTGGAGACCCCTCCCCTCTGACCGGCCCTCCCCTCCGGAGGCAGCACACTGAATCCTCTGCAAAAAGGTCTATATGGCTTAGAAGTGGCTGCCTGGTGTGCAAAGGGAGCCTGGGTCCACCCACCTACCCTCGGTCACATTATTGCAAAAGGCATTCCTCCCTAAAAGGTACCCCAAATAACTCTCAGACATCAAGAAAAGTCATGCTCAAATGGTTTCTTCCAAAGGAGGAGAATCAGAGCAGAGGGGACGCCCCTGAGTCATGGGGACAGAGATGCAGATGGATGGACGGACGTTCTGCTAAAAAAGGCCAAAGAAGCCCCAGTGTAATTCCAGAATTTAAACCATTAGGAAAAAGGGGGGATGGGGGAGAATAAACATGATCAAAGCCATCAGTTCCATGGAATCAACACTAAGAGCTTGTACAAACTGCTGTAAGCATCACCGTTTTTAATCTTTTTTTAATAAAACAATTTGAGGCTGTATAAAAACTTTAGTAAAAAATTAGCTTTGAGAGCCCACAGATTTTTTACTATGAACTATTGCTGGCACTCCTCCCCAGCCACCAGACCTTCCCAGCCATTCAGGCCCCAGGTCTGGGACTGGAGCGCCAGAGAAGAGGGTGGGGTGGGTCGGGGGGGTGAGGGTGGGGGGCTGTGGACTGTTGGGACAATGTGGCCAAGGTCAAGTGAGGAAAGAGCATCACATGACATAAAAATATTGCATCTTCACCAAAATGTCCTCCACTGAGTGTTTCAAAAACCATGATATTCCTTTTAGGAGGGAAAAACAAAAGAGTAAAAGAAACTAGGCTGATGTGGTCGAGTCCCTCGACCTCCCCAGGTACCCCCATGAGCAGCTGGCCCACCCTGGAGCACCTAGGTTGGGGGCCATGGCCCACTGCCTCGTGGAGTCTCCTTTCCATGGAAATGAAGACCCCTTGGTGGTAGCCGCTAGCATGCATGGGGTGGGGTGCGAATGTCCACGGCCCGAGAGGCCCCTCCAGCTTCCAGCCCCTGGCTACAGCGGGAGAGCAAGCCCAGCACCAGGGCCCCGGCCCTTGAGCCAGGGCCGGGAGGCCCCCTAATCAGGCTCTGGGGTACCAGAGCAACCAAGTTTACGTAGTGTGAAAAAATAGGATTCCTTTGATAAAAAATACTGTCCCTTGGTCTTCTCTAGGTTTGAAACACCCTGGGAGCTTATTTTTAGCAAAGCAATTTCCCATACCCACCCCAAAATTATACATACAAGTTTAGGTAAACAGCAGATTAAATGTAAAAACTTAACCTTAAGAAAGTCTCCTTTGAATTTAATCTTTAGCTACTGTTTTCCATGTTACATCCTGCAGCTAGACACACGTGAATAGAAAAAACAGTACAGTTAGTGTTAAAGGCAAAACGCAGCGAGCCGGGAGGCCGCCCAGCACTGCCTGCGAGTTCATTCACGGTTCCTCGCTCCCCCCATCTACCTCCACTCCAAACGGCGCTTTCAGAGACAGCCATCAAAAACGCAGCGAAGAATTTTCTATGAACAAACAAAAAGCTGTTAGGCAAAAAATAAAAGTAAAAATGTCCCCAAAGTCTCTCCAGCTGCTTTGGGGTTTAGGAGGACCAGAGAGGGTGAGCTTGTCCAGGCCCCGCGTGTGTCAGTGTGTGCTAGGTCAGGTGTCGGCTCCCAGTGGGCGATGGTCTGCAGGCCACTGGTCTCCACAGACAACACCGTGTGGTCTCCAGGGCCCTGCCCTACCCCTGCCTCCACCTAGGCGCTTGTGGGTTAAGGGGGGACGTAGGGAGGGGGTGACCGGTATGGGGTCATGTTCTTGGGACGGGAGCCCTTGCCCTCCATGGGGGCTGTGAAGGGCGGGGGAGGCTGGTAGGGAGGCGCATTGGGATCCTCATCCCGCAGGGGCGTGTACTCTCCCACGGTGTCCTGGTTCAGAGGAGTGGTCTCGGGCACGCTCTGGTTGGGGTACTCGGGAGGGGGGAGGGGGGCTTTCTCCTCCTGAAGGATAAGCGGCATGCTGGAGGAGGGGGGGGGCTTGGAGTCATCCAGCTCATCCGCAAAGATGATAGGCACTCCCTTCTTGATGAAGGTGGCCTGGTCCTCAAGGGTGAGCTTGCCCTTCCGCTTCTTGCGATAGCAGATCATGGCAATGATGCCAGCGATGAGCAGGATGGCCGCGACCACCACGGCCGGAATGACTGTGTGCAGGTAGACATCGTCCTCGCTGCTCTTCTCGGGGTCCCTGTCGGGTGCGTCTGTGGGCGGTGCCTCTGAGGGCACCCTGCTGGGCGGCACCACAGGGATAAACTGGAGACGCCGGCAGCTACCAGAGCCTGTCACAGCAACACTCAAGGCCTTGAAGTCGGGCTCCAGAGCGTTCGAGAAGGCGGCCCGAGGCTTCCCGTCATCCTCAGCGATCCTGCGGCTCAGCCCTGTGATCTGCTCCCTGGGGCAGGGCTCCAGGGGCAGTGTGTTATTGGTCCACTCCACCACGATGGAGCCCTGGGTGATGTTCTGCAGAGTGACGGTGCTACAGTTGCGGTCCCCAAAGGCGAAGGCCAGCTTCTTCACCAGGGCAATCTTCTTGTGGATGTCATTCACCACTGGTGCCGGGTCACCCACAAACTTGGCCTTGAACCGCGCGGGAGCCCTGTCCCCTTGCGGGCGCTTGTGGACATGGATCTCAAAGGCATCCACAGCTGACAGGCCCCCCTTGTCTGTGGCGTGCATGAAATACTCGTGCTTGCCCACGTGGCTGCTGTCAGGCAGGCCGTACATGAGCTGACTGTTGCTGTTGAACTGTACCCAAGACTTCTCGCCTACAAGCTGCTGCTCCCGAAGCTTCAGGGTCAGCTTCAGCTTATCAGTGGTGGTGTCCTCCTTGTCATAGAAGGTGTCTGACGGGATCTTCACCTCAAAATAGGTGCCAACCCAGGCATCCACCTTGTCAATGTGGTTCTTGAGCTCTGGGCGCTGGTTGGGTTCTCCTCCGCGGGGCACCGCGCTGGTGGTGGTGCGGATGCGTGTAGGTGGGGAGGCTGTTTCCAATCTGGTGATGGGAGCTTTGGTGGTGACCCGAGGCACCGGTCGGGGTGTGCGCGGCTTCTTGGTTGGCCTTCGAGTCGTGGTGGTTGAGGAGTCAGTAGAAGGCGTGGCTGGTTTTGGCGTGGATACTCGTGGCTTCTTGGTGGTCGTTGTGGGAGGAGTAGCGACTGCTGTGGGCTCCACATAGCCAGGAATGGTCATCGTTGGGCGGATCTGGCCAGGAACCGTGGTGCCAGCTTCTGACACCCGAGTGGGCTGAATAGGGCCTAGAGTTGGGGTCTGAATAATGGCACCTCGAGTCCGAATGGTGACCGTGGGCTTCCCAGGAACGGGATCCCTGACTGGAGGTGCCAGGGTCTCTGTTGGAGGAGCAATGGCTGGAGATGTGGGGGTGGGTACTATCCTGGATGGCGGCTCCTGAATGGCAGTGGTTGGGGGCCCAATGGCAGTGACAGGTGTGGGTGTGGCATGGATCTGCCTTCGGATGCGTTTGGGTACAGGGGGCTTCTTATTGGCGATGTGCCAACCTACCACGGGGTAGCCAAGCTGGGCGGACATAGCACCCTCCCTGGCAGGAGCCTCCACGCCACGAATGTCAGGCACACTGTTCTGGCTCAGGGAGCAGCCCAGCTTCCAGGAGAGCAGGGCCCCATTCTCCACAACCTTTTTTGCATTTCCTGGGCCGGCCATAAAGGCCGACATGTCAAACAGCCTGTTGTTCACCACGGGCACCAGCTTCATGCTGTGCAGCTCCACTTCTGAGAAGCTCCGCATCCTGTGCAAGAGGTCGATCCTTTGCTTTGGGGTCATCTTGGTGAGGTCAGCATCCAGGATGACCGTCAGGACAGTCACAGGCTCATCAGCAGCACAGGCAGATGACATCACCTCGCCAGGGTCTGGCGATGCCGCCCGCATGGACGGCAGCTTGCTGTGGTCTTCAGGGTAGACCTCAATCGAGAACACGCTGGAGGTCTGGGGGACGTGGCTCCCGTTGGCGCCCAGCCGCGCAGCACTCACTGCGATGTAATGCACACCCTTATCGGTGTCGAGGGGGAGGCCCTCCAGGGTGTGGCTCTGCGGGTCCCAGTGCAGCCAGGATGGCAAGGCCTCCTTCCCTGCAGCCGACACCTGGAAGAGACACCAGCATGAGCTAAATGCTACTGTCATTACATAACCTGAAAGTGATCACAATAGTTAACCACTGGCTTAGCCTGAAGTGGGTGACAGGCTTGAGGTATAATTCAGAATTCCTGTTGGGGGAACCAACTCCTCTCTTCTGGGGTTCACTGAGCTGTCACAAAAAACTGGGCTGCCACATGAGCTAGCTTGGAAGGCAAATGATTCACCCAAGACCACACGGTGCAGACAGCAGGGCTGACACTCATACACGTCTCATGCCAAAGAACAGGTGCCACGGGGTTCAGGGACGTTGTGCGTTTTATCCAAGTGGGGTGCCTGGCCACCACCTCACCCACGGGGCCTGCCAAACCCAGTCCGAGCATCTCAGCCCAGCACTCCTCTCCGCCCCCGTCTCAGACCCGTGCTGATGCTCCACCGACAGCGCGACTTTGCTCAGGCCCTGTATCTGGCCTAGAGTGCCTTTCTTGCCCAGAAGTGGGCACACACACAGGTCTGCATGACAGGGGCAGCTCAATGCCCTCAAACAACTCACGCTGCAACCATCGTGCTACAGCCAAGTACAGTGGCACACCTCTGGGGAGCAAATAAAGCCAGTTGTCTTAAGTCTTCATTAGCCCTGCTCTTTAGCCCTCAAGAAAAACTGATGCCCAGGGTGAGGCACTGGACACAATGATTCCAGAAGTGTGCTTATCACAGGCAGTCCCAGGAGCTCTGGGGCATCTAAGAGAGCTCCCCGGTCACTAAGTTTGGGAGGTGTGCAGAGCTCTCCTCTGCCCTTGGAGAGCCCAGGCGCAGAAGCAGGCCTGAGGAGTTCATCCTCTCTTCCACCCACCAGCACCTCCCAGACTTATGTCAGGGTGGAAGTCCTTTTCCACAGATTCCACGGAGACATAGGACTGGTAATACCCCCAGAACCCAAGGGAATGCCGCCATAAAAACTCACCATCAGCTGACAAGAGAAACCAGACTTGCCTCTTGCCCAGGCTCCACCTGCGACTCCTCTCATCCTGGGGAAACACCCGCTCCTGCCCCCAAGACCTCTGACATTATCAGGAGCTAACATCACTGAGGCTGTCCCTTACCAACTGCTCTTTGCGCCCCTGAGTTCACTGAGGATCTGTGAACGGGCGTTTCTTTTGTGGTACCACATTCCATCCACTGTAGGGTGCACTGTCATCTACTTAATGGACAGCTAAGAACCCCTGTCCTCTGCAAAGTCACTCACCATCCACTGCCAGCACCAGAAATGGTAAAATACCTGTAGAAATCAGGGTTTTAAAATCCATAAAAAAAACAAAACAAAAAAACACTAAATGTATTTTTGCTTTACAATCTTTTTTAACTATAAAAAATACTTGTTTCAAATGTTTTGGGTGAAAAACCTGTGCTTTGAATGTTTTCAGTTCAGTTATGTTAACTATGCAAACAGCCTCATCTACCTATAAACATATAAGACAAATGCTGAATGCTCTCATTTTGTAAAAGAGCGTGAAGCAAGGATGGAAGGCCCAGAGAGAGAAGTCAGGGAAGCATGAGATGTTTTGGGGGGGGGGGGGGCAGAAACTGGGGTCCTCAGAGGTGGACAGTAGGTGAGCCAGGGGGGAGACCCAGGTCTCTGGCCACCCAAGGATGTTTCCTAACCCCACGCCCTGCCACAGCTACCACTGGGATGGGAGCACACGTGGCAGAGGAAGAACAGACAGGGCTTGAAAAAGGAGGGTCTGGGTGGAGCTCTGCGTGACCTCAGCCAAGGAGAAGCCACCTGTGGAGAGGACAGAACAGGGCCTACAGGCCAGGAGAGGCTCCAGAGCCGGGTGCCGACTGGCTGGCCAGGTCCATGGGACAGTCCTGAGCGGGCAGGCAGCGCGACCTGTGCCCAGGCCCGTGTGTTCCAGCAGCAGAGATGAGTAAGGCAGCCCAGGGCTCTTCCGGGGCTGCCCCAGCTACACAAGGGCACTTTAAAACAGAGAAAGGCCTGTCCCCTTGAGCTTCCCAGCACGGCTCACTTCCTATGCTCCTGACCCCAAGAGCCACAGTCCTGGTGTAAAACACCTCCTTAGGAATAAACCCAGGCCACTCTTTGGCCTAGGCTCCCACACAGCCAGCCCTGGAAGACATAAGCTTATTTAAACTATGCCAAGTAACATTATAACATCCATAACACGTAATATAAAGAATAAACATTTTTAAAAACCAGGTTTCACCAAACCAAGTTATAATGCTCAGTTTCTAACTGGGGGATGGAAGAGCAGAATTGGAAGCTTCGTGTTGATTACTGAAGCACATTCTTTCACTGTGGTTTACGTACAGCTTAACAGACGTTTAAGATAAGCCGCATCAGAACAACAGATCCAAGATTCTTCAACCGCACCCCTGCCTGCCTTCCGCTCTGCGGACTCTGGCTGCTCGGGGTCCTAGAGCCCCGGCCATGCCTGGCCACAGGACAGGTATTCGACCTGGGTCTACAGCCCTGAAGCGGACAGTTCCCAGGGCCCTGGGTCTCCTCAGACAGGAAGCAAAGGTACTAATCTGACCATTCTGAGACCCACGCATCTCTGGGCACCTTGGTGCGCGCCGCGTCAGGCCCAGGCAGCGCTTTGCATGGCAATGATTCATTTTAATACAAGGGCCACAGAAAGCAAAATAAATCTGAGTTCCACAAGGAACCTAGCCAAGTCAAGTCACAGACAAGCTGGCACCCCTGCGTTGTCAAGGCCATTTGGGGAAAGCCCCTGAACTTGGAAGTCTGCACATGCCTGAAGGGCTGGCAGCCTCCACAGTCCCCGAAAGCTTCCGCTGGCGGCCTCTCCCTCCCAAGGGCGCTCCGTTGAGGGAACGCTCCGGGAGGCAACGCCTGCTCTATCGTGACAAAGCAGGAGCCCCTTCAGTCCACGGGAACTCCAGACATTCTCTCCAGCTTTCAAACTGCACCACTTCTCCTCTCAGGGCCTGAGGGTGACGCGGGATATGAAAGTCCCTTCTGTAAGACACAGCCCCCAGGACGAGCCAGGACGCGTCCCTGTAACAACCGCCTACCCACGGGGAAGCCCCAGCTCCGGGAGCCTGGGCCGAGTCACAGCCCGACAGGTTGAGGCCTGACCCAACCTCGGCCCCCATTTCCTCATCTGTAAGAAGAGGAAAACGATGCCGTCCTTGTGCGGTCACAGGCCAGGCACTCGCTGACTTCTGTTCGTGCTGGTTCCCCGCCCACACTGTGGCCTGAGAGAGGACCCAGGGCACACCGCAAGGCTGCCACACCAACAGGTCAAGGGCACGTGCGGGCTCCACTCTCCGGTCCTCCTTCCCAACTGGCCTTGCACCCAGCGCACGCTGAGGCCATACCCCAAAGCAGAAGCTCAAAGCATCACAGGGACAAGGAGACCGCAGGGAAGGGAAGCCAGGATCCTATAGGGGAATAAGGCCAAGGCCAGGGGCCCTCAGAGACTTGCTTGCCTGATCAGGCCTGTCTGCCAGGAGGGGCTGAAACCCTGGGAGGTATGGGGGAGGGGAGGGCTTGCTACAGGTGACAGCCCAAACCCCAGCATTCACCTCCTCTTTAGTCGGGAACAGATGTGCTGGAGCCTGGCATTTCTGCACCCGAGGCCCTCACTGTCCTCGGGGTCTTTGGTTTATTTATACGTAAATATTTCTGCCCTAGCTGCACCGTTACCGCCCAACGCTAACTGCTCAGGGCTGCCAGGCTGGAATGGCAGGCGAGAGGCAGGAATCAGAGCTCTGTGAGCAGTGCTTCTCAGCACCAGCACGTGTTGTCGGGGACAGGCTGGTCCCAGCCGTGGGACTCCCCCGGGGTTCTGGTCACTCAGGCCCTCATCACCAAAGTCCACCACTGCCTTGGAGGGCTGGAGACCAAGCCTGCTGGCCGGATAATGCAGCCCTCTGGGAAAGGAGCCTTCAGGCAGGCAGTGGGAACACCTGCAGGAGGCAGAACCTGCAGGACGAAGCCCGACTTGAGACTCTCACAGGTCACCCCAAAAAAGCCAGGAATCTTCCCAGTGTCAGCAACCCTCAGAGGGGACATGCTTCTGAGACGGAAGGCAAGCCCAGCGTGGAGGAAAATAAGATCTCAGACAGCCACACACCAATTTTAGAAATCTTGATCCATAAAGTACACCCCAAAGCATTAAGAATCACAACCACAAAACCTGGGCAGAGCTGGAAGGAGTTCTAAAGACTGCCCGCCCCGGAATGCTCACAGTGAATCACCATGACCAGTGACTGGGACACTGCCAAGGGGGGAGCTCCGGGTCACTCCGCAGTCCGCACCAGCAGGTGACCAGTACTGCCTGCCCGCTCCGCTCTGGGCTGTCCCCTCCAGCCACGCCACGGGCGCCCTCTCTGCACGGCAGCCTGTTGCACACTCGCGGGGAAGCAGACACAGTGCCTGTGCCTGCACCTCTCAGCCCGCATCAGCACCCTGCCCCACCCGGAGGGGAGGCAGGTGGGCAGAGGTGTGTCCGTTACTTAGCCCGCATCAGAGAGAGCGGGTCTCCGCCCACAGCAGGAGCCAGCCAGCGAGGCACAAATGAACGGCAGACTGAAGAACTGGCTCTCACGAGGGCCTCATTAATTCAATGAACTTTGGCTTCTGAAACCAGGAAGACCTGAGTTTCAGCATTCAGATCCCAAGGTGGCATCTCACCCATGCAGGAGCTGTGGGACTTAGAAATGGCCAGAAAAAAACTCAGAAAGAAGGGTGAGCACTGTCACAGCCATGTCACGCAGGTGAGCTGAGGAGAGCCAGCAAAGAAGGATCTTAGGAATGGAGTATAATGAAGAAACTGCATCTGGTGAAAATTCCCTCACACTACAAACCTTCTGGAGGGCCTTTTAGGCCTTAGTGGTGACCCTTCCAACTAACACCTCTACACCGGGCAGTCCCAGGGGTGCAGGCTGAGCTCTTCCCTGAATCCCCCACAGAGGTACTGGAGCATCTTCTCAGTGGCCCATTTTAAAGTGGCACAGGCCGCTGTCCTGTGACATCCCACTGCTTGGGCCTCTAGCAGCCTGCCCCGGCAACGTCCCTGACTTACCTGAGACCTGGTCACTGGCCCCTAAGCCTTCATTCCCCTCACCCCTCAGCCAAGCTGCAGAGCAGGGCCAACCTGCAGCTGTCTACGACAAGGCCGACTATGTGGTCTCCTCCGCTCAGGGAGGCAGGAAACGGTCCCTCTGATGGGAGTCCGAGTCTCCAATCAAGCGTTAGAGGCCCCCATGGAGCTGTGTCACATTCACGTGTCTAAGCCATGGACTATGGCAATGAGACAAATCTGCTCTGTGGCCAAAATCAGCTTCTGCAAATGATGCACATGGGCAGTGCCATGACGGGGCCAGGCTGGGAAATGACATAGGTCAACAGGAAGAGCCTCTGGCTTAAGGTCAAAGGGCCAAGACCTTCTCCCCACATAAGGAAAAGAACCACGGTGGAAGGAAGTGCAAAGGGTTTTTGCTTTGACAAGTTAAGCAGAGCCACACCCATGAAAGACAACTGGTGGTCCTGCTGCTAGACATGCAAACCTCAAACTAGCACACAGCTCTTGCCACAAAGGTCAAGGCCACAGGATGGCATTCTGAACACAACCTGTCTAGCCCAGTTAGCACCCTTCCAGTCTGAGTTATGAAGCATTTTACATAATGTTAAGTGTTTTCATCTAAAAACAAAAATTGACCTTTTCCCCCTAAAAGCAAGGGACAGCTTAGCATACTTACAGCCATTAATAAAATTCTTTAAAAACCCACAAAAACAAAAAAATAAGTAACCTCTCAGAATCAGTCTCTCTCCCCCAAGCCCTGGCATCACCTATTTTTACTGTCATGCCCTTTCAGTCCTTGTCCATATTTTTCCCCCAAACACAGAAGCCTGTATCTTCAGTAAGTATTTGAGTTGATGAGTCTAGGCAAATGCCATTCTGACAACCCACCCCCAAGGATGCTGTCCCTTGCCAACCCACATTTCGCGGTGTGCTGTGTTCACAAGGGGTCCATTCACAGCCGGGGAACACCCACTCGAGGCAGGAAGAAACTGCAGTTCATCTCACGCAGGCGGGGCTGCCACAAAGCTCTCAGGCATCCAAAGAAATGCTCCTTTCATGAGCTCCCCTTCTCGGCCAAAAAGAGTGGTCATTGTTCTCAGGGGAACAATTGGGGGCCCATGCCAGCAGCAGAGAGCACAGTCCCAGGAAGGGCTGCTCCCAGTCTGCCGACATCTTGGGCTGAGGGAAAGTCCGCATTGTCTCCAGGCAAGCAGGCGGAGGGGAAACAGGGATGAGAAGCCACCCATGCCGGCTCTACCAAAATGAGACATCGGAGGGGGCTCCAGAGGGGCAGTACAGTCACTTCCTGAAACGCAGGGCTGACTCTCCTGACCTCCCAAGAGAGGAAGGGTTAGGATGTCTCCAGGCATATATATACTCACCTTCCTCAGCCAGCAAGCCACACTCACTCATGTCAGAGCAAAGGCACTAACCCCGAGGGAGGCAAGAGTCAGGACGGGTACCTTGTACTATGGCCAACTCAGGATAGCCTAGGACCCACCCAGCAAAGGCCAAGCTGCATTCTGGGGAACCTGCCCCCAGAGACCCTGATGAGGAGGGAGGGTGCTCTAGGATCCAAAGGCAGCTGTGAGGGCAAAGAATAGTCAGGAGCTGGGACAAGCTTTGTATACAAGCATCCAGTCTGGTCCAAGGGAGAAAATGCCAGTACCATCTGCTATAGAAGGTCCTGAGGTCACAGGAGAGGAGAGCTTCACGACACAGTTCTGTTGGGAAGGTCACGCTGGCCACAAGGGCCTGGAGACAGCCTGCAGCCCCCTCCTGCACCATCGCATCAATGGAGTCCATTTGGGAGGTAAGCTGGGACTGATTATACCAAATTGATTGTGGAGCTAGAGCTAGGGAACAGCGGGGGAAGTAATGGGTGCTGGTCAGGCCAAGACTGGACAAGCGCTGTCCGGTGTGTGGCAGAGCACAGGCTCCAGGACCTCAGGGCTACATCCTCCGGGCCTGCTGCTTCCTTCGTGATTCAAGTTTAGGGAAGCCTTTGTTTTAGGAGCTGATGCTAACCTGATGGGCACATCGGGCTGACACCAAGGAGCACAGCCTCTGCCACTGTGATTCCCAGAGTTGCCACAACCTCCTGAAATAGCATAGCCAATAGCCCACATAGGTCAAACAAGGCTCGGCAGGCGGCCAGTGCAGCTCACTTAGCATGAGACTTAATTTTCTATCCTTTCAACAAACTGTTACATAGTCTGTTGTGAACACTGAATTATGCCATCACCAATTGCCATGCACAGCCCTGACCAGTCAGCAAGTATGACAATCACACCATCTAACCTCAGATCTCAGGCAGATGCTCAGCCCGAGTCTGCATTAGGCAACTCAGCCATGTCCAAAGTGGCTGGAAGACCAGTCCTCACCCGGGAACCCCACAGGAGACTTAGTCTGGCATTTCTCCTTGCACATAGCCAGCCAGGCTTTGACAATCCAAAGCAGGTTTGCAGGCACTAAAGGGTCCTTCCTCATTCCCTCTGCCAGCCCATAAACACTGGAGGGCCTACAATGTGTTAGTCACACATGCAGACTATCAAAAAACAAGAATTTCAAGTATAGAAATTGCTAAGAAAGTAACACAAGGTTTTGTGGGAAAGCTGCTTTCCCAAGTCCCCAGGTGATGTTCAAGTTGAACCTGAGTATACCCATGCCAACAGAAGAAAGCCAGAGGCCTGGGGTGGGCCCTGAGCTTGGCAAGTCTGTGCAGCAGAAAGGGGCGAATTGGCTGGGACATGGTACACAAAGGGACAGGGGCCTGATCCTAAGTGCAGCTCAGTATGGGGCGGGGAAGGGGAGGGTGTTAAGCAGATTGCAGCTTTACAAAACCAAAGATGTCTCCTGCCTCAGGGTGCAGAACAGACCAAGGGTCAAGAACAGAGGTGGTGACCTGGGAAGAGGTAAGTGGTGGCTTGGATGATGCAAAGAGTGATGGATATGATTTGAAGGTCACCCCAACAAGGTTCCTCGAGACGAAGATCTGAAATGTTCCTCACTTACATAATATTGGGCAGCCATTGAAAGTTACATTAAAGAATACTTACCAACCAAGGGGAAAAAACTCAAGCTGCAGTGAATGAAAAATAGGTTACAATATTTCCAGTGTGATCCCAGTTCCATCTAAGGGGTCTGGTGACTGGGACGCCTCTTGATGAAGACAGAAAATGATGGAGGAAATAACTGCATGGTAGGAACCTTCCACAAGAGATTTTCTTTTCCCCTTTTAAACAAGGTTCATTTATACATCATTATTACAATGAGGGGGGGAAAACAACTCCTTTAACAGACTTTTTAATCCTGTTTTTGGGAAACCGGAGCTCCAGGAATGAAGTCAGGCCTTATGATGCATCTCCTAACCCACACAGCCCTGGTGGTAAGACTGGGATGCACAGTCACACATCTTCATCTGGTTTTCTACAGGCTGAACAGCTACTAAATGGCCTGCTTTCTACAGATAAATACGCTCAGATAAAATCCTGTTTTCCCAGTAAAATCTCTTTACTCCCTTGGCGAATAAGCCTGTTAAGTATCTCACTGCCAGATACAGCAAATATCTGGCTCACTGTATCACTTCACGGCACCTCTGGTGGAGACTAATCCATGTAAAATATGCCAATGGCCACTGGAACAAGGGCAACCACTGCGGGGTCTGGATATCCAGAAGATCAAATCTGCAATTAGGCAAGAAATGTACACCCCAAACTGTCATTCTTCACCTAACAGTCAGGCTAGCATTTGGCTTGCTGGGATATTATGAAGATTACATGGAAATTTTTTGCAAACACTCCACAAACTAGAAGGAGTTCTGTGGAAGTGAGCCAGGATCTTCAGAAGTAACGGCCACCTCTGAGATGACAAGGCCACCCTGAGAACAAGCCATGCCCTAAAGAGAAGGGGGCCAACAGGGAAAAGGAAGAGAGCAAGAAGGGTGTGGGTAGGGAGCGCGACTGCCCTGATTCCAGGGAAAGGGCGTAACCCTCCCCCGCGACGGGAAGCGTGGCACAGGACTGGCGGCTGTTTCTAATCTAGATGCCTGGGGCTGTGGCTCAGAGAGGCGCAAGTCGGTAAGGACTCACCAGAGCCTTCCGTGCTGTGACCCATGGCGTACAATGAAGTGCTGCTGTGCAAGTTTCCAAGCCCAGGCCTTAGAGACTGGCACCTTTCACTTCCTGCTTCTTGGACGACCTAATCATGGAACCCAGCTACTGTGCTGTGGGGCAATCCAAGCAGCCCATGAAAAGGTCTACATGGAAAGGAACCAAGAACCCTGACCAACAACCCCAGGTAAGCTCCCTGTCAAGAGGCATCCCCAACTGGCCAGCGGTGAATGAGGCATCCTGGAAGTGCATCCTCTGGCCCCAGATGAGTCACTCTAGCTAGTACCATATGAACAGAGATAAGGTTCCCAGATGAACTCTGACTCCCTAATTCCTGACCACAAAACTGTGAGTAAAACAAATTGGTTGTTTCAAACCTCTAAGTTTTGGTGATTTAAACACACCAATAGGTAGCCAGAACACTACGTGTATGCAGAAGTCTAAATACCATACAGATATAAAAACTAACATAACAAAGTATAGACCTTAAAATATTTTTAGTTCATTTCAAGCCATACCTCTAAGGAAGCAATGCTGTAGGTCACTGGTCAGCAAACTACGGCCATGAGCCACATCTGGCCGGGCACCAGTTTCTGTACGGCCCATAACTAAAAATGGTTTTGGCATATTCAAGTGATTGAAAAAAAAAATCAAAACAAGAATAGTATTTCATGACATGTGAAAATTATATGAAATACAATTTCAGTTTCTGTGTCTATAAGCAAAGCTTTATTGGAACACAACCACGCCCACTGATTTTCAGGTTATCTATGGCTACCTGCACACAGCACTGGCGGTGCTGAGGAGCTGGGCCAGCAAGGAAACGGCTTGTGAAAGCTAACGTACTACCTGGCCCTTTAAAAAAAGTGTGTTGACCTCTGCTCTAGGAGATGTTCATAGTTTGAGAAGTATACCCCACGCACCCACAGGGATACCATGCAAACTCACTCAGGACCTAGGGAGAATTACAAGGTCCCACAAGTGCAAAGGCCTGGTGCTTTTCCACACAGAAGCTTCCTATTTCCACGCTGGGACAGCCAAGATACTCTTCCTATTATACGGGTCCCAGGCTCCCTTGTTCTCTGGATTGCTTCCCCAAAAGAAGATGGGGCAAGGCTGAAGCTTGGGTAACTAACTTTGGTTCTTAAGTGACCAAATACACTAGTAAATATAGAATGCAAAATTAGAGCAAAACTCCTATATTACTTATAACTTATTTTTTTAAAATAGGTTCAAAGCAGTTAAAAGTTCTGTATTTCTTGGGTTTAATCCTATGGTTAATGAAAGGAGACCTTTTCCTATACACTTTTCCCATCACATCCCTAACTCGATGACCAAGAGATGTTTCAGAGTACAAATATAAAGGCTTTTTAATGGTGACAACCTCAAAATGGGAGTCAGAATCAAGGTTTAGGATGCTCTTCTGCGATACAGGGGACCCTCTTGTGAACATCAGTGGCTGTCCCCCTTTTAAGGGACACCTAGTAGGTTCTGGAAAAACTGAGCTCAGAACTGCCAGAGTGTAGAACATAAAAATTAAAATGGAAGATGAGAATTCTTCCTCATTTATGTTTTCTATCCAGTCTCTCACCTGAATGATTTCTCCACTGGAGGCAATTAAGTCTGCTGGAATGGTCACGCGAAATGAGCGCCCGACGACAGCTGTGCCATCAGGAATGCCAACCACCGTGGGACCCGCCTCGGGGAGGTCTGAGAGCACCGAGTGCATGGACGCCTCGAGCTGGCTCTCCCAGTCCCTGACGGCCTCCGAAGGTTCACTGGGCCAGTGGGACTGAGTCACAGCCACACAGAGCAGAAGGAGAAAGGTCCTCCCCCAGAGGGGGGGCAGCAGCGAAAGGCCCACAGACATCCTCATCCAGGGTCAAGTCTGCTCAAGCTGACAGCCTCACGACGAAAGGAAGTAAGTGACGTGGTCCCAGAGCTGGGTCCTCACCCTCTGCACACCTGCTCCATCCCAGAGCACTCAGAGCCTAGAAAAGAAGAAGAGTCGTCTCAGACTTCAGCAACCGCCATGATTGCAAAGTTGTGCACAGGCAGTTACTGCCCCATAAGTGTTTCTGCCAAAAATGTCTATCCTCAGTTGGATCAAGGCTCATCCTGTGCTGTACAGTACAGAGCCACCGGCTCCATGTGGCTACTGAGCCCTCGAAATGTGGCTGGCCCACTAAGTGGAAAGTACACAATGAATTTTTAAAACTTCACATAAAATATCTCATTAATACTTTTAAAATATTCGTTACATACTGAAATAATATTCTGAACATAAATACATAAAGTAATAAATGGTAAATAATAAAGAAATGTATTGAATTAAACATATTAAAATTAATTCTACTTTCTTAATTTTATTTATTTTTATGTGACATACGTGGCTCACATTATATTCCTGTTGGGCAGTGCTGCTCTAGGCCTAACTTCTACTTTACAGGAAATACAGGAGTCATGAAGACACAACCAGACAAATCTGGAATGTGGGACCTCCTACAAGATAACTGGCTTCGTTTGTCCAAAAGCTGACACCTTTGAACACCAGGGAACTCTTCTGGATTCAGAGAGCAACCAGGTGCAGAATGTGCATCTTGACTAGATCCTGGATTTACTTCAAAAACAAAAACACACAAGTCTAGCTCCCAAAGCAGTAACTGGGGAATTTTGCATATGGGCTGGATATAAGATTTACTGTTAATTTTCCTAGGTGAAATGATAGCAGTGTGTCTCTATAAGAGACTGTCCTCTGTTTTAAAGTACCTAGGGATGAAATATCAAAAATCTGCAACTCACTTTGAAATGATCCAAGGGAAAAATGCATGCATGTATATATAGAGATAAAGCAATGTAGCAAATTGACAATTATTAAGTCTTTAAAAAATACTTCTGAAAAGACTAAAAAAAAACAAGTATTTGCACAGAGACACGCAGCAATGCCCACTGCTCACACTCCAAGCATTAACCACAGGACTCATTTATTAAACATATGCTGGCAAACGCAGTGCCAGTGAGGCACATTTATTTGGCTTCTCGTGCCCCTTGCACCCAAGAGAATAACTAGAACCCTGCACACTGTCCCCTCTCCCCCATGCCGGCTTCGGGCAGCGTCTGACACCTGTTCTAAGGCTGGCAGCCACAGATGACTGTGGGACTTGCTAGGTGCCCACAGGTGACTACAGCCATCACGAACAAGTTCTCATTCTGGAAAAGGATAAAGCCCTGCCCTGAGCCAAGCTACTGAGGGGCCACGTCACATATTTTCTGACCTGGGTAATGCAAAGTAAATAAAACTGCTGAAGAAAACGAGGCCACTGAAATGGGCCGTGTACTCTAAAGTCAATGCAAACCTAAGCCAATTCCAGCAGATTTTTTCTTGGGGGGTTGGGGGGGGGGATAGGAGGCTATTAATTTTGCTATTCCAGTTCTTTCTTTGTTTTTGAGCTAAAATTCACGAGATAGGAAGGCCAATCATACCAAACAAAGACTTACCTTTAAGCTACTTTATTTAAGGCAAAGTCTCATGGAGAGAGTAGCCAGTTGACTGTGGAACCAGAGGGAGAGCCCAAAACCCTGGTTTCCCACTAAATACAGTGAAAACTCCTAGGCATTATATATAAAATAAACACAAGACTTCTAAAAAGTCAAGAGAAGGCAGAAAAGTCAGGGACCCCAGGACTCAGGGAAAGACAGTGGTGAACTCCCTGGGTTTCCTCTTTGCCTCTGATATCCCAGAGCTGGAGCTGAAGAAGCTGGCAGCCCGGAAATGCCAACGGATGGGAAAATGAAGATTCCAACAAAAGTCCGCTCTCTTTAGCCAGAGGAGCAGGAAGGGGGTAGCCCAGGAAGACAGAAAACATTTGGACAATAACAGCTCTATTTTAACCAAACACCACAGAAAAAACCAGGGCCCCACTCCCACCTGCACCAGCCAAGTCCAAGTGGGGAACCAAGACTTCCCCCCACATGAGGCTGTAACAAGGTGCCCTAATATCCCCAATGAGATAGTGTCACAGAAGGCCAAGTAGGGACTTTCACCCTGCTGGCCAGTAACAAGGTGGTGCCCTCGCCCTCCTCCTCTTCCAGCCCCTCGGTGTCCATGGGAACCACGTGGGAACCTCCATTTCTATGCGCACTCAAGCAGTAACAAGGAGCCGCTCCCCCCCTCCCCCGCTAGGACGGTATCACAGGAGAACTAGTGAAGGGCCAAAACTTATACCATTGCTCAGTGGTAGTGACATCTAGAGAATTAAAATTTCCACCCCTGCCCAGCAGTAACAAGGGCTTCGCCCATCTTCAGGTTTCAACAAAGGCTGAGTGGGGAATCTGGGCTTCCCCCTCTACTTCCCAGTAATCAGGCACCTCCCCTCCCTTATCCCTGCCAGAAAAGTACTGGAGAAAGCCAGCTGAAACAGAATCTAGAGTTTCAGAACAAAATACAAAATTGTTCAGTTTTCAATTAAAAAAAAAAAAAATCATACCAGGAACCAGGAAGATCGCAAACTGAATGAAAAAAAGGCAATCAATAAATGACAACACCAAGATGGCAGTTAGGCAGAAAGTAAAAGGATGGAAATAGAGATATCACGCAAATATTAAAGGAAGGCAAGCGTGGCTACATGCGCATTAATATGAGATAAAGTAGACTTCAGAGCACAGAAAATTATCAGAGAAGGACATCATATAATGACAAAAGGATCAATTCACCAAAAATAGTAACAACCCTAAATGTATATGTACCAAACAATAGAGCTACAAAATAGGGGAAAGCAAAAACTGATAGAACTGAAAGAAAAAAATTTATAACTCCACAACTCTAATTAGAAACTTCTCTCAAGAACTGACAGAATAACTAGGAAGAAAATTAGTAAGGATAAAAAAGAACTCAAAAATACCGCCAGTCAACAAGATCTACTAGACCTTTACAAAGCACTCCATTTGACAGAAGAACATACATTCTTTTCAAATGTTCATGGAACACATACCCAGAAAAACCATGTGTAAGGCCATGGAACAAACTTCAACAAAAAAAGTTTTAATCCTCATGTGAGGATATGTTTATTGATTTTAAAAGAGAGAAACATAGATGTGAGAGAGAAACATCGATTGGGGGCTTCCCATATACACCCTGACCAGGGATCAAACCTGCAACCCACAACCATTTGGTGAATGGGACGATGGTTCAACTAACTGAGCCGCCTGGCCAGTGTCAAACCTCAACATATTTGAAGAGATGACGGAAATGTGTTCTCCAACCACAATGAAATCAAATCAGAAATCAGTAACTAAAGGAAAACAGGAAACTCTTCAAACACTTGAAAATTATATAACATACTTCTAAATAATGCCTGGGTCAGAGAGGAAGTCTCAAAGGATATAAATAACTACACTGACCTGAATAAAAATAAAAATACATTTGTGGCGCTGTATTAAAATTTGTGGAACACAACTAAAGCAGTGATTAGAGGTGAATTTATAGCCCTGATTCCACTAGAAAATAAGAAAGTCTCAAACCAATAATCTATGTTCCTACCTCAAAAATTTCAAAAATAAATAAATAAATAAATAAACCCAAAGCAATCAAAAAGAAGGAAATCATAAAGAGCAAAAACCAATGAAATTGAAAACAAAAATAAGAGAAAAATAAATACAAAAAAAAAATGTTTCTTTGAAAAGAAAAGATTTTATTTGTTAATAAAATTGACAAATCTCTAGTAAAACTTACAGAGAGAAGACACAAATTACCAATATCAGGAATGAAACAAGAGATATCCCTATAGATCCTGCAGACATCAAAAGGATAACACCACAAATAGCTCAGAGATAAATTTAACAAATCAAATGAAACAGACCAATTCCTTGAAAAGTACAAACTACCACAATTTACCTATTATGATACAGATAATTTCTACTATTAAGGAAATTGAATTTATAATCCAAAAACTCCCACAAAAAGCCCTGGCGGTACGGCTCAGTGGACTGAGCACCAGCCTGCGAACTGAAAGGTCGCCGGTTTGATTCCTTCCTGGTCACGGCACAAGCCTGGGTTGCAGGGCAGGTCCCCCGTTGGGGGTGTGCCTGAGGCAAGCAATCAATGTATCTCTCATACACTGGTGTTTCTGTCCCTTTCTCCCTCCCTTCCTCATCTCTAAAAAATAAATAAAATCTTTAAAAATAAAAATGTCTAGGTCTCTGGTTTTCTGCTATCTTAAATTGTAACTTTAGAGGTTTCCCTTTACTGTTGCACAGGGCTTCTTTAATGGCCGTTTCTTTCTCATACATTCAAACTCTCATTTCATAAATGGCTCAGCTCAACCAACACCCCAGAGGGCTGGCTGGAAGGGCAGTAAACTGTGGAAGGGCGGGGATGTATCTGTTGCAATTACTGATGTCTGCAAGGGCCAGACATACGCCCTATCAATGAATGGGAAGCATACAGGACTTTTTTTTTTAACCTTCTTCCTAAGTCTTTACTCTTTAGTTTACTTACTTTTCACTTCTTAGATCCATTTGGCTTTTATTTTTTAATTGATTCTCCATTTTTAAGTTCTCAGCTAATCTGAAAACAGCAACAGGCTAAGACAGCCCGTCACCAAAACATAAGCTCAGCCTGCTATCTGCGGACACATGACAACACGGGTGTCTGTGTCATGACTAAGTGCTCTGCATTTAGCAAGCAGGCGATGTCCCAGGCACAACTCCAACTGCTATGTGTTGGTTTTCCATGCTCCAGGGAGAAAAAGATCTTTATGCAACTTGGCAAAAAGCAGCCTGTGTCTTTCGGATGCTGGCTTTCTATAAGCAAGGGTCAAGTCTCCCCATCCCAGGAATTTGGCAGGCTGCACCCACACACCCTATTAGGATGTCCCACTGGAAGGGTTTTATACATGCTCATACACTTGGTCACTTAGAGGGGGCGGCACTGCAGAGACCCTCCTCCTCCTCGTTTTGCAGGGACCAAGGCCCAAAGAGAGGTAATATTCAACCAGTCACACAGGACCTGCGGGCAGAGCACGGTGGGAACCAGAGAAAGGCTGTGGCCAGAGTCAGGTGGTCTTTCCGGCACAGCCTCTTGTTTTAACACTGAGCACAGGCACTTACACCGCGCCCGCGGCAACACCGGGAAGTTCTCGGGCAGCCCGAGGATGCGTCTCAGCTGACCTCCCCGCTGACCGGCTGACAGAAGCTGCTGCGACTCTCCTACTGAGAAATGGGTTGTGGGAATGGGTGCCCAGCACTAAGTGTGAGCTCAGCACCACCCCAGACTCCCGTGAAAGCGAATGCTGTGAAGAGGGACATCCCCAGAGCCATGGTGAAGCACTGGGCTCCCTGAGCACATGCTCAACAGCCATGGCATATGGTGTGAAAATGGGCACAGCTGCCAGGAAGCAATTCCATCCCTTAGTCCCAAACTGTCCACCCCAGGGGGCAGAGAAACCTTAAAAGTGCTCGAGCCTGCAAAGCCTGGACACATCACAGCCCTTCGGGTCACTGCTGTCCCAGAGCAGACACTCAGGCTGCCCCTCTCTCTCTTCTCTCAGTAAAAACCTGTACCCCTGCCCCAAGAGCCACCAGCACCAGGGATGAGAGCCCACAGTACCCTAGACATCCATCCTGCCCTTCCCTGGGCCAGGCGTACACTCAGCACCTAACAGCACCGCTGAGCAGCACCTCCACAGAAGCTGGCCCGGGGTAGAGGAAGAATAGCTGAGCATCTCCACCAGGCTCCGGGGCACTTTTCAATGACGTAGGAAGAGTCTGGGTTCTGGGAGATACCCAGAAAGCCCAGACCCTGAGGCTCACTTCAGGGACGTGCCCTCACCCAGAGGGAGGAACCAGAGCTAGTTGTGGGTGAAGCTGGCAATCCCCAGCATCTGCCCAGGCCTTACCCAGACTCCCCTTCTCCAACCCACCCAGGCTCCCCTTCTCCAACACCGGGACTGCAGCAATGGGCAGAAGTAAAGTCACATGTGTCCAGCAGTGCCTAAAAGGTGATGTCCTTTGTAAACCAAAATGCATAAATCTGTCCTGCAGGCAGGTGTATTTAAAATGTACTAGATTAGTCAGCAAGGGCACAGTAGAG
Source organism: Furipterus horrens (assembly GCF_987537825.1). Taxonomy (NCBI): domain Eukaryota; kingdom Metazoa; phylum Chordata; class Mammalia; order Chiroptera; family Furipteridae; genus Furipterus; species Furipterus horrens. The sequence goes on along the minus strand of NW_028327177.1, from coordinate 140,195,640 downwards.
AATAAAAGCATTATACAGTGACAGGTGAGGACACCAGGCATCTGAGGCGGACAGAGTTCACCAGGACAGAACCCTTCTCTCACCAATACTAATCCCTATCTATATGTAACGGAAGCATGTGCCTTGCGTTAGGAGGGACAGGATACGTGCCCCTGAGGCCCTACTCTGTCTAGACTGGGAATGAGGGTGGTCCTCTGGAATCCCAGCGTCAGGAGAGAAGCAGCTCTGCTGCGTCCAGGCTGCCTCCCCAGAGCTAATGGGGCCCTATCCACAAAGGAGGCTCGATCAGTCTGTGCCTTCCAAGGGCCAAATGCATACATGGCACCAACTCAGTTCAGAGTAAAGTTACTTTCCTCATATGCAGACAACTTTAAGGTATCGTAACTAAAACTGAAAGACCAGCTCCCTCCTAGTTTTTATGATCTAAGAACGAGGGAAAAGTGAGCGTCAACCCATTATTAACCACGCAAAAAGAGGCAGAGGCAGCTCACCCCACCACTCCCAGGAATCCCCACTCTTCCATAGTTGTTATCTAAAAATAAACTGTCATGCCCTGGCTGGTGTGGCTCAGTGGATTGAGCACTGGCCTGCAAACCGAAAGATCGCCAGTTCGATTCCCAGTCAGGGCACATGCCTGGGTTGCGGGCCAGGTCCCAGTTGGGGGTGTGAGAGAGGCAACTGATGGATGCTTCTCTCCCTCTCTTTCTCCCTTCCCTCCCCTCTCTCTAAAAGTAAATAAATAAAATCGTTTTTTTAAAAAAACCCAGCAAGCTATTAAGAAAAATAAATAAAAATAAAAGTAGGCCTGGCTGCTGTGGCTCAGTGCATTGAGCATTGGCCTGCAAGCCAAGTGTCGCTGGTTCAATTCCCAGTCAGGGCACATGACTAGGTTGCACGTCAGGTCCCCAGTTGGGGGCGTGAGAGGCAACCACACAGTGATGTTTCTCTCCCTCTTTCTCCTTTCCCCTCTCTCTGAAAATAAATAAATTTTTTAAAAAAGACTGTAAATCTAAATAAATAAATAAATAAAAGTAAACTGTCAAACTGTTACCATTCACCAAGGTAATTAAAACAGTTAAGAAAAATGGTATTTCCTTTTTAAAACCAAACTAAAATAATAAAATTCCATGTCCCTGTTTTAAATGGTTTTGGAAAAGTCAAAAGCAAAGTTTAACTGAAACAACTACTTCAGGTTCCATTTAGCAAAAAAGCTTTTGTCAGTCTAATACTACTATAAAAATTCTGGAGGATTAAACAATTTAAAACTGCTAAATCTGATGGCCAACGGGATGTACTCAACACAATGGAAAACAATACTGTGACGTCATTGTTTATTTGGGCTCCAAATACTAAAAGGACAGGCAGATTCCTCCGCTTTGAACTAAACGCAGGCCTTTTTTCACTCTTCAAAGGAGGAAGGTGTTGAGCCAAGTCACTGGGGAAGATTCGCTCGCAGCTCAGGAGGCAGGTGAGGCTTCCCTGACACGAGGCAAGTCCCTGGCTAGCCTGTACCCTGTGGGAATATCACCAGAGGTGTGGGCGCAGCCCCGTGAAGACACCGGCAGGGAGCTCAGCAACCCACCAAAGGAGTCCAGGGTCACATACGTAGCGAGCAATTCAAGTCAAAATACATGGGAGAAAGAAATCACCACCAGCGAGAGGCAAGCGCTACACAACAGTCTAGCAAACAGAAAAGCTCCTTTGAACCTTCTCCTTGCTTGGAAAACTCTTGCAAATTCTCTCCTACCACAGATACCAAAAGCAGAGGTCCAGGAAGGGCAGTGGTTTCTGCTGAGGGTGGTTTGTTTTTTCAACAAAGGCAGGAAGGAAGCAAAGGTTTAATACCTGGGTAGAAACTCATGCAGGTGCAGCCCGTCCTAGAGGAAGGGGAGAAAGACAAGGTTCAAAACCCAGGGCTGAAGGGCCATTCTCTACTGGACTGTGGGTTTTAACCTGGGTAGGCTTTTAACATCTTATATGCTAAAGCTCACTGAAAAACAGTTCCTTCTCCATGCCGCTGAACTCCATATGCTGCTGTTAAACTATTACTCACTAGTGAAATGTACAATAAAAATGGTTAAGATGGTAAATTTTATGTTTTGTGCTTTTACCACAATTTAAATTTTTTTATAGTTAAGATGGTATATTTTACGTTATATATAGTTTAGCACAATTATAAATAAGTGTTTTATAAAAAAAAAAATTATTCAGCCCTGGCCTGTGCGGCTCAATTGGAGAGCCATCCCATAGCTGAAAAGTTGCGATTCGATTGCCAGTCAGGCGCGTACGGGAAGCAACCAGTTGATGCTCGTATGGATGCTTCTCTCTCCCTTCCTCTCTCTAAAAGCAACGAGGAAATGTCCTTGGATGAGGATTAAATAAAAAAAATTAGTCACACCAGTTAGATTTCAGAAGAAAACACCTGTGAGACTTGGGTCCAGTCCTGTACTCACTGATGCCCAGGTAGGGCACTGGGGACAGAAACGGCCAACTGAGAGCAAAGACAAGGGTCCAGGCGGGGAGGAGAAGGAGTAAGTGTACCAGGTGGGCGGCCAGACTCAGCAGAATCCAAGTGGGAATGAATTACCACATCCACATACCCGTGTGGCATCCAAGAACCCAATTAAAGCAAATTACAATTATCTCAAGACAGCCCAACAATAATTAACACTTCAGAGCCTATTTACAGACTCCCTACACTCTGATAGGTGTGAAACTTCGTCTGTGATGCATGAGGTCTTTCCAAATTTCATACAAAAATATTCAATTAAGATTTACATACATAACTAAATCATAAAATGTGAGAGGTCGTAAGCTAATTACATATCATAAACAGGCATTTTCCAGGTAGGTACCTACAGAGAACTAAAAGTTGCTTTCTGACTCACCAGACTTCCCTGGCTATCCAGACACCTCTCCATCTCAGTACAAAGGTTCAGGGGGACAACACTATGAGGCCAGAGTGGTCACTGTCTGTCCTAGTGTGGGAGGGAGGGAGGGGAAGGGACAAGGGCCACTGCAGGGGTCTGGGGCAGCATCCCCTCTGCTGCTCTCTCCCCTGGTAGATGCCTCGCACCAAGCAGGCACTAAGCAGCCATCGGAATACAGTGAAAGGATTTCCACTAAAATCCTGGAAATGAATCACCCAGCACAAAAGCAATAATCACCTGATTTCACACTCGGAAGTTAAAAGCTAAGCTTTCTGATACGTTCTCTATTATGCAAAAAAAAAAAAGTAAAAATAAGTGCTGTAGCTCAAAACTAATACGCTAATCTGACTTCAAGGAATTAAGTTTAGAAAAAGTGTGCGGACGACGACTGGCCTTCCTGACCTCATTGGGTACTCAGACTCCAGAAGAGGGCAGGGAGGGGAGCCATGAGAGTGGCCCGCGCCACACCGCCCCCCACTAGGGTTCTCCCTTACTGCAGCCCTTGGCCCAGCGAGCAGCCTCACAACATAGGTCTCAGGAGCAAACAGGGGTGTCTGGCCCCTGGTGACTAGGACTTCTTGCAACTTCACTGTAAGGTGCCACTGTACTGAGTGTTTTTCTAGGCGAATACCTCAATCTTCAGTGTTTACAGTTGTGACCTGATTTTAGCCACATTCTCGTTTTGGGCCACATTCTTAAGGTTCAACCATCAAGAACATTTCAACCATGCCAGAGATGTGAAGATCAGCATACCTTGCTTTAAAAAGGACAAGACACAACGAGCACCCACTCTCTTTGCTCAGACTTTTGCTAGAATTCCTTCCCTCCCACGTAGGCCTCTGTCTAATTGGCCCTTCCACTCCCCTCTGCCTTGCCATAGCTGCACAATCTAAATAATCACAAACCTCCCTGGTAGGATTTAGGGGTGTGCTTCCGCAGGATGGAGCAAAACAGCCAGAAGATGGCCTTGCAACTTTTGGAAGCTGCTTTGCAAAGCCAAGGCCACTGTACGGCCAGGCAATAAAGGAGAGGACAAGGCCAATGCTGAGCAGGACAGAGACACCTGACATGACTGACCTCAGGCTTACTTGGGGGGGCACCTGAGCCCCAGTTCCCAGGGAACCGGTGAAGGCAAAGAGGCAAAGATCCAGGGCCGACCCTGTCAGTCCCGCATTTCTGGCCTTTCCCAGCAGAGGATGCTGAGCTGCTCCTCAGGCACCACAGCATAAATTTAAGAGAACTGTGCAGTCAGGCACCTCTAACCAAGGAAGACAAAGAAAATCCATGACTCCCAAGCGTTTTTCCTTCTCAGAGGTCCAAGAGGTCCCCAGCTGTCAGCCCTCTGCCACAGTGAATTCGCACCAGGCTTAACACAACTGAAGAATCTTTGAAGGTGCCCCTGTCCTCACCTCCCACTGCCTCTACCTCCTCTTTCTGCAAGCTTCGATCATTCCCTTAGCACAAAGGAAAAAGCAGATTCCCACTTAGTAATTATTTGAAAATTAATTCCCGCATTTTAGAATCCAAGGATTAAATATTAAAAGCAAAGAGATAAGGGAAGGACAAATGCAAAAGATCTTTCATCTTAATAAAAGGGTACAGATACAACTGACACATTTCCAAGTACAGGAGAGAAAGCAGAAGCTACAATGTACTTTCCAGTGGTGGCCAGAATCCCCTAATGTATTGAAATTATTGTTTTCTTTTTCCAAACCGAGCTGGGATCTGAATTCCCAAGCTGGGCCACTTTCCGACACAGATGGAGTCCCACAGCCCGCGTGGACTGATCCCATTAGCCCACAGATTAATTCTTCAGATGCTTTATCTTCATTTCCCATGAATCTTCCACTGGCTTCTAATGTGAGCACACAAGCACCCCGCCCTTCACAGTCTCTACGTAAACATTTGTGCTGGGAGGTAACTACTTAAAGGACCTCTTCTGTAAATAAAAAATTTATCTGGTGTCTCCTCATTGTAGAAAATTGTCCAATCAATCTTAAAAGTTCTGTGGGCTTAAGAGCAGACCTAATCAAGAGTCAGGAGCCTCTGCTTTGCATTTAATTCACCCAGGAATAAAGATGACACTGGGAGGGGTCTGTGGCAATGCTGTCCTCCTAACAAGCTGGCCCCTTACAGCCAGGGGACAGCCACTGCCCACCTCCAAGAGCTTCCTGGGTCAGTCAGAGGAAAAGGACAGAAAGGCAGTGGTCCAGGCAAAAGAGACAGCCTGAGTCAACTAGATGGAGCTCTGATCCCATCTTCTCAGACTAAGCGGCCCTTTACAATTTGACTGATAAAACAGGGTTTGGCCTCGTTCCCTGCACGTGTCCCTCCACCTAGCTACCCCTGAATAAGATTTCCGTACGGGGAAGTGGGAGGTGCAGAGACGAGACAACCAGCAGGCACTGGGGCGAGTGGCCTCCACACCCTTACCAAGTTGTTCATCCACAGGCAGCAAGACAGGTGGGGCTTGAAACATTTCTTACCTGGCTGGAAAAAAGCCACAAAAACAGCAGTCCTCACTCACTCTCTGCAGATGCCACTGCAGGGTCCCTTCCAGGATCTGGCTGCCGGTTACAACCCAAGCAGGCGTCTACCCCATCAACCTGTCTCAGAAGTGGAGAGGGAGCAAAGAGGGGCCAGCAGCTCCTTGGAGACACGTCTCACCCCAATGCAGGGAGAGTCCTCCAGTTCCATGCCAGCCTTAGATCATTGCCAGGTATATTCAGCAAATGATCAGAGAAAAAGCCAGACTTTTCTGGGACAAAGAACTAAATATAGAGCCAATTCACCAGTTGCCAGAGCATTTATCTAGAGAGCTGGAGGATTTTTTAAGATCAAGCTCTCTTTGTAAACTCGTAATTCACAGACACCTCAAAAAGTCACCCACACTCTGCTTGCCGAAGAACTAAGAAGCAGGAAGTCATTCGGCACAATCTTGACACCAGAGTTTCCACCTCTCACACCACAAGGTTCAGCGCAGCTGCAAACCTGAGCAGCGGCTTCTGGGACGATTAACCCTGGAAACTCTTCTAAGGCGGTGAACTGAAAGTTTGCACATCGCGTTTTCGAAATACCTGCGATGCATCCAGAGATCTCAACTATCTTCTGCTGTTACAGACTAACTACTAAGTACAATATTAAATCTGACAGTGACCATGGGGCCAAGGAAGTGACAAGGCCTCCTCCTCCACAGGCTTCTGAGACTCAGCAAGCACCTTGTACAGGCCCTGGGTACTTCTCCGAGGCTCGTGGTCTGCAACACCACCTGCAGCACCTGGGCTCCAAGGCCTCTCATTGGCTCGTTATTATGGGCCTGACACAACAGGCCTTAAAGAAACCATTTCTAAAACATTCTGAAGGAGGGCGAACATGTTCTAATTTCATCTGCCCCTCAACAGTAAAGCAGTGGTCCTGACCAAAAGAACCTCAGCTGTGGCTGCCCTCTGGGTATGGGATAGGCAGGAGGTCGGCAACTATCAGAGGTCCCAGCACTCCACATAGCAGAGCGACAGCAGGTGCAATAGGGCAATGCGGATTTTTTTTTTTTTTTTTTTTTTTTTGGCCAACAGGATTTTTAAAAAATAACTAATTTTTAAATAGAAAAAAGCTGTTTTGTAAGTCTAGTCTCAGAAACCCTGTTTGCTAAGCAAATATGGTAAAATAACACCAGCTGCAACAATGATCAGCAGCATAAACACAGATAAATGGGGCAAGTGGCAAATTAAATGACACTTGATGTTTGTTTCATTCTTTGAAGGAAAGACACTGGATAAATATCACAGGAACACCTACTGTTCACTTGTGCAATAATTGCTTTCCTTTTTTCATAAGCACCTAGCCCTAATAAAGAAATACACAATAGGAATATATTTCCTTGATGATTTTATTCAACAAATTTTGACCACCAACTCAGTAGCAGATACCACGCTATCTTCCCCCAACTGCTCTTTAATTCCAACTCCATCCCATTCATGCTAATATCATGTATCACTCGTTCCACATATAACAAAAGTTAAAAACTAGACACTCATGAAAATCCTTTATTCAACTGGAAAATGATTAAGTAACTGAATACAAAATTATATTTATTCTAAAACTTTCAATTAAAAAAAAATACGTGTCATGCATCCATATCTTGGATTCTAAGTGCCACACCTACTAAAAGGAACCAAGGCTCCCTGTGAAAAGGGCTGACGTCAGGCTGAGGTGAGGAGCCTGCTTGTTGTACCAAAGTCAGGACGTGCTCAGCGATGGGAACGTGTCAAAAGAACACAGGAGCCACCCTGAGGGAGCTCGCACTGGCCACACCTGGGACAGTCTGGGAATCAAAATGAATAATGCCAAGAATGAGCTGTAACACACTGAACAAGTTATCGACATGAACCGATATAAATAAACCAATGAACACGTAAGTGGAGGGATGAGGAAACTCTTCTTAGAGTAAGACGACAACTAATACAG